>NC_092873.1:137031455-137633955 GCF_028372415.1 Notamacropus eugenii | reverse complement strand
AAAACAAAATATTTAGGGGGAGAGGGTTAAAAGAGATAGTACTATTAGGCCAGTTCTTAGGCATATGGTCGGTACAACAAAGTCAAAAAATCTAAGACTGACACTCTCTATCCTGCCCCCAAAAATCTACTGTATAATTCATGGGAAAAATAATTTTTCCTTAAGTGATCTGAATTTAACCTTTGTAAACATGGTCAAAGACTGATAATTTCAATGACACAATTGGGATACTTGTACTTGCTCCTCCTTAGTATTACTCTCACATATTTGAATGAACTTTAATTAAAGATGGTATTTTGGATCATCTGGGGGTTTGGAGTTACAGTGTATGTCCATTATATTATCGCATTAGATGCTTCAGTTTTCCTGGCATTTTGAGAATTTCTGAGCGTCTGAAGTGGCATGCAACAGTATATACAAATCAATAAAATGAAAGATCAACACTGTAATTTTGTCACAAATTAATGGGGAGAAATGTCAACTGCTACAGATTGAACCATTAAGAAGAGCTTGTGGTAATAACAACCATGACATTTGGAATTTAGGATCTATTGCTATTCCTGCCATTTTAAAGAATTATGGAATCCATTGGGACAAATTATCTCATGGGTACACACATGAATACATAGGTAGATTGCATTTGGCTACTCAGCTATTCAGGAAATGTTTCTCAATCAGTATTACTACATTAGAACAGCACCAAGGAGGCTACAAAATTTTATGCTGAAGATGTAGTATTTACCCACAATCTGGCTGTTATTCATAAAAAGTTCTTTAAAACACTTTGCTTGAAGTTGTTCATAGCCTATTGCCATATTTCTTAAACATGTAACAATACAGAGATATATCTGTATTATTCTTATTAAGCCAGGTCATTCTGTATAACTTAGGAGGAATTAGAATCTTTTAATCATATAAAGTTGTAAGCAATATAAACATGATGTATCTTTTAAAAATATTGAACATTCACTAATATGAATCATACTTTAATATTTAAATCTCATACATGTACTTTTAAAAGTATCCTAAAAAAAATAATATATACTTTTATATAAATATAACATATAATATAAACATAATTTTATTTATATTAAAATACATAATGCATTATAGATAATATGTACTGTATATTATTCATATGAACATTATATAAATAATAAATTTATATATTTGTATATATAAATATATATGCACTTTTTAAAGTATCCTATAGAAAGCAAATCTGTGTGTGTGTGTGTGCGTGTGTGTGTGTGTGTGTGTGTTCTCCCCTCCTTTCTCCCTCCTCCCTGAAAGGATACTTTTTGACTCCAAGACTAGAAGTCTTAAGGATCAGCTTATAGTATTTATTTTCCCAAAGAATTCAAATAGATGGACTCACAGGAAATGCATGATTTCACTTTCTCTTTAAGATTCAATGAGATTCTATTTGCATTCCTCTGAGAGTAGGCAATTCCCTTCACACTTCACCTACCAGTATGTAGTGTGGCTAAAACACAGTAGATCAAATTTTCTCTGTGCCTGAACTATTCTCTGGAAGGAAATGAAGCACTTTTGTAGATACATAAGGCCACCATGGTATCATTACTATGGTGCTGAATTGGAGACCTGGCACATTTAGAAATCACTCACCAAAAGCTTTTACAGACTGAGTAGTCCAACTTGACACAGCATGAGAATACTAAGCACAGAACAGATGCTCAAAAGGTTCCTCTGCATTCTGACATTAAAGGAATAAAATACAAACTATATCCAGAATAATGCCCATTCATTCAAATTTATCAGAATAGTATAAGAAAGCGGGTAGCGCATATGGCAGTGAATTTCAAGATGTTAGGCACTTTCTGTAATAAGACAGCTACACTAATTTTTATGAGATGAGGTACTTTATTATTAAGTACCTGAGTGATATGGAAGTGTTAATGTAATCACAAAAGGGTCTCCCCTTATTCAAAGGGAAAACCTGGGTGGATGCAACCCCATGTGTAATAGAAGATACATTTAATTGTGATGAGAAAAGAAAGGAGATAAAACTTTCTGAAAAGAATAAATTTATTTTCTTCTAAAGTAAGATCATATAGCTTGGGACCTTGCTGAATGGGTTATGCTGTGATGCTAAGGAACTTTCATACAATGAGCTACAAACTGAATTAAATCTTTTGATTATTATACTTTGTAGTGAAAAATTTTCAAAGCTAGAATACTCATTAATGACCTTGACAGAGTGGAAGACTTTTTCATATTGTGATCACACCATTTTGGATAAGTTCCAGAAAGAAAAAAATGATACACAGTGTAGACTGCATTATAGTTCACAGATACAAAATGGGTATAGACTATTTTTAATTGATATTTCCAACATTCTAAGCAATCTCTCCTTGGATCAAGGAACATTTTAAAAAGTAGACAGTACTCCATTATTATTGCTTGACTCATGAAGCTCCTGTCTACCATGTTGACAAGGAAATAGTAACATGGTTGATAATCCTAGGATGTATAAAGTAAATGACACTAAACAGTGAAACCTATAGCACAAAGAGGCACATATGGGTGTGATCTATCAAAATATTTAAATGATGATTATCGTTTTCTCCATCTTCTTATCACTAGAAACAGACTGCTTTATAAGGTAAATACCTAACCACTACCCCAAATTCATGAAAGAAAATAAAAGGTATGAAGTGTGATAATTTACTTCTGAACATAACAAAATACAAAAAAACTCACTATGTAATGAAAAAGCCCTATTGCCAAATCTAACTTACTTTACCTGGCCATTAAGAACTACCAGTTTGATTCCCATACTATATCAATCTACGCTTTCATAATTTCCCGACATAGGCTCATTACTTCATGCCAAACATATATTCTTAAAAAGTTTATTTTTTCCCCAACTCAGCATTATTTTATCTATGTGTATGCTATTTTCATATACTCCTTCTGACTTTAGCCAGATTTTTAAAATAATGTTGACATTAACCAACAGATATTAGTCTATGCACAGGGTAAGTACCATATCTGAATATTTGACATGGCTTTGAGAACAGAGTGAAAAAAGAACTATTTGCAAAAACGTAAGGAAAATCTTGGTTTCTCTTGAGGGAAGGGGAAAAAAAGGATAGTGTAATCAGAGGTTTGCTGGACATGAGGAAAAATATTCTTGAGTATAATCATTTAATATTAATAACCTACCATAGGTCAAGCATTGTGCAAAATGCTTTGAAAGAAACAAAGAAACAAGGAGATTACATTCTAGCTGGTGAAACGAGGCATTAAACATAAATTAAATAAAGAATATAATATTGAGAGTCTAAGGCAACAATAGCTAAAATGGAACAGGCTATGTTATTGATATGTTCCACTGACCAAAAGAAATGTCAAAGGAAACATGAAATATAAGCAAAGAGAGGGAGCTCCAGCTAAGCTACTGATTTTGCAAAGGAGTGTGTGTGTAGGTGGGTGAGTGATATACAAAGAAGAATGTGAGGATGGAGTAAAGTATATCTATTTTCTTCATTAATGTGGGTGACTTCCACCTGAGTTACAGTTTTGTCTAGAGTAAGAGACTTTTCCTTTAGCAATGTTAGAAATGATCTATGCCACCCCTCATTTAACAGATTAAGAAAGTGAGACCTTCTAGATTTGGTGAAGGCACAAAACTAGTCAGTCAGTGGAGGAGCCCAGAGGGACTTAGATCTTTTGATTCTGTCTAATGAACTTTCCACTGTCTCCTACTTCTTTGACTTTGGGCAAGTCAACGCTCCTTCCTTTTGTGACAAAGAAGAGGTCTGATTGATCTGTAAGGTTACTTTCAAACTTAAAAATTACCTGATTCCATGTCACTGGGCAGGTTATACATGATGAAAAATACAAAAAAGTGTTATTGGGATTAGTGAGTTATATACTGTTGGAGGGCAATGCAGAGGTAACAAGACTTGAGCAAGATGTTTAAGGAAAACTATATAGAAATACATAGAAAGTATATATTTTTGTATAAAACTATATAGAAAATTGATTGTATACAATTGAATGACATGGTTCTTAGGTTATCCTTTAGTTTACACTGGGAGCAGTGGCAGATGATGGTGAAGAGTCTCCTTTAGTGAATCCAATGGGGACAAATAGTTCTGCCCAGATAAACTATGTAGGAGGATCTCATTATGTTACAATACGCTTTGGTAACTTATTTATAATAATAGTTTTGAGTCATTCAGAAAAGGCTAAACTCTGAGAGACACTCAAAAATACTCATACTCAATGTTAAGTGAATGATCATCACATCATAGCAAGAAAGTGTATAATACATATTGAAAAGGCATTCAAAATAAATGCTTAATTTAAAAATTAGTTCTTAAGTATAAGCTTCATTTAAATGGGAAATATGTTTACTTTCCATCTCCTGACTCTAAATCACTTTCACTAGCTGTCTCATACACAAGGAATAATCTTCTTCATCATATCCACCTCTTGGATTTCTTGGCTTCCTTCAGGTACCAGCTAAAGCCTACTTTCTACAGAAAGAATTTCCCATAGCTATAGCACCTTCCTTCTATTAATTATTTGTACTTTATCCTGTATATAACTTCTTTATATATAGCTGTTTGCATGTTCTCTTCTCCCTTGGTCTTTGAGCTCCTTAAGAGGAGGGACTGTCTTTTACCTTTCTTTGTGTCGATAGAACTTAGCATAGAGACCAGCACATAGTAGGAGCTAAATAAATCTTTATTGACTGACTGTGAAGAATTCTTCTTTCTCTGTTTTACCACAGATAAATGAAAGATCACATTATTAGCAATTTACTGCTACTCTGCTAGCCTGAAAGAACTCTTGCCATTCTCCAGAACTCTCCTGTATAGGACATTCATGTTCATTATATAGAGAACGACTACAATGCTCTCTTCGTAGGGTTTTTGACATTACCATTCTTCCTTTAGTAAGTAGATGATTTTGCCTTTGCATCAAGTTCATGTCCAAAAAATTCTCATAGAACTGAACATCCCATTTCAACAAATTCAGCTTCACTTTGAACTATTTCTGTTCTGGCCTTATATTAAACTAATCATTAAGAGAATCATCATCTACCTCCTATTGTAGTATATACCTCTAAAAGACTAGTGTAAGAATTCTGAATTCCAGAAAGTAATTTTATTTGACCTTTAGACCTCAACAGATACATCCTACTAGTTAACCCTTTACTGCATTTCATATCACATGAGCTCTCCCTCCGGTTGCAAGAAGACTGCATTTCTCTTTATTTAAATTTATATCAACATATAGGAATCACTTTCTTCACAAAATGTGATTGATTCACCACTTAACTGAGCAAATTAAAAACTTATCAGCAATTATGAAAATAATTTCCTCCTTTTACTGAAATACTTAGCAGGGCATGCAGTTAAACACATTGTTATTCTGGGGAGCGTAGGTGTTTTTGAAAGGCAGTGTGAAAATAAGTGCCTGAATTATGAATTCCTCCCATGAACACTGAATCACTTTATATTTTTTATGGCAAAATGAGCTGATTTCTCTTTTGTAAAAAAAAAAAAAACCCTACACTTTCAGGAACATATATTGTTGTATAATATAATATCAAAGTGGATCAATTCTCAAATCTTAAATAATATGTAATTTTTCTTTCCCAAATCAAGCCAGAATTGTATCTGTCTGCAAATTTTAGCATTTCCTTACAAAAGCTATAAGACTTTGAAGAACAAAACTTAACCAGGATAATTTATTATAAAAACTGAATGTTTGTTGACTTCTTTATGATAACATACACAAAATCTAAAGGGCAGATAAGATGCATGTTTCTCTGCACAGACACAGTCATATTTGGTGACTTTTGCTTGTGAAAATAATGCTACCTAATACTGTATTAAAACCTATATGGGCAGGTTTGGTTAACAGTCCAGTGATAGACCAACAGTCCCTTTAATATTGAGTAGGCATTGAATCTGACCTTTGTTTCATATCACTACTTGGTTATGACACAGGTTCCTGGAATGAGGGATGTCCTGAAGCCATGGTTCAAAAACAGATGCTTCATCCCGTACAGCCATACATCATGTTGGTCTATCAGCTACCACAGTGTGCTATTACCCACACCTCTGCTTCACGTCTTGGGGGCTGTGCTTCACTGAATCTGTAAAGTGTTTCTATTTCCCTTACAATTTTTGCTCACTTCCCAATACAATAACCATTTGGATAGATGGTTGTGTCTTCTTAAGCACATGTGTTCAGCCTAGGGTAAATGACTTGTGCTTTGAGTTGATGCTGGTAGATGAGCTACCTTTATCATTGGTGATTCACTTTTTTCATTTGCTATTCAATAGGGCTGATAGTAAGGTGCTTGGAGGGCAGGGACTACGTATATTTTTTTTCATTAAAAAATAAAGCTCTAGCACTTAGTACAATGGTTTGCACATAGTAGGTATTTAAGAGATTTTTTTGTCAAATAGTTGATGAAATCATTCAAGAAGCTTGTGCTGATGTCTTCAATTCTGGCCCTGTCACTTACTATTTAGGTATTTGGGTATATTGAACACTACCCTTTGAGTATTGCCCTAAATTCTTTCAGAAAGTTCACAGTTGTTTCTTAACTGAATGAAATTAGATACATTAGTTATCTGTGTCAATATTTCCCCACTCCAGCAACCCTTGCACTGATATTTTTGTTTGATATTAGTGGGTAAAGAGCCTGTATGGGATGGGGAAGAGATCACTGACTGAACTGGGAGACAAAACTAAACTGGATTTGGTATTGGAAAGAGTCTTGAATTTAGAATAAGAGGACTTGATTTTGCATCCTATCTCTTCCACTAATCTCATTCTATGACCATGAGTAGGCCCCTTAAGCTTTCTGGAGCCTAGTTTCCTATAAAATAAAGGGGTTGGGCTATGATCTCTAGGATCCTCTCTAGGATCTAAATCTAGGAACCTCTGATCCTAGATAATCTTATAGGTCCCTTCCAGTTTTAACAGTGTAATTCTATAGTAGGACTAGATTTCAAAGCTGGATAGGTAGTTTGAAAGAAAAAACCTCCAACAACTGTTTCGTAGCTCTAATTTAGCACAAGCTGGAGTTTGGATCCACATTCTGTCAGCTCCCCGAAGGACATGCTGACCTTGATTTAGCTCTTTGCTTATTTGCCAATCAGTACATTGTTGGCTAGTATGCTGCGTAAGTAGCAGAATTCATTGCCAGCTGGCTTTTTGGGGGAAAAAATCAGGCTATATGCAGGCTTTCCCAGGTGTAGATGGTTACATGCTTGCTTTAGACTTGTCAATAAGCAACAGTGCTTTGACTCTAAAAGCAGTTTGTTTCTACTTGTCAACTTTCTTAAAGGAATCATTGCATAGTGTGGACAGTGTTCACTTGGAGTCAGGAAACCTGCTTTCACATCTGACCCCCAGACATTTATTAGCTGTGTGATAAAAGAGAAGCTACTTAACACTGGAGTACCTCAAAGTACTTGACAATAAGATGGCAATAATAATGGTCATACCACCTACCTCATGGGTTGATGTAAGGGGAAAATGCTTTAGAAATGAGAAGCCACTATGTAACTATGAATTATATCGCTGGGTATTCATTTCAAAAGTAATCCACAAACAAAACTTTTTAGATGATTGATTCTACGAATTTTGATGATGTCTTTGACATATTGGGTTGGAGTAGTTTCTTGATTGACACAAAACATATACTAACAAATCCTGAGAAACTTGTTGCATTCTCACACAAGGTTGCAAACATGAATCAATAAGATTACATCTATCATATAACCTGTCCCTATTCTTGCTGGTCTTTTCCACTGACCTATAGGATATTTCTATTTATTTTTCTCATTGACAAATACTTTCCTTTTCAGCAAATCCTTAGAGGCTTTGGTTTTCATGTCAATGTTGTGTTGTTTTTTGCTCAGTCATTTTTCAGTCATGTCAGACTCTTCATGACCCTATTTGGAATGTTCTTGCAAAGATACTAGAGTAGTTTGCCATTTCCTTCTCCAACTCATTTTACAAATGAGGAAACTGAGGCAAACAGGGTTAAATGACTTGCCCAGGGTCACACAGTTAGTAAGTGTCAGAGGTAAAATTTTAATTCAGGAAGATGAGTCTTCCAGACTCCAGACCTGGCACTCTATCCACTGTGCCACCGAGTTGCTCCCATCATGTTGATGAACCCCACACCAAAAAGGGTGGGCCACAATAATAAGCTGGCCACATGATTTCTCAATGACCTGAAGTTTTAAGGTCTCCTTCACAACATTTTCAAGCAAAATTTATCATTCATCTGAAGTCCAGAGTCTCCTCAGATCTTCCTGCCTCTTCTCTCTTCTCTCTTCTCTCCATAAACCATTCTTTCTTCTATTGCCATGATATGCTACATTTTTGCACAAATATGATGCTGTTACTTCTCTGCTCAAAAATTAACAATTATTCTCATCACTGTCATCATCATTATGGCTAAAATTTATGTAGTACTCACTATGTACTTGGCACTGTACTAAGTACTTTACAATTACTAATGTCATTTGATTCTCACAATAATCCTAGGAGGTAAGTATCATTATCCCTATTTTATAGTTGAGGAAACTGAGACAGTGACTTTCCCAAGGATCACACAGTTAGTAATTATTTGAGGCTAGATTTGAATTCAGGTCTTCTTACCTCCTGGCCTAGAACTCTATCCACTCTGCTGCCTAACTTGAACAATGGTTCTCTGATCACAACTCAGTAAAGTTCAAGCTTCTTTGACTTGTACTTAAGGTCTACCACAGTCTGGCACTAGCCTACCATTCATATTCAACAAATAATCATTAAGTTCCTAATACATGTGATGAACTGTGATGAATATGGTAAAGGTCAGACTCAAGAAACTTACAATCTAATGGGGAGAAGTATATTTACACAAATGATTTTGATATAAGGAAAATTAACATCATTTCAAAAAAGATAATGCAAGAAGAAATATGGAGAGAGCTCATTGTAGTACAGTCACAAAACCATTGATTGTAGAGGCAGAGGACCTGGTTCAAATCTCATTTGTGATCTGTGTAATCCTGTTTCCAAACCTTGCAGTATCTGCCTGCATGTCTCTCACATCCAACACTTTCTCTCTACTCACACAGCTACCACCGTAATTCAGGCTCTTATCACCTGTTTCCTGGATTATTTCATTAGCCTCCTAATTGGTCTCCCTGCCTCAAATTTCTCAGTACATTCTACAAAGTAATTTCCCTCATGTGAAGAACAGATCTGACCAGTTATTCTACTACTCAGTCAACTCAAGTGATTTCCTATTTCCTCTGGGAACAAATATAAATTTCACTTAGCTTTTTGATCCCTATAAAATCTTACTCCACCTTATCTTTCAAAGTTCATTGGGCATTACTTTCTTTCCTGCACTTTGTGATTCTGACAAACTAGTCTTTTCTGTTCCTCACAAACAGCATTCCTTCTTGTTTTTTGTACTTTGACAATGGCTATAATCTTACAATACTTACTTTCCTTACCTTTCATCTTACTTCAACATCTTATCAACATTTCTACCAGAAGCCTTTCCTGATCTCTCAGATGTTAGTGTCCTCTTTTCCAAGCTACTTCATATTTAATTACTTTGTTAAGAGAGAAATGATTGTGGATTCAGTTTTAGATCTGTAGATTTTGAGGGTCTCCTCCAGAAGAATATCTAATATAACAATTGGAACTATAAGGCTGGAATACATAGAGTATTTTGAGGGATAAAACACAAACTTGGAAATTAATTTCATGGAAGTGATAATTAAATACTAGAAAGTAATGGAGATCATGAAGGGTAGGAAAAGAGAAGTCAATATATTCAAGTATTGAACTTCGGGTAACAGTCAGTTTAAGAGGTGGCAAGAAGATTACGGAGCAGCGAAAAGGCGTGAACAGAGAGGAAGGAAAACCATTCTGTGTTAGGTAAGCTTAGGGTAAGAAAAGCTAGTAAAAGAGAAAGGGACACTCCATAATGTAAAAGGTTATATAATGTTCAAATACAAGTGCTGAAAAGAATGTCAGGCCAGGTTTTTATCTCATTAAACATACCTGAAACCTGTGTTTCTGAATACCTTTTAGTTATAGCTTAGAAAGAACATGCCTGGTACTATGTGGGATTTGTGTGAGACTGACAGTGATGTGATAATTTTATGAAAGAACAAAGGAATGCATTGTACCTGGTATACAAACAATAACTGAAGGAAAATTGAGGGATAATCCATTCTAATTTTTTCTTCTTGGGATTAGAGTTATCCATCATTAAGACAAAAGTTCAATGAGAGAGGTCTATAGTAGATCAAATCAGGCACCATCCAAGTCCCTACAATTTAGCTCCTAAGTTTAGAGTATATTGCTTTGGGATATTGATGAACTCGGGTAGACAAACATGCTTGATAGTTGCCAAAACACAATTCCAATAATACTACTTAAATAGAGGGGAAGGAAAGGGAACCTACATTTATTATGAATTTATTACATGCCAGACACTGTGCTAAGTTATTTAACAACTATTATTTCCACTGATCTTCATAACAACCTCTTCCAAGGGAGGTGCTATTGTTATCCCTATTTTACAAGTGAGGAAACTGAGGCAGGAGGAGGTTAAGTGACTTGCCCAGGGTAAGTGTAAGTGGCCATATTTGAATTCAGTTCTCCCTGACTTCAGGTCCAGCACTCTATTCATTGCACCACCTCCTTGAGAGTAGGCACTATTTCTCTTTTGTCTTTGTAACCTTAGTGCCTAGGGCAGTGCCTGGAACATAGTAATCATTTAAATATGTGTTTTGATTGATTGAAATATCATCATAATGTAACTGAAAATGAAGGAAATTGAGATAATGAGGAATTAGCTCAAAAAGTTTTGAATAAATGCTTATGCCTTCCTGGCATAATAAACATATGCATATGTTTTCAGAACTAGATTTTGATAGTAAAAAGTCATTAACACTTGTGCTCACATCCTCTATGGTAGGAAGGGCCTGGGGTCTCCTTTGGTGGGTATTGTTTTGCATCTGATCTCTAAGCTGCCTACACAGAACCCAGAGGAACCCTTGACATAAGCGGTCCTTGAAAATACTAGTCATAACATATAAGAAACAGTTTTATTATACAAACAATACAGAAAAGAGAACAAAGACCCACAAATAGCTTTCTGTGATCTATCCCTCTACCTCCCACACCCACTTTGCCTCCAAAGCAGCACCTCTGCATAGCATAGCCCACCAAATAAAAATAACTGGCATTTATATTGTGCTCTAAGCTTTGTAAAGCACTTTTTATCATTTGATCCTACGACAACTGTAAGAGATGTACTACTGGTATTATCATCCCCAGCTTTACAGAAGACATTGAGGTTCAGAAATGACAAGTAACTTGCTCATGCTAGTGACACAGTTAGTAATAGCATTTGAGGGAGGATATGGACCTAGATCGTGCTGGAACTGAATCCCTCACTCCATCCACTCTGCCACGCTGCCTTCCTTGTTCAAGCTGAAATCCTTTATCTCCTCAAACTTGGATCACTGACTGAGGTCTATTACATGCTGCCTGCCTCTCATCTCCAAACGCCCTTCCCAGCCACCATGGGTCTCTGCTCTGGCTCAATGATTTCTCTTAGGATTCTTCATTTGTAGATATCCAGGCAGTTGAGCTGTCAAATTTCTCTTCCTCAGGGCATCTCTTCATTTTTTTTCTCTCTGTGGTTCTTTTCTCTTATGGTAATGATGATGATGATATAACAATAACAGCTAACATTTACATAGCACTTTAAGGTTTGCAAAGCACTTGAATTACGTTATCTAATTTGACTGATCTTCAAAACAACTCTGTGAAGCAGGTGCCATTATTATTTCCATTTGAGAGATAAGGTAACTGAGGCAGAAAAAAAATAAATTACTTAGCCAGGTTCACTTGATACTAAATGTCTGAGGCAGGATTTGAATTCAGATTTTTTTTTTCTGGTTTCAATTCCAATTCTCTACACTACCTTAAGCATCTTACTTTTTTTTTCTTTTTCTTCTTTTGAGTCCCAATCCAAGGTGTCTTTTTCCCAATACCTTGCCAATAACCTATTAATATTTCTTTCACTCTGAAAACACTTCTTATTGCTGATGAAGGACAATAATGAAGGTTCTAACTATCTATTCTGGAGACAATGAAAATTAGAACAGATAGAGTCTCCCAAGATCTTACATGGGTGATACTACTATTCTGCTATTTCAAACTGTGTTTTCATTAATACTGCATGATCTGAAGATTTCCATCCTTGAGATATATATTAACAATAAATTTAATTTCTTCCTACTATCACACTCAATAAACAATTGCCCTAAGGATGATCTATGCTATGAAAATGGGAAATCAGTAAAATTTCACGTTTTGATTCAAATGCTGTGCTACTGGGAGCTTTTCCTACTTCTGCTAACTTTTCTTCAGCACCCCAGGGTAGGCCATCCATTCCCTTGCGCTTACTGCCTAATTTCAAAATGATCTTATTAACATTTATCCCAGAGCTATCAAATTTATTCAAACTTCAGCACATTAGAGCTAGTTCAGAGAACAGCCGCATTAACAAAGAGTTTGAGGAAGTGATTTCATTAATAAATAGTGTATCCCTTGGCTAATCAGTGACTAAAATAGGAATATGTTAATTATCTTTAAATATCATTACTCTGTAAACACCAAAGCAGTAAAATAGTTATCTATTGTAGTATTCAGTGGGCAGTGCTAAGGCTTAAAATAAAAAAGGAAATAACAAACTGAACATGAAGAGAGAAAGATCCAATTGGTGGTTTATAGGACAGAAGAAAGAATGGTGAAATTTAGCTTGCCCTTTAAAGATAGGTACAACAAAACCCAGCCCTAAACCCAAAGGAAAATCCTAGGAAAATCATCTGGCATATATTCTCATCAATTTCATGCCTAGATCTTTGCAAAAATAGTATCACAGAAATTAGGAAATGAAGGAAATTTTCCAGTAGCTGAATGTTACTTGCCAGTTCATGACTGTTGCCATAAATATGCATATTAATGTTTTAGCCAATCTAATTTTGAGAATTTGATCAAAGGTTCTCTTGAGATCATCCCAGGACCCTCAAGACAGATTGGAAGGGATAGAGAAATGTTGGAGGAACTCCCAGCTCTGTTGTTATTGATCTAAGGCACTTAGTTTAAGTAAGTACTTTGAAAATTGGCCTCAAGACTTCATGGGGGAAGAGGACATGGAAAGTGCAGGAGAATGAGGAATGGAGAATCTGCAAGAAGGTTATAGAGCCTCTGATTCACAGAGATAATAAAAAAAGAACATGATGACAAAGCAAATTATTGAGAATTTTCCTGGGACTTCCCAACTCCCTCCAGTTTTAATTTCTGCTTTTATATTATTGTACTTTGCGCCACTGGTATTTTTTAGATGTCAAGAGGATAGATATGGCCAAGCACATTTGGTAGATTTCCATATAAGAGCACATAAAGGAGAGTCACATGGAAGGGATATGGTTGCATTTGGAAAAAAATATTTACATTGGTCATCCAGAAATTGTGACCTCCTGAAAGTGCAGGTCTGATTATGTTACTCTCCCCATTCAATAAACTCCATTAACACCTTATTACCTCCAGGATCAAATAAAAAACTTCTGTTTGGCTTTGAAAGTCCTTCATAAACTGGCCCCTTCCTACATGTCCAGTCTTCTTATACTTTACTCCCCTTCACATACTCTAAGAGCCAATAACACCAGATTCCTTCTTCTTCCATTAAAAATTATTGATATGTTTTATTTTTATATTATAAGCATTTATAGACTACTCCTACTCTTTAAGAGGTTTCTTGTACAAAATAAAAAATTACATAAAACTAATAATATAATAACCTCATAAGAAAATGTATTCAGCATTCTAAACAATAGCCCTTCAAAAATTGGCCCCTTCCTGATTTTAAGTAGTTCAAGGGCCCCAAAACTACAAATAATATCTTGGCTCAAAACAAATCTAAATAGGTCCATTATTTCAATTTCTAAATTCCAGTTCATTTAAAGACTGTGCTAGCTTATGACTGTAGATGACTAGAATCTTTTACTCCAGTTTTATTGAATGAAGATGGACCTTCAATAAAAAAAAATCAATGCAGCTGATTTGATCTCTATTTCTAAAGTTTTAGACTTCTTACATCTTGACATTTGAAAAAATCCAGTCTTCCTTTCACTTAGTGTGCATCCTACCTCTATGTATTGCCCTCTTTGTTCTCACACCAACATATACAGTGTATTGTCAGAATTAGAATGGGCCTCAGAAATTGTGTCGTCCAACCTCTATATAAGAATTGAATCCCATTTGCTCTAGACAGTTCCCACTTTCAGGTCATTAAGGAGGAAGGATGTCGGCAGATAGGAGCCTTCAAAAGCCCTGTTCTTTCAGGAAGATAGGTAAAAGAACATGCAAAAATATGAGATCCAACAATCAGTCAACAAACATTATTTAAGCACTCACTATATGCATCAGGCACTGTGCTAAGTGATAGAGATAAAAAAGACAAAAATACTGTTGTTCTTCTCCCAGGGCTCACTTTCCAATGTGATAGACAATATGAAAATAACTAGGCACATTACCATCTAGCTAACACTGGCAAACATGTTATTTTTCACCTTATAACTTTGTACCATTGCACCAGCTGGTTCCAATCCCTGGAATGTTGTGCCTCTAGATCATCTCTACCTACTAGCTTCCCTGGCTTCCTTCAAGCCTCAGCTTAAATCCTGCTGCAGGAGGCTGTTGTTGTAAACTTGAATTCCTGTTACTACTTATCATCTATTCTTCTTCTTATTATGCATTGTCATCTCACTATTAAATATTGTATATTTATTTATTAATATCATGCTAAGAGTAAAAACACTGCATGCAGCAGGCTTCCACCAGGACCCAGTTTCATTTCATATTCCGAGATCCTTTGACTAGTACTCACTGAAAGGAAATACTCTTTAAAAAAAGAAGAGAAAAAGATGGTGTTAATCATTGAAAGGAGTTCCAAGTAAGTTTTAATTGGCACATCCACAAATTCAAACACCACTAGCGGACCAGTGCTTCTCCCCCAAATCCCATGGACAAACAGGCCTGAGAGGCAGAAAGTCTCAGTTCTACACGGAGTCTGCTGGAAAAGCATTCCCTTCTCTTCTGGGCAAACTCAGGTTCATAATCCATGAATGACTTTAGCAAACCACCAAGATGAGCATGGGACTCCCTAGTGTCTAGTAGCACCATCTGGTGATTAAAGTGAACATATCTCACTGCTTCATTATAAATACTAATAGTCTCTAGTACCCTCAATTGGTTTATATCATTATAGTACATTGTCATCCTTGCCCCTCAGAATACCTATGACATGTATAAGGTTGCTCCTTGATCATTATCTGCTCAGCAAAATAGGTATGATTAGTCCTTAAAAATATTAAAGGAACTTCTTATATAATATTCTATTGATTTCGGTACGTGTACTGGTACTGAATATAATCCACCTATACCTTCTTATCCTTGCAGTTTTTATGTATTTTCTCCCTTTTAGTTAGTAAAGGACTGTCCCCTTAACTTGCTAAAGATATTGTATAAAATTTTTCAGCTTAAAAATGAGGAGCCTTATACACTGTCAATTCAGACCCTCTTTGGCAGATACCTCGTCCCTGAAGTTTTAGACTATACTCTCATATCCTCATCAAAACAAACAGAAATAAATATGTGTGTATACACACATATATGTATACACACACACACATACACACACACACACACACACACACACACACACCATAAACAAAACTTTATCAGAATTAAAGGAAAGAGGCCAAGATGGCGGAGTGAGGGCAACGACTCACCTAAGCTCTTGGACAAACTCCTTTGGATACTTCTGAAAGGAGAATCTGAACAAATTTTGGAGGTGTGGAATCCAGTGGGAGACAGACTGTGGTGGATTCAAAGACCAGGACAGACTGGAAGGTCCATGGGAAGGATATGTTCCATGGGGGTAAGCCCACAGTGCACAGCACAGAGTGTCCAGTGCAAGAGAGTGGAAGGAAACCAAGAAACCTGAGAGCAGCAGGCAAAACCAGAGGAGTGGCAGAACCGAGGGTGAGAGCTCAGCAGAGCTGAAGGAGTGGTGGCCGCTGAGCGCCAGATATCAGCGCAGCAGCTACTGAGACTTTTAGCCTGCATATTAAACATTGGTAAGCCACCTACTTGAACTTCCAGGAGCCAGGATGGCAGAGAGATCAGGAAATGCTCTCTCCTCCCCCCTTGATGACCATGTAAGAACCATAAAATATTTCCCCAGAAAAATCCTGGATCAGTGGGAACAGCAGATAGTCTCATAACACCTGAGGCTAGGAAAATAGCTAAGGGGGATTCCTCCTACTGTGACAGAGGCAAACTGGAAGGACAGAGGACCCAGAGCAGAGAAAACTCACACTAGGACCCAGACAAGTCTCAGGGCCAGGAGAGAAGCCCCAGTAAGGGTTGGAACCAGCACTAGCATCTAGGTGTGCCTCAGTACTCCAGGGGAATCAGAAAGACAATAGGGCAGCTGGGATCACCATCCCCTGAGCTTGCCTTTGCCTCAGTTCAGCTGAGCAGATCTCCCATGACCAGACCACTCCTCCCCTACACTTACCAAGCTAACCCCAGGGCTGACTGGGGAAACAAAACAAAAACATGCTCTTAGCTTTTTCACACAAGTCAGCTCAACACCAAGTTCTGCACCTTCTAACGGAAAGAACCAGAAGCCACAACACACAATCACCATCATGAATAAAATAAAGCAACATAAGTGCAAACAAACCATAGAATCTTTCTATGGGAATAAGGACCAAAACACAAATACCAAAGAGGTCAGTAGTGGGACTGTACTTCCATCTGAAACTTCAGAAGGGACTATGAACTGCTCACATGCACAAACAGCTCTCCTGGAACAACTAAAGAAGGAAATAGAAGAAAAACTGGCCAATGATTTTAAAATTATAAAAAAAGAATTCACTGATGAGAACATCTCTTTGAAAAGGAAAATTCAACAAATGGAAAAGGAAGTACAAAAATTAATTGGAGAAAATAACTCCCTAAAAGGAACAGTTGGTCAAATGGAAAAGGAAACACAAAACCTAACTGGGAAAACTGGACAAATGGAAAAGGAAGTACCAAAATTAACTGGAGAAAATAACTCCTTAAAAGAAAAAATTGGACAGATGAAAAAGGAGATGCAAAAGTTAACTGAAGAAAACAATTTGATAAAGATTAGAATTGGGCAAGTAGAAACTAATGACTCAATGAGAGAGCAAGAATCAGTCAAACAAAATCTAAAAAATGAAAAGATAGAAGAAAATGTAAAATATCTAACTGGAAAAACCACTGACCTGGAAAATAGATCCAGGAGAGAAAATTTCAGAATTACTGGCCTGCCAGAAAGCCACAATGAAAAAAAAAGAATCTGGACAATATCTTCCAGGAAATCATCAAGGAAAACTGCCCAGAAGTGCTAGATCCGCAGGGGAAAATAGTCATTGAAAGAATCCACCATTCACCTCCTGAAAGGGATCCTAAACTCAAAACCCCAAAAATATCATTGCCAAATTCCAGAACTATCAAAGTGAAGGAGAAAATACTACAGGCAGCCAGAAAGAAACAATTCAAATATCAAATAGCTACAGTCAGGATCACAAGGGACCTTGCAGCTTCTACATTAAAAGATCAAAGGAATTGGAATATGATATTCCATAAGGCAAAGGAGATGGAGCTACAACCATCCTACAACCAAGGATCAACTACCCAGCAAAGTTTAGCATAACATTTCAGGCAAGGAGATGGTCATTCATCGAAGTAAGAGATTTCCAGACCTTCCTGACAAAAACGCCAGAATACAATAGACAATTTGATCTTCAAATGCAGGTCTCAAGAGAGGCATCAAAAAGCAAACAGGGTGGTAAAAAAAAACAAAAAACAACTTGTTACTCAATTTTGGCAAATGGTTTACCTCCCTATAAGGGAAGATTATACCTGTTAATCTTGAGAATTATACATCTATTATGAAATATAAGAGGGATATAGATAGAGGGAATAGGTATAAAGTAAATGATGTCATATTAAAAATATGATTTAAGCATATGAAGGGATTGTAACAGGAAGTATGAAAAGGAGGAACCAGAAAATGGTAAATTACATCACAGGAAGAAGTAGAAAATTATAGTAGAGGGAAAGAGGGGAGGGAGATGAGCATTGTTTGAGAGGTACTCTCATCTGATTTGTTTCAAGGAGGGAATAATAAACTTAAGTATATAATTCTAACTAGCTCTATAGGCAGTAGGAGGGGAAGAGGGAAGAAAGGGGAGGGAGGCTAAAGGGGAGGGAAGAAGCAATAAGAGTAAAGGGGAGAAAAAGGGAGCGGGGCTAGAAAAAGGAAGGGAAGGCTGTAGGAGGTGGTGGTGAAAAGTGAAAACTATTGAGAAGGGGAAGGCAGACAGGAGAGCTAAAAGCAGAAATGGTGGGAAAGGGGATGGAGGGAAATACACAGATTTTAATCATAAATGTGAATATGAATGGAATGAACTCTTCCATAAAATGGAGATGGATAGCAGAATGAATTAAAAGCCATAATCCAACAATATGTTGTTTACAAGAAACACATTTGAAATGGGGGGGATACACACAGGGTAAAGGTCAAAGGTTGGAGGAGAATATATTGTGCTTCAGCTGATGTAAGAAAAGCAGGAGTAGTAATACTAATCTCAGACAAAGCAAAAGCAGAAATAGATGTAATCAAAAGAGATAAGGATGGAAACTATATCCTGCTAAAAGGCACCATAGGCAAAGAAGCAATATCATTACTAAACATGTATGTTCCAAGTGGTATAGCATCCAAATTCTTACAGGAGAAGTTGGGGGAGCTGAAGGAAGAAACTGACAGCAAAACAATACTAGTGGGGGACCTCAACCTCCCCCCTCTGAACTTGATAAATCTAACCTCAAAATAAATAAGAAAGAGGTTAAGGAGGTAAATAAAACGCTGGGTAAGGTGGATATGCTAGATCTCTGGAGAAAACTGGATGGGAATAGAAAGGAATATACCTTTTTTCAGTGGTACATGACAAATTTACAAAAATTCACCATGTACTAGGACATAAAAATCTCACAGTCCAGCGAAGAAAGGCAGAGATAATCAATGCATCCTTCTCAGATCATAATGCAATAAAAATTATATGTAATAAAAGGCCATGGAAAGATAAACCAAAAATCAATTGGAAACTAAATAATCTAATCCTAAAGAAGGAGTGGGTTAAAGAAGAAATCATAGAAACAATCAACAGCTTCATTCAAGAGAATGACAATAATGAGACAGCATACCAAATCTTATGGGATACTGCAAAAGCAGTTCTTAGGGGAAGTTTTATATCTTTGAATGCCTACATAAATAAAATAGAGAAAGAGGAGATCAATGACTTGGGCATGCAGCTGAAAAAGCTAGAAAAAGAACAAATTGAAAATCCCCAAGTAAATACCAAATTAGAAATACTGAAAATCAAAGGACAGATTAATAAAATTGAAATTAAGAAAACTATTGAATTATCAAATAAAACCAATAGTTGGTTTTATGAAAAAACTAATAAAATTGATAAACCTTTGGTCAATTTGATTAAAAAAAAGAAAGAAGAAAAGGGTGACCTCACCTCCAATGACGAGGAAATTAAAACAATAATTAGAAATTACTTTGCCCAACTTTATGCCCACAAATTCGACAATCTAAATGAGGTGGATGAGTATTTTAAAAAATACAAATTGCCCAGATTAACAGAATAGGAAGTTGAATACTTAAAAAAAACCCATCTCAGAAAAAGAAATTGAACAAGCCATCAATGAACTCCCTAGGAAAAAATCTCCAAGACTAGATGGATTTACAAGTGAATTCTATCAAACATTTAAAGAACAGTTAATTCCAATACTATATAGACTATTTTTGAAAATTGGGGAAGAAGGAGTCCTCCCAAATTCTTTCTATGATACAAATATGGTTTTGATACCTAAACCAGGGAGAGACAAAACAGAGAAAGAAAATTATAGACTAATTTCTCTAATGAATGTAGATGCAAAAATTTTAAATAAGATTTTAGCAAAACGAATACAGCATCTTATCACGAGAATAATACATTATGATCAGGTAGGATTCATACCAGGAATGCAGGGATGGTTCAATATTCGGAAAACTATTAGCATTTTTGATCATATCAACAACAAAACTAACCAAAACCATATGATTATCTCAATAGATGCAGAAACAGCTTTTGACAAAATACAACACCCATTCCTATTAAAAACACTGGAGAACATAGGAATAAAGGGAACTTTCCATAAAATGATAAGCAGTATCTACCTAAAACCTTCAGCAAGTCTTATATGCAATGGGTATAAGCTAGATGCATTTCCAATAAGATCAGGAGTGAAACAAGGTTGTCCATTATCACCACTATTATTCAATATGGTACTAGAAATGTTAGCTGTAGCAATTAGACAAGATAAAGATATTAAAGGAATAAGAATAGCCAAAGAAGAAACTGTTATCACTCTTCACAGATGATATGATGATATACTTAGAGAATCTCAGAGATTCAAGTAAAAAACTCCTTGAAATAATAAACAACTTTGGCAAAGTTGCAGGTTACAAAATAAACCCACACAAATCTTCTGCATTCCTATATATTAGCAACAAAGTTCAATAGCAAGAGATAGAAAGAGAAATCCCATTTAATGCTAGGGTAGACACTATAAAATACTTGGGAGTTTACCTGCCAAAACAATCCCAGGGACTATATGAACACAATTACAAGACACTTTTTGCACAAATAAAGTCAGATTTAAGTAATTGGAAAAACATCAGTTGCTCATGGATAGGCTGTGCTAATATAATAAAAATGACAATTCTACTTATTTTTTACTTATTTAATACCACACCAATTAAACTATCAGACAATTATTTTCCAAAGTTGGATAAAATAATATCAAAATTCATCTGGATGAACAAAAGATCCAGAATATCAAAGGGACTAAAGAAAAGAAATGCTAGGGAAGGTGGCCTAGTGTTACCAGATCTCAAATTGTACTATAAAGCAGCAATTATCAAAACCACTTGGTATTGGCTAAGAAACAGAAGGGTAGACAAGTGGAATACACTTGGCACTCAAGACAGAGTAGGCAAGGAATATAGCAACCTCCTGTTTGATAAACCCAAGGACCCCAGCTTCTGGGATAAGAATTCACTGTTTGACAAAAATTGCTGGGAAAACTGGATAACAGTGTGGCAAAAACTAGGCATAGACCCATGCCTGACACCATACACAAGAATAAAGTCCAAATGGGTACATGATCTAGGTATAAAGATTGATATCATGGAGAAACTGGAGGATCAAGGAATAGTGTATTTATCAGATTTATGGAGAAGGGAAGAATTTTTTGCTAAAGAAGAGATAGAAAGCATTATAAAATGCAAGACTGATAATTTTCATTATATTAAACTGAAAAGTTTTTCCACAACCAAACCCAATACAATCAAAATTCGGAGGGATGTAGCAAATTGGAAAAGAATGTTTACAGTTAATCTTGGGGATAAAGGCCTTGTTTCTAGACTATATAGAGAACTGACTCAAATGTACAACTATACAAGTCATTCCCCAATTGATAAATGGTCAAAGGATATGAACAGGCCATTTCCACAGGAAGAAATTAAAGATATCTTTAATCATATGAAAAAATGCTCTAAATCACTTTTGATTAGAGAGATGCAAATCTAAACAACTCTGAGGTACTACATCACACCTATAAGATTGGTAAACATGACAGAACAGGAAAATGATAAATGTGGAGATGATGTGGGAGAGTTGGAACACTAATTCATTGCTGGTGGAACTGTGACCTCATCCAACCATTCTGGAGAGTGGTTTGGAACTATGCCCAAAGGACTACAAAAATATGCATACCCTTTGACCCAGCAATATCACTTCTAGGACTGTATCCCCAAGAGATACTAAGAATGGGAAAGGGTCCCACATGTACTAAAATATTTATAGCAGCACTCTTTGTAGTTGCCAAAAACTGGAAATCAAGGGGATGCCCATCAATTGGGGAATGGCTGAATAAATTATGGTATATGAATGTAATGGAGTACTATTGTACCATAAGAAATGATGAACAAGAAGACTTCAGAGAGGCCTGGAAGGACTTATATGATCTGATGCTGAGCGAAAGGAGCAGAACAAGAAGAACTTTATGCACAGCAACGACCACAGTGTGTGAGTTTTTTCTGGTAGACTTGGAACTTCATAATAATGCAAGAACTTAAAAAAAAAACAAAATTCCCAATGGTTTTCTCAGGCAAAATGCCTTCCACACTCAGAGAAAGAACTATGGAATTCATTCGCAAAATGTAGTATATCATGTTTGTGTGTCAGGTTTTGATTTGTATTACATTTTGATTTGTTATATGATTTCTTCCATTCATTTTAGTTTTTCTACATAGCATGACTAGAGTGAAAACGTATTGATTAGGAAAGTATATGTATATCCTATATAGAATTGTATGCTATCCTGGTGAGGGGGGGGGGGCGGATGAGGGGGTAGTTGGGGGGTAAAAATCTAAGTTTTCAGGTAGTGATTGTAGAACATTAAAAAAAATAAATAAAATAATTAAAAATAAAATTAAAGGACAGAATGAAAAAAGAAAGTATGAAAATAAATAAAAGGAATTGTGAAGGATAATTTTTTTTCCAGATAACCAGGAATATAGTGGAATTACACACAATTTAAAAATAATTTTCACTACAGGGCAGACAAGTAGAAACAAAAGAAATGCTCTACCATCCAAAGTTTGAATATACTTTCTCTGTTTTTTGTGAAAATATATTGCTATTTGCAGTCCTATTAAATTGACATATTTCTCTACAAACATAGCAAATATTATACCAGCAATCAATCTAAGCTAAAACTAAATAGCCTGTTGTAGGCCAGTATTATTCTCTGACTATTATATGAATATTTTACTTCTGTAGAAAAGAAGACAGACTTTTCTATGAGCTTTATTTTAGAAGTTTGTAAAATTGCCAAACTTTGGGATACATTTGCAAAGAGAGAAAGCTCTGAAAAGTTGAAGGGCTGATCTTGGCATTTTTGCTTGTTAGAATTGAAATGCAAGATTCAGAAAGCATGATTCAGTGTTTCATGATCATCTGAAAAATCATAGAAGGAAATAGCTGCTGTGGGTGTAAATGGATGACATCCTGCCATACTGGAAGCAAACTTAGAGGTAGAATGTAACATGGTTTATCCTTAGTGTTGTTACAGAATATTACAAAGCTTAGCCTTCTTCTAATTGAAAAGAGGAAGTAGGATTTTATAAGTTAAGTTCTCAGTACTTCAATAGATCTATAATCTAAGTTTCCATCTATTAGTAGAGAATGTAATGTCTTCTTATTATTTACAATCCTTGTCTGTGACTTTCTAAGATTTCTTTATAGAGGATCCACCCAATGCACTATGATCTCTTCTTAATATTCGTGCAGAATGTGATCTGTCCGTCTCTTATTTTTCTTGCTACACAACGAGGCCACCTCTGAGTTTGGCCATATATATGTTTGATAATGCCCTATGCCACCTCTTATTCATACCATAATCGGTTATATGGTAACATTGAATTAGTCTATCAGTATATATATATATATATATATATATATATATATATATATATATATATATATATATATATATATATATATCTTCTCTCTCTCTGTCTCTCTATAAGCATATATGTATACATACATACATGTGTGTATAAGCGCTCAACTTTTGTTTTCCCATCGCCCTTTGGGATTTTGATTTTTTTGGACATTATAATGCTCTATGTTTTTGTGTGAGGGAATAGTATTAAAAAATATTTTTGGCTTCCGGTGCCAAGACAGCAGAGTGAAGAATGAACATTCTGAAACCCTCCCAAATTTCCTTCCAAACAACTAGAAAACCATCTCAGAATTGATCTAGGAACAAAGAAGCAGCTTACTAGCACAGCAAGAAATATGTGTCTCACTGGAGTGGAAAGGGTGTGAGGTCCTAGACTGGTACTAATCAGCCTCATAGCAGGAGGCCTGCAGCAAGTCTCCAAGCCTAGGGAATTCTAACAGCAAGCCCCTGACCTCTTACATATCAGCATCCCCCTAGGTAAGTGAGCAGTCTATTCAGTGCAGCAAGACCCTACCCCAGTCACCCTACCCCCAGCACAACCCACCAGTGAGGCCTTGATCCCGTTACTGACCAGTAGTAAAGCCATACCCAGGGCTAGCCAATAGCTAGACCCTCCTGACCCTAGGACCGGCCAGCAGTGAGACTCTGTTTCCATAACAACCCAATATCCTGGCAGACCAGCAAGAAAATGCTTTCTCTGGGACCTTCTAGCAGAGAGGCCCTGTTTCCATAGCAACTCCTGAGACCGACCAGCAACAAGATCTCTCCTCCAAGGCCAGCCACCAGAAAGACTCCATTGCCATAGCAACACAGCAGAAAAGCAACACACCAGCCATAGCAACACAGCAGCAACGCCCCAGTCAGGAGCAGCTAAACCCCACACCCAGGGGAGAGCAACTGGAAAACCCTATTCCCCAGTACAAGCCAGAAGGGAAGTCTGTTCTCCAATGAAAGTGAATAGTTAAGCCCTGAAGTGCAGTGAAAGTCAGTAGTAAGACTTAAAGTCCCCGAACAAAAAACTTAGGAAAGTGCAGGACCAGAGGTTAAGTCTCACATAAAAACACCAAGTCACAAAGAAGAAAAAGTGAGCAAAAACCAAAAAAAGAAATTGGTTAGAGGGAGGATCAACACATAAACCAGGCCTGCACAACATACAGTAAATGGGCTACTTGTGGTCTCCCAAAGAATTTCAGGCAGCCCAAGAAAAATGGAAGGTTGCCACTGTACACTCTCCTGTTTGTCACGTGACCCATAGCAATCAATTATTATCAGTCTACTTCTAGTCTAATCTCTCTGTGGCTTGAAGAAATTTAGCATATTTTAATTTTGGCCCCTACCTACTGCCAAGTAGTGTAGGTCTGGCATGAACTTAGAAGAGGACAATAGTGTCAAAATAGTTACATGTGAAGCTTCAAAGAAAAATATAATTTGGTCTGAGCCCAAAAAGAATTCCTGGAAGAGTTTAAATGAGATTTTAAAAATCAACTTAGAGAAATAGAAGAAAACTTGGGAAAAGAAATGAGAGTAATTCAAGAGAATCATAAAAAAAGTCAATAGCATGGGAAAAGATATACAAAAGTTTACCAAGGAAAATAACTCCCTAAAAAACAGAATTGGCCAAATGGAAAAGGAAGTACAAGTGTTTACTTTAGAGAATAATTCCTTAAAAATTAGAATTGAGCAAATGGAAGCTAATGATTCCATAAGATATCAAAATATGATAAAACAAAATCAAAAAAAGTTAAAAACAAAAGAAGAAAATGTGAAATTTCTCATTGGAAAAACAACTAACCTAGACAACAGATCCAGGAGAGATAATATAAAAATTATTGGACTACCTGAAAGCTATGATAAAAATAAAATCTAGGACAATGTCTTTCAAGAACTTATCAAAGAACACTGCCTTGATGTACTAGAACCAGAGGGTAAAATGGAAATTAAAAGAATTCACTGATCACTATCTGAAAGAGATAGAAAAATGAAAACTCCCAGGCACATAATAGCTCATCAAAATTGGCTCAAAGAGGGAATAACAAATATACTCAGTTTGATACAGAAATCATCTTACCCTCTGAGCAATTAAAAAAAAGGATGGGGAATAATAGAAGAAGGAGGGGGACTGAAAAAAGGGAGGGTATACTGGTGAAAGTAGTGATTGGGAGTAAAACATTTGGAGGAGGAAAAGAGTATGGTGGGATAAGAGCAAGAGGGGATAAACAAGGGGAAAATAGCATGGAGCAACATACACAGTTAGTTATTGTAGCTATAAATGTAAATGTGATGAACTTACCCATAAAACAGAAGCAGATAGCAGAATGGATTAAAAGCCACAATTCTACAATATATTATTTATAAGAAACACATTTGAAACAGGAAGATATGCATAGGATAAAAGTAAGGGGATGGAGCAGAATTTATTATGCTTCAGCTGATGCAAAGAAAGCATGGGTAGCAATCATGATCTCAGACAAATCAAAAGCAGAAAGAGAAATAATTATAAGAGATAAGAAAGGAAACTATAGGGGGGCGGAGCCAAGATGGTGGAGTAGAAAGACGCACATACACATAGCTCTGAACCCACAACCCATAGAATGGCTACAGGGAAGTAACTCACAGCGAATTCCGCACCCAGAGGCCACGGAATATTGGAGCTAGGGAGATTTCTGTTCCAGAGAGACCTGCAAACCTCTCGCTGGGGGGTCCTTCGCGCTGCGGACTGGGCGCCGGGACTGGGAGCTGAGTGCAGCCCTGCCGCGGCCGCGGCACCGAGAGGAAAAGATCCGAGCAGGCTTCACAGACAGGATCTCCAGTGGCCACAAGGGTCCCTCCACCCACAGAGGGATCTGCAAACCTCTCGCAAAAGGTCCGTCGCGCTGCAGACACAAAGCCCAGCCCAGACCTGCTGCGGCCACGGCTGCGGCACCGAGAGAAACAGATCCGAGCAGGCTTCAGGGACGGGATCTCCAGCGGCCGCACAAGTCCCTCCACCCACAGGTGACAGGGGTGGGTGAGAGAGTCTCTTTGGCGGGTCGAGAGGGGAGTGGGGTGCCCCCATAATTCAGGCCCCCCCCGGGAGGTAGAAGCTGAGAGGCGGCTGCAGACAGGGGCTCCCCAAGCGGGCGGGAGCCTGAATCCATTGCGGAAGGTCTGCGCATAAACCCCCTGAGGGAACTGAGCCTGAGAGGTGGCCCTGCCCCGATCTCAGCACCAGATCATAATCTCATACTGAATAGCAGCCCTGCCCCCGCCAAAAGCCCTGAGGCTGGAAGCAGCATTTGAATCAGACCACAAACACGGGCTGGGAGGATCAGGAGGTGAGGTGGGTGTGAGGAAAATATTCAGAGGTCAAGTCACTGGCTGGGAAAATGCCCAGAAAAGGGAAAAGAAATAAGACTATAGAAGGTTACTTTCTTGGCGAACAGGCATTTCCTCCCTTCCTTTCTGATGAGGAAGAACAATGCTTACCATCAGGCAAAGACACAGAAATCAAGGCTTCTGTGTCCCAGCCCACCCAATGGGCTCAGGCCATGGAAGAGCTCAAAAAGAATTTTGAAAATCAAGTTAGAGAGGTAGAGGAAAAGCTGGGAAGAGAAATGAGAGACATGAAGTCAAAGCATGAACAGCAGATCAGCTCCCTGCTAAGGGAGACCCAAAAAAATGTTGAAGAAATTAACACCTTAAAAACTAGCCTAACTCAATTGGCAAAAGAGGTTCAAAAAGCCAATGAGGAGAAGAATGCTTTCAAAAGCAGAATTAGCCAAATGGAAAAGGAGATTCAAAAGCTCACTGAAGAAAATAGTTCTTTCAAAATTAGAATGGCACAGATGGAGGCTAATGACTTTATGCAAAACCAAGAAATCACAGAACAAAGAGAGAAGAATGGAAAAATGGAAGATAATGTGAAATATCTCATTGGAAAAACAACAGACCTGGAAAATAGATCCAGGAGAGACAATTTAAAAATTATGGGACTACCTGAAAGCCATGATCAAAAGAAGAGCCTAGACATCATCCTTCATGAAATTATTAAGGAAAACTGCCCTGAGATTCTAGAACCAGAGGGCAAAATAAATATTCAAGGAATCCACAGAACACCACCTGAAAGAGATCCAAAAAGAGAAACTCCTAGGAACATTGTGGCCAAATTCCAGAGTTCCCAGGTCAAGGAGAAAATACTGCAGGCAGCTAGAAAGAAACAATTCAAGTATTGTGGAAATACAATCAGGATAACACAAGATCTAGCAGCCTCTACATTAAGGGATCGAAGGGCATGGAACAGTATATTCCAGAAGTCAAAGGAACTAGGACTAAAACCAAGAATCACCTACCCAGCAAAACTGACTATAATACTTCAGGGGAAAAAATGGTCTTTCAATGAAATAGAGGATTTTCAAGTATTCTTGAAGAAAAGACCAGAGCTGAAAAGAAAATTTGACTTTCAAACACAAGAATGAAGAGAACCATGAAAAGGTGAACAGCAAAGTGAAGTCATAAGGGACTTACTAAAGCTGAACTGTTTACATTCCTACATGGAAAGACAATATTTGTAACTCTTGAAACATTTCAGTATCTGGGTACTGGGTGGGATTACACATGCACACACGCCCACATACATAGAGACAGAGTGCACAGAGTGAATTGAATAGGTTGGGATCATATCTTTAAAACAAAATGAAATCAAGCAGTGAGAGAGAAATATATTGGGAAGAGAAAGGGAGAAATTGAATGGGGCAAATTATCTCTCATAAAAGAGGCACTCAAAAGACTCATTAGTGGAGGGATAAAGAGGGGAGGTGAGAGAAAAACATGAAGTCTACTCTCATCACATTCCACTAAAGAAAAGAATAAAGTGCACACTCATTTTGGTAGGAAAACCTATCTCACAATACAGGGAAGTGGGGGATAAGGGGACAAGCAGGGTGGGGGGGATGATAGAAGGCAGGGCATGAGGAGGAGAGTGCAATTCGAGGTCGACACTCATGGGGAGGGATAGGATCAAAAGAGCATAGAAGTAATGGGGGACAGGATAGGATGGAGGGAAATATAGTTAGTCCTATACAACACAACTATTATGGAAGTCATTTGCAAAACTACACAGATATGGCCTATACTGAATTGCTTGCCTTCCAAAGGGAAGGGGTGGGGAGGGAGGGAGGAAGAGAAGTTGGAACTCAAAGTGTTAGGATCAACTGTCGAGTAATGTGCTTGCCACTAGGAAATAAGAAAAACAGGTAAAGGGGTATAGAAAGCTATCTGCCCCTACAGGACAAAAGAGAAGATGGAGACAAGGGCAGAGAGAGATGATAGAAGAGAGAGCAGATTGGTCATAGGGGCAATTAGAATGCTTGGTGTTTGGGGGGGGAGGGGATAAAAGGGGAGAAAATTTGTAACCCAAAATTTTGTGAAAATGAATGTTAAAAGTTAAATAAATAAATTTAATAATAAAAAAAAAAAGAAAGGAAACTATATCTTGCTGAAAGATACCATTGACAATGAAGTCATATTTATACTAAACATATATGTACCAAGTGGTATAGCATCTAAATTTTTGAAAGAGAAGTTGAATGAGTTACAGTAGGAAATTGATAAGAAAACTATACCAGTAAGGGACCTCAGTTTCCTCTCTCAGAATTAGATAAATCTAACCAAAAAACAAATGAGAAAGAAGTCAAAGAGGTGAATAAAATTCTGGAAAAGTTAGATATGGTAGACCTCTGGAGAAAACTGAATGGGAATAGGAAAGAATATGCCTTTTTTCTCAGCAGTTTGTGGTACCTACAGAAAAAATAACCATGTATTAGGACATAAAAACCTTACAACCATATGCAGAAAAACAAAAATAATAAATGAATCCTTTTCAGATCATAATGCAGTAAAAATTACATCTAAGAGTGAACGATGGAAAGACAGCTTAAAAATTAATTGGAGATTAAATAATTTAATCCTAAAAAATAAGTGGGTCAAAGAACAAATCATAGAAATAATCAATAATTTCATTAAAGAAAATGACAACAGTGAGAAAACATATCAAAACTTATGGGATGCATTCAAAATGATACTCAGGGAAAATTGCATATCTCTAATTTCTTGCATCAGTAAAGAGAGAAAAAGCAAATAAATCAATTGGACATGCAACTAAAAAAACAAGAAAAAGAACAAATTAAAAATCTCCAATTAAACACCAAATTGGGAATGCTAAAAATCACAGGAGAAATTAATACAATTAAAAATAAGAAAACCATTGAACTAAGAAATAAAGATAGACTGATTTTTATGGAAAAACTAATAAAACACATAAATTATTGGCTAATTTGATTAAAAAATGGAAAAAAGAAAGCCAAATTACCAGTATCAAAAAGGAGAGATGAATTCACCACCAATGAAGACAAAATTGTTTTAAATTGCTATTTTGCCCAATTACATGCCAATAAATTTGATAATCTAAATGAAATGGATAGATTTCTAATATATATATATATATATATATGCATATATAGATTAACAGAAGTAGAAATAAATAATCCATCTTATAAAAATAAATGGAACATCAATGAACTAAGAAAAAAAATCCCCAGGACCAGATGGAATCACAAGTGAATTCTACCAAACATTTAAAGAAAAATTAATTCCAGTACCAAACTCCTACCACATTCCTTTTACTACACAAATATGGTGCTGATACCTAAACCAGGAAGAACCCAAACAGAGAAAGAAAGTTATAGACCTATTTTCCTAATCAGTATTGGTGCAAAAATTTTAAGTAAAACAAAGAGATTACAACAATATTTCACAAGGAGCATTCACTATGACCAGGTAGGATTTATACCAAGAATGCAGAGCTGGTTCCATATTAGGAAAGCTATCAGCATAATTAACCATATCAATAACAAAATAGAAGTGATATGATTATCTCAATAAATGCAAAAAAAGCCTTTGACAAAATACGGCATCCATTCCTATCAAAAACACTGGAGAGCTTACCTATAAATGGTAAGTAATATTTCCCTAAAACCACCATCAAGCATTACCTGTAATGAGGATAAGCTGGATGGCTTCCCAGTACAATCAGGTGTGAAGTAAGGATGCCATTATCATCTGTATTATTTAGATATTGTACTAGAAATATTAGCTATAGCAATAAGAGAAAAAAAAGGAATTAGAATAGCCCATGAGAAAACAAAACTGTTACTCTTAGCAGATGATAGGATGCTATATTTAGAAAACTAGAGAATCATCCAAAAAACTATTTGAAATTATTAACAACTTTAGCAAAGTTGCAGGATAAAAAATAAATGCATATAGTTCATCAGCCTTTCTATGTTACTAACAAAGTCCAGTAGCAAGAGATAAAGAGATTTGATTTAAAATACATAGAAAAATATGTGGAAGTCTACCTGCCAAGACAAACCAAGGAACTATATGAACACATGTATAAAACAATTTTCACACAAATAAAGTCAGATCTAACAAATGGAGAAATATTAATTGCTCCTGGACAGACCAAACCAATATAATAAAAATGACAATTCTACCTAAATTAACTCTCTAATTCAGTGCCATAAAAATCAAGCTATCAAAAATTATCTTACAGAGCTAGGAAAAAATAGAAACAAAATTCATCTGAAAGAAAAAACTCAAGGATATCAATGGAATCAATGAAAATAATACAAAAGAAGGGCTAGCCATAACAAATCTCAAACTATATTATAGAGTGGTAATTATCAAAACAATCTGGTACTATCTAAGAAACAGAGTGGGGGATCAATGGAACACACTAGGTACCTATTACCTTATAGTAAATGACCATAGCAATCTAGTACATTATAAACTCAAAGATCCAAGCTTTTACAACAAAAACTCATTTTTGACAAAAGCGGCTGGGAAAACTGAAAACTATGTCAGAAATAAGGTGTAGACCAACATCTCACACCATACACCAAAAGAAGGTCTTGGGTACATAATTTTCACATAAAGGGTGATACAATAAACAAAATAAGATAGCATGGAATAGTTTATCTGCCAGATTTGTGGATAAGGAAAGAATGTAGAACCCAAGAACATTTAAAGAACATTACAAAATATAAAATAGTTAATGTTGATTGTTTAAAATGAACTGTTTTTGCATAAACAAAACCAATGCAAGCAAAATTATAAGAAAAGCAGAAAACTGGGCAAAATTTTTGCAACCAGTATCTCTGATAAAGGTCTCATTTCTCAAATATATAGAGAACTGAGTCAAATTTGTAAAAATGCAAGTCATTTTCCAGTTGATAAATGGTCAAAGCATACGAACAGGCAGTTTTCATCCAAAGAAATCAAAGCTATCTATAGTCATATGAAAAAATGCTCTAAATCACTACTGATTAGAGAAAAGCAAATTAAAACCAATTCTTAGGTACCACCTGTCATATCAGATTGGTTAATATGACAGACAACAAAAAAATGTTGGACATTGGAGGAAATATGGGAAAATGGAGACAGTAATGCACTGCTTGTGGAGTTGTGAACTGATCCAATCATTCTAAAGAGTGATTTGGAACTATGCCCAAAGGGCTATAAAACTCTGCATACCCTTTGATCCAGTAATACCACCTGCAGTTCTATATTCCAAAGACATTCAAAAAAAAAGGGAGAGGGGAAAGAATCTATTCATGGAAAAATATTTACAGCAGTTCTTTTTGTGGTGGCTAAGAACTGGAAATCGAAGACATATCCATCAATTGGGGAATGGTTAAATAAGTTGTGGTATGTGACTGCAATGAAATATTATTATGCTATAAGAAGTGACAGGCAGGATAGTTTCAGAAAAACCTAGAAAGACTTAATGCACATGACTTTATGCATATGAAGTGAAAAGAACCAGGAAGAAGGTTGTATGTATATAGTAACAGCAAAACTGGATGAAGAGCTGTGAATGACTTGGCTATTCCCAGCAATGCAATGATCTAGGATGATCCCAAGAGATTAATGATGAAGTGTACTATCTGCTTCCAGAGAAAGAAATGGTATTGCTTGAATACAGATTGAAGTATGCTATTTTTCACTTTCATTTTTTCTTTTATTTGAGTCTTCTTATACAAAATAACTAGTATGGAAATGTTTACATAATTGCACATGTCTAACCTATATGTGATTGCTTATCATCTTAAGGAGGGGCGAAGCATAAGGTTGGAGGGATAGAACTTGAAATTCAAAACTTTAATAAAAATGTTTTTAAAAAAGGAGAACAAAGGTCACATTCAATACTGCATTTGAAGAGAAAAGAAAAATGAAAATATTAAAAAATCTTTGTAATCTTTTGATTTTTCTATAACATTAAGGAAAATCTAGAAATGAGAGAAAATCAGTAATATCAGATTATAGAAACTACTGGACAATTATTCTGATATCTTAAGATTTAATCTGTTTCACAGCAACTTAATCTTTACTTTTTATAAAAATCTTTAGATTTTTACCTTGAAAATTTAATCACATAGTAAAATCAATTAAGAAGTTTGTATTTTCTGATTTTTGCTACAGACCTGAAAAACAAGCTATCCAAACAAGCTATTACAATGTATTTGGCCAGTAATACGTGTGTATTTTGTTTTATGACTACCTTAATCTGTAAAAGGCAAACAAAGACATTTTAAAAATAAATCTCTAGGACCTGATTATTTTGATCTTTTAAGAACAAGTGACAGAGAAGTGACCTTTCCTCTTCTGGATAGGTCACATCCTGAGAGTTAGAAGCGTCAGATACATGGTCCAAGTTTTCCTTTACTACCCTTGAGACTTGGACCTGTTGCTTCTAACTTTCATTGTGTGACCTACCCACATCCTTTCCCAGTCATACACATCCTTGATATCTTTTCCACTACTTTTCCTGAAGTCACCAGTGTTAACAGGCTGCAGTCTGTTTATGCCAGTCAATTAATCAACAAGCCGGACCCTGGGCTAAGTGCTAGAAATAGAGAGGAAAAAATGTAACATTTCCTACCCTCAAGGAAGTTACTTGCAAATGGGTGAGACAACACGTACATGCATAAGTACAAATATGAAATTTACAATAAGAATACAAAGTAGTTTTGGGTGGAAGTACATGAGCAACTGGGATATGGGAGCAGAATCAGGAAAAGTCTTTATGAATAATGTAGTGCTTTAGCTGAGTCTTGAAGGAAATCAGGAATCCTAAAAACAGAGGTAGGAAAGGCTGCAAATGAGAAGGACAGAAACAGAAGATGGAGAGGAACATCAAGTTCTTCATTTCCCACCAGGCTGAAATCTGGATTCTTCCATCATGCCCACATCACTCACACCTTCCTTTTTTTTCCTCTCTTTTTTATTCCCTTTTATGTGTTTTCTTTGTCCAGTAAGCTCTTTGAGAGCAGGGGCTGTATTAATATTTTTTCTGCTTATATTTTCATTCCTAACACTTAGCATAGTATTTGGCACATAATAAGTGCTTAATAAATACTTGTTGACTGACTGTTGATTGACTGACTGGATTTAGGGGACCGTGAGAAGTACCAGGTACTCTCAATGTAGACTCTGTAGTTAAAAATCAAACAATTGTGTTCCTTCCCTGGAAGAAATTTTGTGATGCTATATGGTACAACAGAAACATGAGAAGGCAGAGAGTCCAGCTCTTGTCTCTAGTGTCTGACATTAATCAGCTGGCTGTCCACAGGCAAGTCATTTCACTGTCCTGGCATTTAGTATCTTCATTTGTAAAGTGTAAACTATTAACATTCCTATGAAAGTGTGAGAAGTTTATATGATCCATATATTTCCTCGCTCTGCAATGATGTTAGGTAAATATTTAGAAGACTGGCACTTCCGTTATATATTAACTCCTTACAGGAGACAACACCAAAATAATCATAACCAGTCATAAGACTTTCCTCATTGGTGGACATTGATTACTTAATGCTTTGAGAGCATGAGAGGTAGAGTGGGTGAGAGCTTAAAGAAAAGACATTTGATTCAAGATTCTCTTCAGGGAGAAGTCCCTGGTGGGAGAAAGACTTGGGGAAGAAATTGACATTGTAAGTGCCAGGTGTTCTATGTGCCAGCATACATTTGAGAGTCACAGGACTCATCACAAATCTTAGTTTTTCTACAGAATATCTATATAAAATGAGTCAGGTGATTCCATGACTTTGAACCTTAATTTCTCCTTCTGTGTGGCACACAAGAAAGAATACAGGTTCTGAACGAACAAGCCCGAGGTTCAAATACCAGTTCTGGTGCATACTACTGTGGTGGTAGGAGTGGGGATAATTGCATTTTCTCTTTCTTGATATAAGGCAAGTTACTTCATTGTTTCATTTTCAAATGTAAAAAGGAAATCATATTTGTAAGGCTCATATTCAGAAGCCATAGGGATAGACTTATCCTTGTTCCAACATAATGTCTCTGTTTATTTTGGTTTACAACAGTGCATGAGATAAAGTCTTTTACTGATTAATAAACTGAATTCCATAGTGGATCAAGTGCTGGACATAGAGTCAGAAAGACCTGAGTTCAAATCCTGCTTCAAACTCAACTAACTCTGTTACCCCATGGTAAGTAACAACCTCTCTCAGCCGAATTCTCCTCATTTTTTAAAAAAGAGTTCATGTTAATAGCATACCTCACAGGGTTGTTGTCAGGATTAATTAAAATAGCATATGTAAAGAGCTTTATAAACCTTGAAGCACTATATAAATGCTGTGGTTATAATTAATAATAATATCAACAACAATAATAATAATAATGAAGATGATGATTTTGTGACACAAAATTACCTGTATACCTTAGGCAGTCACTTAGCTTCCCTTGACCTTGGTTACTTCATATATAAGATGAATAGGTTGCACCAGACAACCCCTAAGGTAGAATCCAGATCTAGATCTAGACCTGTGTATGATCACTGAAGTCCCTATGGCTCTAAGACCTATAATTCAATAATCCAATTCTCAAATATTGGAACACCCAATAGAAGTAATTGGTGCTCATTACCAGAGTCATATGGGACTATTGGAAAAGACTGTATGGATGATGATGGTGAAAAGTCCTCTAAAGCTTGGCTGATATGGGTTCTCCTTAGAAATCCAATGGGGTTCTGATAACTCACAGAGGGCTCACAAGGCACTATTTTTATCTGTTTAGAAGGAGTTGCCAGAGTGGCCCACTTCTGCCTGCTTAGGCAGAATGGACCACTGTTGAAGAAGAACTTCACCTCAAAGGCAGCAGCTATAAAAAAAGAAATACATCCATTGGCCTTATGTACTGTCCTTCACCTCTATCCCAGCTGGAAAAAGCATGTAACCTCAATTTTGCAGGTAATAAGAATTGTAAGAATGTGCTGTCAGGGTATTTTTAATGAAATTATTGTATTTTTAATGAAATAGGAAGCTCTTTCTCAACCATTAATGGGCCTATGTGATCTGCTTAAGTCACATGGAAGCTTAAGCTTCATGAGTTTGGTCACATGAAGCCTGTAGTGGGAGGATCTTACTGAATAGGTAGAACAGGGAGGGGTAGAGCTGGAGGTGAGCTGAGAGTAAGTTGGTCAGACCAGTCAGAGCTGGGAAGGACAGAGAAAGCAGGCATCTGGCTGTGAATGAGAGAAGGGCATTTTGCTTAGGGAATTCTTTTTGTGGGAAGGCCTGATAATGTGTATAGACTTCTTGGTTACTATGATGGATTTCTTTGTTGCTATGATGGATTATTTTTCCGGTGTTGGGATTCGGCTTTCTGATGTCTGAATAAATGTTTTGGTTCTGTCTTTCATCTGGAGAGTCTGTTATATTTTGCGATTCAGAACTGTGTTTGCATATTCATAGTCACTGAAGGCTCTGTGAATATCTCATTGACACTACAAAGAACTAATAGAAGTTGCATATTTTAATTAGTATGTCCAAAGCGTTCTTCATTCTAAGAACTTCCCATAGTACTTGGGAAGAGGCACTGATTTTTCCTTTATCTCAGATATATATCATATATACATACATTACATTTTTTCATATCTTCCTATTCAATTCAATTCAAATAAATGAATATGAAGCACCTAATATGTGTCAGATCCTTTACTGGATGACAGAGAGACAAAGATAAATCCTCCAAAATACATATTTTGCATATGTTAGCCGCTAAACTAGAAAAAAATCTAAATCATCTCCCTCAGCACCTAGTCTAGTAATGTGCACATACTCAGTATCTAAAAAAGTTTGTTTAATGAATGAATAAATTAGTAAATGAATAAAAGCATACTATTGGTCATGGTTCTAATACAACCAACCCTTGAGTATTGCAAGAAAACCAACCATTTCCAAAACACACCTGTTGCTACTTAGTATTTTTTATCTGGGCTGTTGTGCAGGTAGAAACTAGTTATTTGTAAGAACCAGATAGGGAACTTTATTAGTGTTTTTATCCATACTAGCTCTCCTTAAAAAGGTGAGTATAGTTTCTAAAATTAAGTTTCATTTTATTTTCAAAGATCCATTTTCTTTCCCTCCCACCCTTAATTAAGCAAGGAAAATAAAGCCTGTGTTACAATCATTTGGAGTCATTTAAAGCAAATTCTCATATTGGCCATGTCCTCCTTCAAAATCTATCAATCTGTATATTTTGTCAGGAGGTGGGTGGCAGGGCTTATCATGAGTATTCTAGAATTGTGTTTAGTTAATGTGTTGTTGATCTGAACAACTAGGTAGCACTGTGGATAGAGTGCTGGGCATGGAGTCAGGAAGACTCATCTTCCTGAGTTCAGATCTGGTCTCAGACACTAGATAGCTGTGTGAATCTGGGCAAGTTACTTATCCCTGTTTGCCTCAGTTTCCTCAACTGTAAAATGAGCTAGAGAAGGAAATAACAAACCACTCCAGTATCTTTGCCAAGAATACCCCAAATAGAGTCATGAAGGGTGAGACACAACTGAAAACGACTGAATGACAACAATTTATTGATCAGAGATCACAAGTCTTTCAAAGATTTTTGTCTTTCCAATACTTGTTGTTACTATATAAATTATTCTTCTGGTCTGTACACTTTACTCTATATCAGTTCATATAAGGTTCCCCATATTTCTCTGAAAATATCTCCTTCATCATTTCTTATAGAACAATAACATTCCATCACATACATATGCCATAACTTGTTCAGCTATTGCCCAAATTATAAGCGCACCTTCAGTTTCCAATTCTTTGCCATTACAAAAGAGCTACTATTGAAACGTTTTTTGCAGAAACAAGTCCTTTTCTTTTTTTTTATTTTTTTGGGAGTAGAAACATGGGCATATTTGAGTGCCTTTGAGTTCTAGATTTATTACCTGAGCTTGTGGAACTGTTCTTTAAAGGTACTTTGCCCTAGGATGATTTAGTCCACTGTTTGGAGTTCTATGTTTCCTTTTATTGAGACAGCTGTTATAGTTGGGGATTCCTGAAGAATGAGATCTCTTTCTGAAATCATTCTCTTCTAGGACAAATTAAAGGAGCTGGACAGGCATAACCTAGGGGAAATCATGACCAAACTACTCCTAGGAATTACACAGTGAGAGGGAAACACTTAAGAGATTAAGGACCACAGTCTAGAACTGAGTACTTTTAAATGCACTCCAATTACCTTGCCATAGTTTACTATTTTTGAATTTTATACTTTATTTAACCTTGTAAATAACCTCCTTCAAAAATCTACTCTTAATATCTTGCACATGTAGAAAGCATAGATAGAAGAGAAGGGAAAGAGGGAAGTAGGTGCTGAAATGAGACACTCTGATATGGTGAAAGTAGTCCGAATTTAGTGGATCTCTGAATCTGGGGAGCTGAACTGCCTCAGGGGTCAGAAAAGTAAAAGAGTGGGGTTAGAATGGACCAAGAAGTTTAAAATATAGTAAAAGGGGAGAGGCAGCAGGGCATAATGGATAGAGAGCTGTCCTTAGAATCAGGAAGATATGGATTCAAATTTCACCTCTGCCACATATTGGCTGAGTGACTGTGGGTAATTCACTTAACCTTTCAGTGCTCTAGACAACTCTCTAAGGCTAAATATTACACATTTGTTGCTGATTTGCATTGTTAGGGGGAGTTCCCTCACCAGGGATCTCCCTATACTGATGAAATCACAGGTCCAGATGGAAGAGAGGCATGAAGACAGAAATGAAGAAAGAAGTAGTCTAGCCCTGGTGTTAAAGGCAAAAGTCTCTGGGAAACTGACCGGATTATGATTCAATTGACTATTGGAGATTGTTGGTCTTGGTATGAAAGTCAGATCCTAGATGTTTATCTGATATATAACATTCTAAGGGACTATTCCAAGCTACCAGTAGAGAAAATAGATCCCGGGGAAAGTAGTGGAGAAAGAGAGAGAGAGAATCTGTAATCATATCACAGATAATTTCAGATCTGCAACAACAGAGCATGTCACATAGGCACTATATTTAAAACAAAAAAATATATATGGGAATTTGAGGACAAAGTGGAAGCCTGGGATTGGTAGTTCAGAGAGAAAGGCATTCCTTTCAGTCTTAAGATTGATTTGGTACTCTAGTTATCTTTAAGCTATGAGGTGGACTTGAGTCACACCTAAGAGTTCTTAGAGGGATAGATATTCAGTCTTCCAGAGATAGGAACTCGAGGAAAGACTGGACACTGCAAGGGCTGAATGGCAATAGCAGAGAGGAGACAGCAATGCCAAACCCCATCCAAGATTTAAGAAGCTAAACCAAAAAGAGAGATTAAAAGAAGAAACTAAAAGGGGGGCTGAGTAGTGGTAGAAAAAATAAACATCATGGAAGGTCATCAGAACCCTACAGGCGTTTCAAAGCATAAGACTCATGATGAGGCCACTTATATCTATCTCTTTAAGGACCGAGGGAAGTTTAATAAAGGGGGTGAGAGGAGTTTCTTTTTCCATCTTCCTATTCCCAGATCTATCCTGTAATAAACAGTACAACATACTCTACTTTTTTTAAAAATCTAAACAATTCCTGTATCATGATTTTGTCTCTAACATAGAGCCTAGAGGTAAATGGAAATTTAAATTAGAGCAGAGAGCTAGACTTCAGTCTGAATGTTAGAAATTTTCTCAACTGAAAGCTCTAAACTACTGTGATTGCATTAATAACTTTCTTTTGAAGTAAACTCCAGAAAATAGAATAAAGGGAGTAAGTGAACCAGATGGCCATTATATAGCCCCTCAGCTAAAAAAGTGAGCTATGTTTTTTAACAGTGTGATTGATTAAATTCCAGAGAGAAAGGGTGTAGAAAGAAGTCAGTGACCAGAGAAAAGACCACATCCTCACCTATGTTCAAAGGAAGAGACAGGAAAAATCAGAGAAAGATTCTGTTATCTCCCATAAAAAAGAGGAAAGGAAATAGGATAAAGTAGGGGTAGGCTATCTCTGCCCTATACAGTGACAGTCATTTGTATTACAAAAACAACTACTGAACTTAGCAGACATCAGGAAAGCAAACTGATATAATATTATTTCTAGGGTAAGAGTTTGCTTAAATAAATAAGCAAACAAATAAAAAACAAATAAATAATTCAAGGACTATCTATTCAGGTCTCATATTACCAATAAAGTAATGGATAATTGACCTCATGTATTCTAGTCATAGTTTGAAATAAAAAAGTAATTGAAAGATGGCTGTTATTCAGTCCAATAAATATTTTATCTACCCCACAAAACTATGAAAAATATTACCCAATTGTGTAAATTAAATAAAAAACACTGGAGTCAAATAAATACAGCATAGCTTTGAATAATGTAGTCCACATGGTGGCTAAGCAATCACATTGGCATTTTAATCTAAAAAACAAATGCCTGAGTGACTAATTTAGCACACTGAGACAATAGGCCAACCCCTCCATTTCTAAACTATCAAAGATTAAAAATATGTTCTCTTGAAATCCGCACAGGAACATGACTTACACATTGGTAAAGCAGGTCTATCCTGGGATAGATATATCCTGGTAGCATCCAATACAAACATATTTATCATGCTGCCTACAGATTTAACAAAGAGAATATTTTCTCTTCTGGTGTAACACACATCCCACTGACTTGAAAACAGTCCTGTTGACTAGCAGGCTGCTCAAATAATTTAGTGTGCTTTTGAATATATTTAGTCCAAAGTAAGGTAAGAAAACATCTGTCACTTACGTTTTTGAGTCATCCCACAGCACACAGTAAGGATTCAAAGTACCCTAAAAAAAGAGAAGGAAAAAAATAGGACGAGTAAATAAAATTTTAAGAATAAAGTATTATAGGAAATGCAATCAAAATTGGATATAATCATGCTTGAAAAATCCTCCTCCTTATTTTAATAATTTATTCTTTATTTTATTTTCCGGAAATAATTTTTCATTTTTAAGTTTGACTAAGTACTCCTACATTATTATTTCAATCAAAATAATAGATTAATTGCTTACAAACTTAGGGTTTTTTTAATCTATGATTATTAGGAGAAGCAATGGGATAAAGAATTGGCCTCAGAGTTAGGAAGGCCTAGGTTTGAATCTTGCCTGCAATAATATATACTCTCTTTCTGACCATGAGAGAGTAAATTAACTGCTTAATGTCCAGCGCGATCCTCTAAGACTATAGGTTGCTGATCTGTATCCACAGAAGGGGTTTCCTTAGAAGGAACTGCTTACGCTAAAATAAATAAATATTTTAAAAATCTTGATTACAGAACAAAAATAGTTTTTAAAAATTAAGATCATTAGAAAATAAGTTCTGCAAAGTGGAAAATTCTGGTAAACTGTCACATATTAGGTTTTATATTTTGAAAGATGAACAATTAATCTTTCTTTAGTCCAAAAATATTGTTGCATAATAGTATCCAAGAAGGCAAACAACTTTCCCTATAATTAAATTATAATTAAGTATTCTAAAATCTGACATATTATAATTTAGATGAGGGAACAATAATAGTAAGCCTTAAAATAAATTCAACCTGTTTTGTGGTGTGTGTGTGTGTGTGTGTGTGTACATAGATGTGCTTAAATTATTTTAGGTGAGTAGAACAGAGTTTGGCTCAGAAACAGATAGAACTTTAGGAATTTCATAGTATGCTAAATAAGATTAACCCTCCTCATATCAGTCACCAAAGGATATCTTTCTAATAACTTTATAACCCAAAAGTAAATAAGTACTGAATTTTCATTCAATTAAAGCAAAATGGATTGTAGATGAGTTCAGGAAAATAAACTATTTTCATATCCCATCTCAGATATTTACCAACTGTAAGATCCTAAACAATTCATTTAGCCTTTTTCTGCCTCACTTTCCGCATATGTAAATTGAACTGGTCTCAACAATCTCTAAAATTACTTCCCCTCTAAAGTAATTTGTTGTTCAGTCATTTCATTTGTGTTCAACTCTTTGTGACCCCATTTGGGGTTTTCTTGGCAAAGATACTGGCGTGATTTGCCATTTCCTTCTCCAGCTCATTTTACAGATGAAGAAACTGAGGCAAACAGAGTTAAGTGACTTGCCCAGGATCACACAGCTAGTAAGTGTCTGAGGCCAAATGTTAACTCAGGAAGAGGAGTCCTCCTGACTCTAGGCCTGGTGCTCTACCCACTGAGCCAGCTACTTGCCCTAAATCTTTGATACTATGAAATACTTCTTGACCATCTGTTGTTGTGCTAGATCCTATAAAAGATCCGAAAGCAGAAAGGTCACCATAGAATTATGGAGATGGAAGGAACCTTTGAGATCATGAGTTCTGCTCTCCTTATTTTTAACTGATCAAGAAACTATGGCCCTAAGCAGTTAAATGATTCGCCAGAAGTCATATAAGCATTATAGCAGCAAGATCAAGATTAGAACCCAGGTGGCATCAATACTCAACAAGTACTTTACTCCTTACCCTCATGCTACCAAAGTACAAAGCATGGGCCTTTTCTACAGAGCTTAGATGTTTATTAGAGAGGGGAGGGTATGTACAAATTCAATGCTATATATATTTACTGAGTGCCTGCTTCGCAAAAGGCCTTGTCCTGTGTTCTTCTGAGTATACAAAGATAGCTTTTGTCAAGGGAAATAAGTAAATAGATGATTTATTTCATTTTGCCCCCCAAAATTATTAAGTTCTTACTCTGTGGAAGATATTATGCTAGGCACTAGGGATAAGATAGCTATGACATAAACTCTGTTGTCAAGGTTTTGTTGTTCAGTTGTTCAGTCATGTCTGACTCTTTGTGACCCCTGTCTGTGGGATTTTCTTGGCAAAGATAATGGACAGATTTCCCATTTCCTTCTCCAGCAGATCACCAATCCATGGGTAAACAGAGGTTAAATGACTTGCTCAAGGTCACACAGCTAGGAATTTTTGAAGGCTGGACTTGAACTCAAGTCTTCCTGACTCCAAGCCCAGCACTTTATCTACCGTGCTACCAAGCTTACCTTATCAGCAACCACTTTAGTTTTTGTAATCCTAATGCCAAGGACAGGGTCTACTAAAGAGTTAATACTTAAGAAATGTATATGATTAAAAATTTAAGTGCAGCAGAGAGGTTTAGACAAAGTGCTACAAGAATTCTGATGAACAAGAGGTCATTTTCCCTGTAAGAGGAATAGAGCAGGTGGAACCTGAGCTGAACCTTGATGGGAGGAATTATAATATACAAAGGTATGGGTACGGTCCAAGAAGGAATTCATTCTAGGCATGAAGGCAGTGTGGCCAAAGGCATGAATGTGTGAGAAGTGCAGTATGAGAACGGGGGAAGAGGATTAATGCAGTTTTGATGTAACATTAAGTAGGTAAAAATGAATAAGGTGAGATAAGCCTGAATAAGCAGGCTGAAGTAAGATCCTAGAAGGCCTTTGATGCCAGGTCAGGAGTTATGTTTTATTTCGTAGTACACAGAGTCTCACTGAAGGTTTTTGAGCCGCCAAGGAATGACAAAAACAGAGTGTACAATAAGAATCACTCAAACAATTATGTGAAGGATGAATTGGAGATGGAATAGATTGGAGAGAGGGATAATGGTTTGATGATCATTGAAATAGTTTACTTAACAAAAGATGAGGGTCTGAATTAGTGAAGTTGTTGTCAGAGTAGAAAAGAGAAAAGAAGAGATTTTGTAGAGGTAACTTAGATCATAACATAACCTGGAACATGACTGAAAATGTGAGGAGAGGGAAGAATCAAAGATTGCTCTGGGGAAACAAGCCTGGGTGATTGGGGAAACGGTGCAGTCATCAAAAGAAATAAAGACATTAGAAGGAGATATAGGCTTCGATGGGAGGTAGGGTGTGGGCAATGATTCTGGCACATGTACTCTTCAATCCAGTGATGATATTTTATGAACAACACGGATAATCTATCTCTTGGCTCTTGGAATTTTCTCTGGTTGTCTCCCATAACTGGAATTCTCTCCCTCCTCCACTACACCAGCTGACTTCTCTGGCTTCATTTAAATCCCAAGTAACATACCATCTTTTTACTGAAAGCCTTCCCAAGCTCCTCTGTTCTAGTGTTTTTCCTCTGTTAATTATTTCTTATTTATCCTGTATGTATACTTTGTATATATTTGATTGCATGTTGTCTTCCTTGTTAGATGATAAGCTCCTGGAGGGTAGACTGTCTTTTGCCTCTTTTTATATCCCCAACATTTCACAAAATACCTGGCTCCTAGTAGTAATGGTTGTTGATTAATAAATGTTTATTAATTGGCTGATTGATTGACAGTTTAGAAATACTGATTCTGAGATACCAAAGGGACATATAACTAGAGGATCTATCAATCAGTTGGGAATATAGGACCGGAACTTTCAAAAGATAACATGACTGGGGTTATAGATTTTGGAAATTTTCTGTATTGAAAGAATAATTGTAGTCATAGGAGCAGATGACATCACTAAGGGAGATAGTGTGGAAAAAGAAAGACAGAGGGCTGGGGCAGAGTATTGGTATACATTCATGATTAAGGAAGGGGAGAGGATGGGGATGAGGAGCTAAAAAAGTAGATGTGGGATAGGAGAGGTAGGAATAGATTAAAGTCTGACATCATGGAAACCAAGGAAATAAAGGTTATCAAGAATGAAGGAGAGATCCCCAGGGGCAAATGTGATAAGACAACAAGGATAAGAACAGGAGAAAAAGAGATTTTAGGAATACAGAAAAAAGGGTTCAGATGAAGTGGTTGGGGAAAGAGAACCCACTTCTGGCTACTACAGCTGAAGATCAAGGAGACTTGAGACATTGAAATACAAATGGATACAAAGTTCATAACTAACACACACTGAACTTTCAAGTAATAGGATTATTTGTCATTAAATTCCAGTAATATGGTTCTTGACAATAAATAAATGTTATGTGCACACAAGTGTATGAGAGAGAGAGAGAGAGAGAGAGAGAGAGAGAGAGAGAGAGAGAGAGAGAGAGAGAGAGAGAGAGGCAGGAAGGGAGGGAGACAGGGAGAGAGGGAGAGAGAGGGGCTGTGGCTGGAGGTAGTCAAAGATAGCTTCAGAGGAAGTGAAATTTCAGCTGTACTCTGAATGAAAATCTGAATTGACACAGAATAGCTAGGGGGGGTGTTCCATGCCGATCCCCTACTCTTTCCACTGAGATTTTATCTGATTTTAACAGTGTTATACATATATTTGCACCTGTTAGCTTTCTGAACAAATATTTTATGACTCAACCCAGTCTAACTTGTTGCTTCAGAATTGTGTAGTGTGTTTGTTTAGAGCTTTTGTTCTAAAGAACTCAGAACACTTTGTAGAGATAAAACAATTCACCCCTTGAACTATGAGGGAAGTGTTTCCACAGTGGGGAAAGGAACAAGGTGGAATCATGGGGGCAGGAAAGGAGTAGGTATGGCCATTTGTCCTGAATACTTTACTGACCTTTCCATCCATTCTAGAGCAATGGGTAGCCAATGTAATTAGGTTTTGAAACTGATCCTCTCAATATTGCAAATACAGAACAATTGAATGCAAGAAGATAGAAGGTAGGAATTAGATAAGTTTTCTGCGGTAAGTCCAAGTTTTTGGGTTGGGGTTCATAGATGTTTGCCTTTCTCTGTATTTCTTTCTAGTATGCTCATTCCTTGTAGAGGTATGCTCAGGAGAAGATTTATTGTGTGTGATTGCCTTATGGATATGCTCATAAAACTGAAATTCTGGGTACATTAAGCACCACTGGGAGTAGTTTAAGATGATTTTGTGCCTCTAGATTCAGTGGAAATTGGGTCCCTGATATCTGGGACCTCTTCCTTTGAATAAAGAAACCAGGGTTACTAAGAAATTTTGTTGTATATGTTGATTCTCTCTTTAAATTATCTTTCTAAACTTATTATAGAGGTAACAAAGGTGCTGCATTACTGGTCATCACAAGTAACATCCCCACAAAATATGTCAGTTCTAGAATAACAATTAAAATCCATTTCTACAGCTTTTGATACACAATATCAATGAACTTACTTTTCATCTTTACACAAGGCAATATAGTTGAGATAAGTCATTTCAATTCAGTTTTAAAAAGATTGTCTACAATTTGCAAAGCAAAGAAGAATATAAATGCAGAAGTGAAAGATTCCCTTCCTTCAATAAGGAACTTAAATTCTACTGGCAGTGATGAGAAAAACTACTTTTGTTCCTATCCTAAGCTCACTAGCCTCTTCCAAACCTTCTCTCTGTGTGCATTTCTGGGTGGAAGAATCAAATGTTTTTCAAACGATCAAGTATTCATGATGTGCTCTTAATAAATGTAGAGATGGCTTCCAGACAGTCTACAACACTGTTGATCAGCACACAACAGAATTCTATGCTGCCTCATTTCACCCAGGTGTCCCACTGTATCCTAGGAGGCACAAATACACAAAGATATTGCTTCTCTGTGCCTATATTTGAGCACCTTTACTTTGCAGGGCCAAGATTAAGATAATTTACTTGTAGTTTGTAAGAGACTAGAGAAAATTCAAACAAGGATATTACAAACTTCATAAATGAATGTCAATTATTTATGAAGTCAGGATCTAAGATGGGAAATTGAAAGCCAAAAATAAAAAGTTGAATGAAATTTATAAACTCTAAAAGAAACAGATGAATGACTCCATTGAGAAACCACTTATAAAATATTTATGTTATAATTTCCAGATAACTTTAAAAGGACCAAGCTATAATATCTGTTATGAGAAATTTCCAGAAAATCAATATCAGGAAACGCTGAACTCAACAGAAAATCACAACAAAACATAAGAAGAAATGAGAAAAATAAAAACAATATGAAATTATAATGTTATTTTAAAAAATGACAAAATTTAAAATAATTTGGAATGTATCAAATGATTAAATAGTAGGAACAAGAGATTAATTTACCAGGCTGATAAGCTGATTGACATTTAAGACCATGCTTATGAAATTGTCAGAAAGGATGCATTATACCTGCGAAATATGGCCCCCAAAATCTTTTCAGTGAGACCAAACACTGTGCTCCCAACAGCAGAGCTGAACTCATTTCTTTATCTAGTTTAAGTAATTCCACCACTTTATTTTCTTTTTTTATTTATTTTTATTAAAAAAAAGTTCTAACATCCATCCAACTTCCATGTTAACTTCTACTTTCTTCATGTCACCTTTAGGTAACTTTGATACATGCAGTTTCTCTCCCTTCTCTTTTCTGTTTCTCATAGCCATCAGTCAGCAGAGATTTAACAGTGTATTATCTCAGGAAGGGCTTATCCACTTATCCACCAGTGAATTCCTATGGATATTTCTACCTGCTCCCCATATCTAGAAAGGCCTCTTTTTTGTTTTCTTTCTTCTTCCAAATCTCTACTTCCTAATCTTTTATTCTGTGAAATCTTTCAACTGATACAGTATCTCACCTTCCAAAGCATGGGAGTTGGAGACGTGTCAGAAATGAGAAAAAAGAAATATCAGTCAAGCTAACTGACCCTCATTCTTTTTTTCCCCTACAATCCCCTGGTGTCTGTAGATACTACCTGTCCCACATGTGATTCACAGAGCTGAGATTGTATCTTATAATTCTTACACTCAGTACACATTAAGTGAAAACACTATTGCTTTTCATTACATTCTTTTCCACATTATGAGCATTCAGTGAATGTGTCATGGTTAATTTTTGACTTGGAAGCTGAAATTAACTTTTGTCCATTCCTACAGCCCTCCTGAATCACTGTCCCTGAATGTATAGGCACCATCAAAATTTACCACAAGTATTCTGAGCTCAGTAGTCTAAAGTATGACTTGAATTTCTGGCTCATATCAAGGAGCAAAAATATTCCGATGTATTCTTGGACACAAAAAGGAGGCTTCCCCTGCCTATCTTTCCCCTACCTCCATGTTATTGTCCCATAGCATTAACTGAGAAATTTCTTTTTTTTCTCTCACTCGTGTGAGATATTATTTATTTTTACCTGCATTTTTATGCATTTTAAATGTTTCCTTATTTTCCCTGGGCTGGAAGTACAGGGCCTATTTTCAGGCCTGATCTTAATCATGATCAGCCTAGGATCTTTTACCTACTCCATTACAACCTGGACTTATTTGTACTTCCTTAGGCAACTGGTGAGATCCACTAACAAAAACTCACTTGTAGTGATACCAGTGTTACTGCTGACACCTGATCAGCATAGCCTACTGAATCTTAGAACTCTTGAGCTCAAGATTCTCCAGCCTCAGTAACTCTAGAAGCTGAGATTACAGGCATTTCTCCCAATAAGCCAGACTATGTCAAGGACTATGTTGATGACCATCATAGGAACACTAGAATTGCTTGTTAGCATACAGTCTTAATTTTTTATTTCTTATAAGCCAATTTTGTTGTTTCATGACTAGAGTTATCCCACAGAATTTCTTCTCCTACGATCCCCAACATGACATTAGTGCATATAGTGGATACATAATTTAAAATCAGAAAGCAGCGATAAGAGAAAGCCCTACCTCTATGCACTTTATGGTTTGGTCAATTGACTTTCTTTCTATTCATTACATAGGATGCTCCAATTCCAATCTCTGTGTCTTTACAATGAATGTTTCCTATAGCAGAAATGCCCTTCCTCTTCATGTCTGCTTTTAGGATCCCTGATTTCATTTAAGAAGCAATTTTTTCTATAAGACCTTTTCTATTTAACCCACTCCACCACTTCAAGTCCCATTCATTAGTTAGTGTCTTCTCTCCTTAGATGACTTTTCATTTGTTTTTATGTACCTACCTTTGCGCATGTCAGAATGTAAGTTCCTTGAGTACTAAGACATTCATTTTTGTCTCTGTAGCCCTAGCACAATGCATAGCAGGGAGTAGACATTTAATAAATGCTTGCTTATTGATTGATCACAAAAATAACTTTTCAACTGCTGCCTGACTCATTAAATATGGTTATAAATATCACTGTGGATCAAATTCAAACCACATTAATAATTCATATTTATATTATTTTTGCTATCAAAAACTTTAAAAAGCTACACACTTACAAATGGGTTTTTGAAATGCTAAGTTCTGCAATGTCCAATTCTTTTGAGTTATGAGGTATTTTTAAAAAAATTGGTACCATAATAATTACATTTAGGAAATATACAGGCCATAAATTTGAAATGCAAATATGACAGCACATCATGAACACATCTGCCCAAATTCAGACATTTTTGGTTAAAGAAAAAAAAAGATCTATTCAAAAAACAAATAAGAAAATTGAAGCCATCCATGGACTCCCTCAACTACCCACTAGCAAGCTGCTAAAATTCTTTATGTCCTCATCTATGTTTTTGGTTTTCTCCCAGCATCAGAAACATACCTTTCTCCTTGCCAAAGCTATCTTCTACTTGTACCTTCAATCTCATAGGATCATAAAGATTTTAAGGCACCTTAAAAGTTATTGATTCCATCTTCTTTACTTTATATATGAAGAAATAGAGGAAGCACGGTTAAGTGTTATACCCAGGACCACATGGCTACCTGAAATGCAATTTGAATGCAGGCCTTTCTGACTTCAATATCTACTCTATCAAGCTGCCTCTCAATTCTATCAAAGTTCTTTTGTCAGTTCTTTCAAAGCTTATTCTGTCTTGTGTCTTCTAAGATGAAATGGAAACACATTTGCTAAGGGCTTACTGTGTGCCGAGGATTAGTCTGTTAGCCACTTCTCTCCTACTCTGATAATGTTGTTATTTATATCCAAAACTTTCTGAGGCTTCTCACTGATAAATGAATAAAATATAAACGCATGATCCTAGAATTCTAGGCCTCCATAACCTGCCTCTTACCCAAATCAGCCTACTTTGCTCCCAGTTCTCATCCTTCCCTCTTCAGTCTTCTTACATTTGCTCACACCAGCACCATGTTTAGAACTGACTCCTTCCAAACCTGTCTTTGGGCCATTAGGACATTTTAACATGGCTGAAAGGCAGGGAATTTTAAGTTCTACTCTGACCTCTAACACCTACTGGCCATGTGACCTTGGACGAATTACTTATCCTTTCAGTACTCTAGGTAACTTTCTAAGCCTATAAGTCACAGAGAGTAGCAGGTACAGTCAACAAGCATCTATAACTTCTATGTGCTAGGAATTGTGCGAAGTGCTAGGGATACAAAGGCAAAAAACACTATCATTGTCCTCGAGGAGCTCACGTTCTAAGGGAAGATATAAAATGTAAATAATTACGTACATACAAGATATATACAGAATAGATGGAAGGTAAGGGCACTATGGATAGGGTGCTGGGTCTGGAGTCAGTCATCTTCCTCAGATCAAATCTGGTCTTGGGTATTTACTAGTTTTGTAACCCTGGGCAACCCCTTAACCTCATTTACCTCAGTTTCCTTATCTGTAAAATGAGCTGGAGAAAGAAATTATAAACCATTCCAATATCATTACCAAGAAAACCCCAAATGGGGTCATGAAAGGTTAGACATAATTGAAAAATGACACAACATCAAATCTTAGAAGAGAACTGATAGTTTCCCAGAGGGACTTGGGAAAGGTCTAATAGAATGGAGATGAGTCTAGAAGGAAGTCAAGGAAGCTAGGACTTTGAAGTAAGAGGAAGTACTTTCTAGACATAAGAAGTCAGTGCAAAGGCAGAATCAAGAAACAGTGTCATGCTCCAGATATAGCAAGTACAGAAAGTAGAGCAGTATGACTGAGTCATAGAGCTTATGGAGGGAAAGAAAGTGTACAAAGACTAGAAATGACCAGCCTTAAGCACCAGACAGATTCTGGAAGGAAAATGGAGCAGCTGGTGGTTACTGAACAGAAGGGTGACAGGGTCAGACCTGCACTTAGGGAAAATAAATTCAGCAGTCAAATGTAGGAGGTATTGGAGTGGAGAGAGATGCAAAACAGGGGAACTAACAAGGAGGCTATTGTAAATAGAGAGGCAATGAGGATATGAACTTGTGTGATGGCTAAGTGAGTCGAGAGAATAGGGATTGTAAAAGAGATGTTATGAAGGGAAAAATGACAAGATGTGACAACAGAAATGTTGGGGAAATGCGAGTGAGGGGTCAAGAATAGCAGCAATGCTGCAAGCCTGAGTCACTGGAAGGATGGCAGTCCCAACCACAAAAATAGGAAAGATCAGAAAGGAGGAGGAGTTGAGGTTAAGATGAAAAGTTCCATTTTGAATATGTTGAATTAGAGTTAACAATGAGATTGATCCAATTCTAAATGTCTAAAAGATATTTTATGATATGATTCTGGAGCTTGGGAGAGAGAGACTAGCTCTGGATATATAGATCTAGAAAGGATCTTCATAGAGATGATAATTGAACCCATTGGAGCTAATGAGATCTCCAAGTAGAGTGTGACAAGAGAAATGGGCCCAGGACAGAATCTTGGGGGACACCCACAGTTAGAGGGTGTGACATGAAGGAAGATCCATGGAGGTGAGGCTAGATAGATAGGAGGACAACCAGAAGAAATTATGGTCAGGAAGACCTAGAGAGAGGAATGGGAGGGAATAAGCATTTATACAAAGGCTACTTTGTGCCACACACAGAGCTAGGTACTTTGTAAATATTATCTCATTTGACCCTCACAACAACCCTGAAAGGTAGATACTGTTATTTTCCTCTGTTATTTTTACAGTTAAAGAAACAGAAAAACAGAGGTTAAGTGACTTGCTCAGGGTCACACACCTAGAAAATCTGAATCTGAGGCTGTATTTGAACGCTGTTCTTCCTACTCTAGGTGTAACACTCTATTTGCCTCTGAAGGATAGACTCTTCAGAAAGAGATGGTGATCTACAGTGTCAAAGTCTGCAAAGAGATCATAAAAGTAAAGAAAAAAGTCATTAGCTTTGGCAACTGAGATTACTGGTAGCTTTGAAAAGGGCAGTTTCAATTGAATGGAGGTCAGATTGTAGAACAAGAGAGGAATGGCGATCCTCAATTGTAGACAGAGGCTTTCTTAAGGAGTCTAGTTAGCTATGAAAGGGAGGAAAAATATAGGATAATCGCTAATGACGGGATCCGTGGAGGATTTTGTTAAAGCCTAGACTGAAGAAACATGGGTGTGTAGGCATCAGAAAAGCAGCCAATAAATAGGGAGAAATTGAACATTAAGTGGGGATGGCAGTAAGGAGTATGTGCTGAAGAAATTGGGAGTGGATGAGATAAAGAGCAGTATAGATCAATTTGTCTTGGTAAAGAAAACAGCCACATATTTATCAGAGAGAGCAGAAAGAGGAGATAGTGAGCTGGGGGATAATATTTAAATGATGTGAGATGAGGAGGGGAGAAGATAGCACCATTGGTGAGTGGTCTATATTTGTTTGCTTGTTTGTTTTCAGTGAAGTTTGAGTTGAGGTCCTCAGCTAAGAAGATGTGAAACAGGGATGTGGGAGCAGATAAAGGGGGAAAAAATGCAATATCTGATGCAGTGAAAGGAATAGTGGATTTATTAGAAGGAATTTCCTCATTTGGAAGATCCCTAGACAAATGGAATCCCATGTCTAGTTCCTTTGCTTTCTCTATCCCTACCTTGTCTCTGTCAGAAGTATATCTCCCTTTCTTCTCTCCTTTTACTCGTTATTTATTATCACACACACACACATGCTCAAATGATGATTATATATGTATGTATGTATGCATATATACACACATACATGTGTACATAAGTGTATAATCATCATTTGATTGTAAACTATTGGAAAGTAAGGTCTGCAGCAATAAATTTTATTTTATTGTTTGTATTCTCAGCACTTAGCTACACTGTCTTGAATATGAGATACCATAATTTCTTTTAATTGGACTGAAAATTAATTTTAGCATTTCGGGAAAAATGTTCATCCTGTTTGCCTGGTTTTCATTAAAAGTTTTTCCATTAAAAGACATCATTACCTTAAAAAAAGGAAAAGAAATAAAAGAATGCAGCCCTACAAAAGCAGAGGACAGTAAGTAATTAAAAAATGTAAAAGTATAAAAGTCCCCTTTTGTAGGAACTGAGTCTGGAAAGAAATGGATTTGGCCTTTCTTTAGCTTTGTGGTGTGATTTTTAATTGCTTGGGTTGGCATTAGTGGTTGATTTCCATGAAGATAAAGCACTGACTGAAATTATTTTGATTGTTTCTCGAAGATGAGATAATGGTAATGACTGGAGTCATTACAATCTTACGTTGTGTTTTCTATTAAGATTTGATGAGAATGCAGCTCATGATTCATTTTAGCTTATAAGTCTCTTAATTTGATTAATTAAATCTCAGTAATATATAACAGATAACATAAACAAAACTTATAAACTTAATGCCTACAGTTTGCTTTTATGATCATAACCAGCTTCTTTAATTTAATGGATAGGGACTGGAGCTGTGTTTTCCCTGGAAATACAGATGAGGATTCCCTTCCCTCTCCCAGTCTAGGTTGCTACCTTCTTTGAAATTGATAGTCTTACAGACTAGCCTAGAATATTGAGAAGTTAAGTGACTTGGCCAAGGTCAGACAGACAGCATGTGTCAGATCCAGAACTTGGACCCAGGTCTTCTTGGTCATAAAGCAGGCTTTCCATAAATCAGGCTATTCTGCCTTTGCTGTTAGCGGAACTAATGGTTTTATTTCATAACCACAGTAGTCGACAGACATTTGCTGATTGCCACTCTTGTAGGAAGTGGTTTATTTATCCATTCTAAAGAACATTTATTAAGTGCCTATTTGTCTGACATTTTGCTGGGCTTTGAAGTACAAAAAAGGAAGAGAAAAGAGGGTGATTCCTTCTACGATTGTAGTAACTTTGGAGAAATCACTGGACAATGACTTAGAAAGGAGAGTATGTGAAAAAAAGAGCAATGAAGTTGGTAGGGCTTCCTGATCCATACCCACCTTCCTAGGCAATGTAAAAAGTAGAAAATATGATCTCTTTGGAGTCAAAGGACCTGGGTTTACAACTTGTCCTCGTATGTACTGCTTATGTGACCTCATGCCTCTTCCCTGCTCTCTGTATCTCCATCTGTAAAGTGAAAAGGCTAAACTAGATGGCCTCCGAGGTCTCTTCCAGATCTTTCTAGGATCCTTCTCTAAAAGATAGTCTAGGGAATTTTTAGGAAAAGTGAAGCATGATAAAATTAGGAGAAATATGTAAAGGAGGAGTTCACAAAGTGTGTTTGGGGAACCCCTGGGAGCCTGGAAGTCCTTTCAGGGTTGTCCATAAAGTCAAAACCATTTTTATAATTCTAAGGAATTTTAATATCTAATATAGTAAATATCACAAGATATAATCCGAGGGACAGCTAGATGGCTTAGTCAATAGAATTAGGAAGACCCGAACACACACTAGATGTGTGACCCTGGGCAAATCACTTAACTTCTGCTTGTCTCAAGCCACTGCAGAAGGAAAGAGCAAATCACTTCAGTATCTTTGCCAAAAACAAACGAACAAAAACAAACCAAACAAAAAACCATGAACAGGATGGTCCATGGGTTTCAAAGAGTCACACATGACTGAACAACAACAACATAAACATTTTTCTCTTTGGGAGTATCCTCAATTGTTAAGAGTTTAAAAGGTTACTGGGATCAAAGAGCATAGGAACAGTTGATGAATAGGATGAATCCTCTATTTTTCAAACCTCAGCTCCATTCCACATCAGGGATATTCTCTACAATGAAAACAAAGGATCAAGTTCCACAGGATACCAGGGAAGCATCATGATAACATAGACCCATTTGTTTGCAACCATTCCAAGTCAGTTCCTACAGCAGAATGACTTTCCATAAGATGGCTAATGTTCCTTATGTACTTTGAATCTGGGAAACAAATGATGGTGTTAATTTAGGGAATCCTATAGTCTCTTTAGCAGATTATGTTTGACAGAACTCAATTTTGGAAGAAAAGAAAATGTGATCTTCTCAAAAGGCAAAAAATTGTAGATGCATAGGACAAGTGACCAGATCGGAGCAATATTGTGGATACTTGTACCATCGAAACAAATAAAAACAACACTTGTTTTCCCATTAAAAAACCATGAGAGAATTAATATTGCTCTTGACTAGCCTACACACAGCTGGGAGTTTCAAGGATCCATACTGCATTACCTATTCCAGCCAATTCCCAGAGGGTCTATTATAGTTAACATACTGTAAATGCTATTTGTTAAAAAGCCTTTTTAAAGAGCACATTAAGCTTAGAAAATGTTAACTTGCTTTTCCTCAGACTCACTATAACTACTAATTCCTAACTGCTGTTTTTTTTTTCTCCACGACTATGTAGGAGACAGACATCACTTGCAACATTAATATGCTTTCCGGCTTCAGGAACACTGGTACAGCAAATATTATTGGATGTCAGGAAACAGGTGAGAGCAGCAAGGAAGTTTATTTTGATCATATTGTGTCATCTCTAAAATAATCAAATGTTTAACCCAATTATGTGACAGTGATTTTTCTTCCAATAACTTTGCAATCTTCATATTTAGAAATATTTCCTTTTGTCTCATCTAAGAGTCCTTATACTTTGGTATAAACTGATTTTTTCCCTAGTGGAAATGGAAAATTGGTTTCTCTATTTCATAAAGTTGTGATTTATAAAAGTGGTATTCTAATACCAAGCCAATCAATCAATCTGGCTCTACCTCTTATAGCCTGTATAACCTTGGGCAAGTCACTTAACCTCTCTGATCCTCAGTTTTCACATTTATAAAATGAGGAAACTAGATTAGAAGTCCTCTAAGGTCTTTCCTAGTTCTAAATCTATAACTACATGTATGACTTTGTGTTTATCGGTTCAGCATAGTGCTAGGCACTGTGAGGAACATGGAAGGATAAGACATGATTCTTATACTCATTTGATTAGTAAAGTATTTTAAATATTTTGGGGGGTGATAAGCCAGCACACATGAGATAGTATGTATGTAATCAGAGCTGAATTGTATTCTATAGATTTTAGGTGATGGAGGATATCAGAAAAGAAGGAGCTTGATCACTGTAGGCTAATGCAGGTGGCTACAGCTTTGTGGAGGAAATGGAATTTGAGCTGATCCTTAAGAGAAGAGGGCTTGGCAGTTATCACAGGGAGGATATTTTAGAAGAGGTAGTCTTGAATGAAAGTATCTTTCTAGCTTCTGATCTCTAGCATAAAGAATTCTGAATCCTTCAAATTGGCTTTATATGTTATTGTCTATGTAATAACTTTTCGTTGCTCTGCTGGGTATTCCTCAAGTTTTCCATATTTTTGTTAAATATGAGGCCCCAAACAAGAGTGTTCTGATGGGGCTTGAACAATACAAGGATGAAGAGAAAACTGCCTCACTGTGTGTGTGTGTGTGCGTGTGTGTGTGTGTGTACACATACATATTCATTCATATATACATATGTATAAATATACAAATATACAAAATACATACAATTAGACAAATATGTTTATGCGTAATCATATGTAAAATACGTAAATGAGGTTAATTCTCTTTCTTTCATATATACGTACACATGTGTGCATTTATATTTTATCATATGAAGCTAGATGGCAGAGCAGATAGAGTGCCAGACCTGAGGTCAAGAAGACTCATCATCCTGAATTCAAATCCAGCCTCAGATGTTTATTAGCTTTGTGACCCTGTGCATGTCACTTAACCCTGTTTGCCTCATCTGTAAAACAAGCTAGAGAAGAAAATGGCAAATCATTCTAGTATCTTTGCTAAGAAAACCCCAAATGAGGTCACGAAGAGTTGGACATGACTGAAAAATGACTGAACAACAATTTTATATGTATAATATATGTGTGTGTGCATATATGTATACATTTACATATATATATGTATGTATATATGTATGTGTGCACACACACACAAACACCCATAGGAAAAAAAATCAATCTAAAAATTGTTTGACCTAGTTAATAAGACATATTGGAGTAGGGACAGGGTAACAATATGCTATACAATATGCTAAGTGCTTTACAAATATTTTCTCATTTAATTCTCCCTAAAATCCTGTGAGAAAAAAGCTTAAATAGGTAACTGAAAAAATACTTCTAATATATTAAAAGGCAAACTTATAAAAAACCTGTATATTTACCTCATTAAAAATATTAATGTTAACTTAAGACTTTTCTCTCAATTTGGGAAGGATCTATATGCTGATTAACTGATAAGATATCCTGGTTTCTGCAAATTGATCTCAATGTATATTATTATGTAGCTTTGTTTCTTTTTCTTCTTTTAACTTTAAGTTCTATTATACTGACATGAAGCCTAAGGATCTTATTTCTTCTTAATTGTAGTTACATATTAATTTCTATATTCCACTGAAAACTTATTGAAAACTTTTGAAATCCTTGATTTTCTAATTTAAAATGAATTTGAGCTGCCTCTTCCTAAAGGCTCTCCATTGAGCTCCTTATCAGGGCTATGCCTGGGTACATAGGGGAGGGTCTTCTTTTAAAAAAGACATGTACTCTTGGGCCTAGACTTAACCTGCCATGTAACATTGCAGAAGTTAAAAGGATGTAGGTGTTAGTTCCAAGGTTAAAACTGTAGTAGTTCAAAATTAACAGCAATACCCTCAAAGATCTGTGGCTTTACAAATGTAGATACTCCCCTCATTGATGAAGATTACAACCCATCCATTCCTGCTCATGCTGTGAGACTTTTGCCCATATACTCTCATAAATTTATTCCCAGGGGTGTCTACCCAGTATGTGGGGCATCTTTCTCAGCTTTTCCTATCACTGGAAATAGTGATGCAGCATGTAAGGAATCTATCACTTATTTCTTGCTTTCATTATGTGACCAAGCTACCTTTTTGGATTATGAGTTTTATAGCATTTTTTTTGCCTGTTTTCCCTCAATAATTCTTTCTTGGGGATATGGTGCAGCCTTTTTGTGGTCACCATGTGCTTCTTTGTCTATTGCCTTGCCCTTTATTTCTATAAAAAATGAAAATTTCTTTAAGAACGTCTTTATTAAGAATTCAAGAAAAATTGTAGGCGTTCTGGGCAATATCTGAGAAAAGGGGAGAAATCTAACATTTTTTGACTAAAAAGGGGTTCTTAATCTGCGGTCCATGGATAAATTTTAGGCAGTCTATAAACTTTCATGGGAAACAATTTACATCTTTATTCCATTGTAATTGATTATATTTGTGATTTTATGTATTTATCATAAAAATTTTTAAAAATTATTCTGAGAAGGGGTCCATACATAGCCTTTACTAGACTACCAGAGAGGTCCATGACATAAAAAAGGGTAACAATTCTCATTTTAAATGATATAACAACATCAATAATTTAGGAAGAGCTTTATCTTTATGTTAAGCTAAATTCCTTTCCACATTGTTAAAATATTTTTCAGGACCATATTCAAATATTAGACAGTGAGAAAAGGAAGACAGGGAGAAAAGATAAGGATAAAACCCGAAACATAAATGCCCTCAGAAGCCTTCTGTTCTCTCTCTTTCTCTTTGTCTTTGTGTCTCTCTGTGTCTCTCTGTCTGTCTCTGTCTCTGTCTCTGTCTGTCTGTCTGTCTGTCTGTCTGTCTGTCTGTCTCTCTCTCTCTCTCTCTCTCTCTCTCTCTCTCTCTCTCTCTCTCTCTCTCTCTGTCTGTCTTTCCAGACTAGCCCACTCTCTGAATTTTTACCCATGGCACTTTGTGATTCCATTCTATATATTTATTTGTGTTCATAACAGCCTTAATGCTAACCACGCTGCCAATATGGTTAACTAAATTTTAACTTGCTATCTCAAATGAAAATCTCAGTTCAAACACGTTGAGATTTTTCTTAATTCTTTTAGTTAATGGTTCTTCTTCAATACTTTGTAATGATTTTGAAAAAATTTTTTTTGCTTATTCTTCTGTAAATAAGTTTTAGTCCCACCTTATTCCCCTCTTAGTGAAAATTCCTTGAGAGCAGGAGCTGTCTGATTTTAGTAATTGTACTCTCCGCAGTACCCAGCACTGTGCCTGATCCATGGTACACACATCATAAATACGATTAGTAGCTATTTTCTATTTTCATAGAGGGCAAGGAAATGAATATTCACTGTATTTAAGTTGCCGTTTGATAGAATTTGGTTAAGGCTGGAAAGAACTCTAGTCATTAAGAGCTAGTGGACTTTTTAGTAGCAGAGATGGTATTCGAAATTCTGAAGCAAATGTGGAGGAAAGGACCACAAAAGTCCACAAAAGCGCAAGGTAATTAAGTTTTTAAGATAAATTCAATGGAGGGGAAGTGCCCCATAGACAGTAGGATTTGGAGAGAGACCTCAGGATAATGTCTTGCAGAAGGAAACAGATAATAAACTGTGGTGTTAACAGGAACACTTTATCTACATTGGGGAAAGGATCCAGATTGAGCTGGGGACCAAGTACTTTGGAAGAGGAAGCTAGGTAACTGGCAGTTTCTTAATTATTTATTTTTCATTTTCACATAGTCATGTTGTAAAGAAGAATTATAACCAATGGGAGGAACCACGAGCAAGAAGAAACAAATGACAACCAAAAAAGAGAGCAAATAATATTCTTCAATTAGCAGACCCCATGATTCTTTTTCTGAATGTGGATGGTATCTTATTTTTAACAATAACAGCAACAATCTTGCTAACTCTGTGCCAACATTGTTTCTACGTGCTGAAAGAGTACATGTTTTATCCACACCTCTAAAATTCAGCACCTCAGGGCAAAAACTTGGGGTTGTGGTTGCTTGTTGTTCAGTTGTATGACTCTGGATGACCTCATTTGGGGTGTTCTTGGCAAAGACACTAGAGTGGTTTGCCATTTCCTTCTCTTTAGGAAACTGAGGCAAAGGGGGTTAAGTGAGTTGCCCAAGGTCACACAGCTAGTATGCGTCGGAGGCTGGATTTCCACTCAGGTCTTCCTGATTCCAGGCCTGTGTCACCTAGCAGCCCTGGATATACATCCAGTTGTACTAGCCTAAATATGGAGCTGTGTATTAGGGTAAGTGGAGCTATCAGGTTTTCTGGCATTTTTAAGATGACTTATGATGCAATGAATATCCTTGAGTAACAAAGGGGAAAAAAAAAGGAAAACAAACCATTTTTACCTATTTGATGATGTTTTTCTTAAATAATTAGTTGTTTTCAAAATTAAAAATTACATATAATTATTGAGAAAAGAAAGCCATTAATAACATGCCTTCAAAGATAAATACTGTGACACAAATAAATAATATCCAGTAGATAATACTTACATTCGCCAAATGTGCTAATTCTATCTCCAGAAAAGCATCTGTTGTTTTGGGTTCAGGCCTTATTGTCACCACGATAATTTTGGAATTAACGACAGTAAAATTTCTAGAAGAGAATAATACTTGTTACAAGGAGAAGTGCGCAATCAATAATACTAATTGCATTCACATTATACCTTGAATTATAAACGAATTCTGTTTAACCCTAGAAATTACACAGACTAAGCTTTTCTGCATGTTACAATCAGTTTTAGACTAGGAAGATTACAGACAACAAGTGATGGAAATGCTATTGCTTAAATTTGATTCAGAGATAAGAGAGATGGATGGGGAACTCAGACCTCCTGGCTATTTTTAAATGGGTATCATTTATTTATAGCAAGGAAGATTTAAAATTTTTGTTCTCCAGGAGGCAGAAACCCTTTTTAGGCTCCTTTAAAAGATGCTTAGATGGATAAGTAAAGTGAGGTATGTCATATATGCAAATAAGATTTAAACTTAAATAAATAATATGTCTAAAGATGGAAAGTCTTATTTGCATAATAGAGATATGTAAGCCTTTCTCTATGTTCTTTGAGATGTACATTTATGCTTTTAAAATATCTTATTAAAATATACTATTCTCCCCCTCAAAAAAGATCATGTTATTTATAAAAATATCCTGAGAAAAGCAAATCATTTTAAACATTATATGTTTAACTACATATAAATATATTTTATAGATAATTTTATAGGCTAATGTAGCTTATTGTTTTTCAACAATATAAACCTTTCCCCACTAACATCCTATTCTGATGCCTCAGTATCACATGGAGGTGACCCTGAGGTATCTAAGGCTATGACAATAGTCTACAAACTCTCTTACAGGTCATCCTAAGCTAGAAAACTTTTAGTGTCATGAATGATTAATAAGTGAGTCATTCAACTGTCAGGTGACCCACATCCAGAAGTCTGGTCGCTGAATAATTTTTTTTCACCATGATTTCTCAGGAAACTACTACAAAGTGGCATGCTTGGGATCAATGATGGTAGAAAATTCAGGCTAATGATATTAAAGGCTTTTTAATGTATTACATTTTAATGCATTATATTTAATATTTTATTATATTTAATAATATTTTTCTCTATTTGAATATTTTTAACTACGTTTAAGATGTTAATGTATTGAACTGATCATTTCAAATGCCTGTAAGAAAACCAGTGCTTTCTAGACTATATACCTATAATAGCTTGAGATCTATTAACAAACAAGATTTTGCTAACCGTATTCTTTTGGGTCCAAAGGATTTAAATGAGGTGCCCATGACAGCAGATAAATCACTTATTTGTCTTCTCTCTGCTCTACACTTTCCATTTGGAATAGGCACCATGGTTTTCCATGAGTCATGCATTATTCAGGCCAGGCTTTAGCATCTATCACAAAAAACAACTCCTCAGTTTCAATACTGTTAAAACAATGTGGCACATCAGCTCTTGGGTGATTTCATTTTCCTTAAGGGTACAGACTTTGGAGGAAAAAATTCATGAAGTGTTAGTGAACTATGGAAAATTATTGTCTCTGTGTTAGGAATGCAGCTTATTTATTGGCTCAATAACTCCGAACAAGCCTTTTCAAAAGGTTGCCAGGTTTCCAGCCCTTCTGTCAAGTGTGTTATCTGACCTTTTCAAGAAATAAACTTACATTATTTACCAGGTTTCAAAATATTTACTTCTGTTCCCTCAAATTAAAAAAAAATTCTTTTTCTTTCTTTGGATATAAAAGAGAGTGAAAAAATTATACTTTCTTGGGATCTATTATTCCCACATCCACTATTAAGACTTTCTAGTACTAGTATTAAGTACTAAATATTAAGTAATAAGTATTAAGTAAGTACATTCTAGTACCTGTATAGAAGTCTGACTCCTAATTCCTGATTGTGGTGTAAAATGATTTAGGTTTTCAGAGACTATGCTACTTAACTGTAGTTCCTGCCAAACTGGGAATGTTCTGAATACTGTCATAATCTTAGCCTGGGCCCAAGAATCAGCCTAGGAAAATATGAATAGATTTATTACTAAAAAAGGTAAGTGATGGATTTTTCATCTATTTCAATCCATGGAACAAAGGAAAAATGCAAATGTATTTCAGTGACACGGATCCTCCTTCTATGGAAGAAGCACTAATAGATAACTAGATAGAGAAATTTGTTAAGTATTTACTATGTGACAGGCACTGTGCAATGTGCCTGGAAACAAATACAAACAAACAATAACAAACAGTGCTCATCTTTGAGAAGCTAAAATTCTAATGGGTGAAAACACATAAAAGGGACAGAGCAATGGACATGGTATGGAGAAGACATGAATTAAAATCTTACTTTGGGCACTTACTAGTTACTGTCCCTGGGCAGATTACTTAACGTCTGTCTGCCAGTTTCCCCATTTGTCTTCCTAGGCCATGTATTTAAGATCCATAAAAGATAATGTTTTAATATTTATCAGAATGGATGGATGCTGCCACATACATAAATGATACTGTTATAAGAAGCCAAGAAAGTACTGCCAAGACTAGAATCTTGAGAAAGAAATTGAAGACTATAGGAGCAGAGGTGATGTTTTGCTCATTGATACATACTGAAGGAAAAAGATACAGAAGAGAAAAAAAATGATTTAGGAAATAAATAGCAGGCTAAGAAGGTAGTGTCTGATAGAGGAATTTGGATTTCTGGATCACACATAGCTTAAAGTATACCAATACATGATAGATTACTGGCTAGGAATGCAGTGCCCATAACACAAGTTGAAAAGATCATATTTACCTATTGACTTGAAAATCTAATTTAAAAGGTTTTCAACTATAAAATATGGGCGGAGAAAACAGCTTTCTACAGGATAACAATGTTAAATGATCCAATGCTTAGTGATATCCTTAAATTTCCTGATCACTACTAGATCTGATACTGTTCCTATATTTGTCTTTGAATAGTTGTGGGGAGTGCTCATCTTCTTATTATACCATCTTTTTTGATCTTCTATCAAAATCAATCAATGCATAAAACTGAGACACATGTGTGATGAATATATTTGCCAGTGTCATATAGGATGTCCTGAATCAATTAAAAAATAGAAGAGGAATTCCCTGTGCATGGATAATGACATGCTCAAGATTCTCCTATTTGTTGATATTATTACAGATTATATCAAACTACATTACAGTAGCTTCTTTATAAGATAAATGACAATTTAAAATAGATCAGCTGAGCTGTCCACATGGGATAAATTAAGGGGTTTGAGATACCTATCTGATTGGCTAAAATGGTTGAAGAGGAAAGCGACAAATGTTGGAGGGGAGGTGGAAAAATTGGGACACATGCACTCTTGGTGGAATTGTGAACTGATTCAAACATTTTGGAAAGCAATCTGGAATTATGCCCAAAGAGGTATTGAACTGCTTATACTCTTTATCCCAACAATACTACTATGAGGCCCACTCCCAAAGATGATTAGGGAAAAAGGAAAATAACCTATGTGTTCTAAAGTATTTATAGCATCTCTCTGTGGTGGCAAAGAATTGGAAATTGTGGAATGCCTATTAATTAGGGAATAACTGAACAAGTTGTGGTATATGATTGTGAAGGAATACTACTATACTATACAAGAAATGATGTGCAATCATCTTTTTTTATTATCTTATGTTATGGAAATGCTAGTTTAACTTTATAAATTAAAATAAAATTTAATAATGGAAAAAATGAAAAACATAGGTAGACTTGCACAAAGTAAAGAAGAGGAAAATGAGCAGAGACAAGAGAATGTTGTCTACAACAACAGCAATGTTGTCTACAACAACAGCAATGTTGTTTTAAGAACATTGAGTGAAGAAGTCATTTTGACTATTAAAATACCCAAATTAACTACAAAGGACATATCCCACATCCAGAGAAGGAACTGATAAATAGAAGTATGTATAGAATGTTATATATATATATATATACACATATATATACATACACACACATATATATGTATATATATATGGGTATGTATATATATATACACATACATATATACATACCCATATACATATATGGGTATGTATATATGTATGTGTATGTATGTGTATACATATATATATACATATATATATATATATACATGTTCGTCTGTGTGTGTGTATGTATACATACATATTTTTGTCTAATGGGAGCCATCTCCAGGGTGGAGGAGGGAAGAAAAGAAAGAAAATATGAAGTTTACATGGTAACTTTATTATATATTTTAAAGGAATAACAAGTTGTACATAATAGGTTGCAGTTTCATGTGCAATCATCTTTTTCCATTATGCTATGAAAGGAGTTAGGAGATGCTTTATTCCACTAATTAAAAATGAAATATTTTTTAAAAAAAGAATGCTTATAATCCAGATTATGTCATAAGGCTGAATGAACAACTCATTGAATTAGCCATTAAGATATACCTTCGATAAGAACCATACAGAAATTGAGTTGGGCCCAAAATGGAAATGAAAAGGACAGCAGACTGCAATCATTTGGAAAACTGAGTGCTGCTTTCAATAATCTCACACTTCTCTGTGATGTAAAAACTCATTTTTTAAAAACTCCAATATTCCGCTGATGATGCTATACAATTTTATATCATGAGTGCCATAATCTCCAAAGAACCAAAACTGCAGATGACCTAAAAATCAATGGAGAAAAAGTTTGGTGGATATTGTTAATCTCCAGAAAATATAGGGTTAGAAAAAGGAGGAGAAAATGCCATGTGACAAGAGTGCGGAATAGAAGATGATAATTTAAATGCTGTACTGATAATCATAAAACATTATGTTACCCACCAAAGGCTACCATTGGAGACATCTTCTATGGATGGTTTACGTGAGAACATGAATAAAAATTACACAGGACGAGAAGAGATGGATAGGTTGCAATCTACTCTGAGGGACATAGTACCCATATGATTGAGATAATAGATCCATCAAAGTATCAATATATTATGTAATAGTAATCAATATATTATGTAATATAAAATATTATGTTAAAAAAAGATTCTTCAAATACTGAACTAGCCAGGACTGATATTCATTTCTTCAAGCTTGTCCCTTTGAATAGAGTTGGAAATAAGGAATTCATACTTGGAAAATCTATGTAATTCATGTAGCTAGGAAGAAAGACAGGTCCCCTTGAACAAAGAATTATGCTAGCAAAGTAGCAAGGTCATCTAGGAAAGATTAAGGTAGGAAACATTCTTGTCACCTAGAAAAATAATTTCAAAAAATAATTTCAATTAGGAGCTCATTTGAGGAGGAGGTATCATCTAGAAGTATAGATAACTTTGGGTATGCAAATATATGGAAATTTTCTGATATTTAGGTTACTTACTTGCTAATCAAATAAAATAATATGTAAACCTACAAAAAAAGGGAATTATTTTATAGCTTTCACTTATTGTGTCACTGTTTATAATTATCTTCACTATTTCTTGGAAGCTAAGCTGTGTTTTCATTGGAATAGGAACTCACGGTAAGGAAAATCTTCCCACCAATGTCAATGGACATATGCTTCAAAACTTGTAATCTTAAAGAGTTGTGCAGAGGCTAAATAGGTTACTGAGAGTCACATAGATTGTATATATCATAGTCTAGATCACAGATGTCAAATATACAACCCAAGGGCCACATGCAGCCCACAACATTACTGAGCATGAGCAAAATTAAATTAAAATGTAATTGGGAAATATTTTTAAAATAGATAAACATATAATAAAATAAAGATAATATTACATTTTGAAACCAAGTCACTCTATGGCCTGCTTATCTATGTACAAATTAGTGGTCCTTGTTTCTCTTTGCATTCGACATCACCAAGCTAGACTCAATCAAAGCTTTTTCATGACTGATAGGTGGGCTCCCTAATTACAAGCTACCACTCTTATTTGATATTACCTATGATTCCTATTCAATACTTGTATCCACTTCTGTTAGTGATTAATATTTATTAATAACGTATAAGTAATAAATACAACAACAAAGAAAATTTGAATGAGGATGATTAAAGAGAATGTCCAAGTTAAATATATAATCATTGTCTTAAAATACTTAGGAATATGATGATTTCACACTAAGGAAGGAGAAAAACAAAACATCACACACTGGATCCTAATTAAAAAGTACCTGGTGGATGTTATTTTCTTTAATTTATTCCATTACTGTGTCCTAATTTGCATAAGTGAATGTCTGGCTCTTGATGGTCTGTGTCAGATTTTTGTGATCCACTAATATTTCCTGGCTGTGTACAAGTTTTGCAGTCATGGCCAGGACCTCAAACTTTATCTCCCAGCCAAACGGAGTTCATGACTGAAGCAATTAAACTCATCTTTCCTGTTCCAGATATTTGTTATGGTTAGTCTATTTAGTTCTTTAAACACTCAAGTTATATAGCCATGTTCTGAGCATTCTTAAAAAAAAAAAAAGCATGACATTATCTGTGATTTTGTGATTTGTCTAGGAGAGGTTGTTGATACAAATTTTATTCTAAAAAGCAAACCAACTTGCCCTTATTAGTAAAGATGAATTTTGCTTTGGTTTAGTTGTGTCTGCCTCTCTCTGTGACCCCACTTAAGTTTTCTTGTCAAAGGTAAAGTAGTGATTTGCCATTTCCTTCTCCAGCCACATTTACAGATGTGATGAGGCACACAGGTATAGTGACTTGTCTAGAGTTACACAGCTTGTAAGCATTTAAGGCCACATTTGAACTCAGGAAAACTTCCTGACTCCAGACTTGGCACCTTATTGACTATACCACCTAGGTCACAGAGCTGAGTGAGTTGAGGACTTAATGAAAAGATTCAGTTTAGACCACTAAAAGGCAAGGGGACAAGCATGATCAGCTGAGTAACATTGCACACCTTGGCCAAAGAGGGTAAGTCCATGAAATGCATAGTAAAGATCTTCTGTTTGGTAAAGGATTATTCAAAATCAGAGGGTTTATACTTACTTTTAGAATTCAACTGAGTCTTTCAAATATTGAGGTTTTTCTTGACTTGACCTTGAACAATTTTCCACATTTAAAGAAATTTAGTTTAAAAAAAAATCTAGTCTACTTGCGGTAACATTAAAAAGTTACTAAACTCAATGGATTTCCCACAAAACAGAAGTTGGTGTAAACTGTAAGTTAAAACCAGAAAAGTTTGATTTGTTTAGCAGATAACAAGGAGACTGTCCATGTTTGGTGGTGAATGTTCCATATTTGAACTAAGAGAACCTGGGTTCAAATCTTAACTCTGTTGCTTGCTATTTGTATGACATTGGGCAAGTAACTTATCTTCTTTATAGAAGATAGATTTTATAATGAGGTAATTTTATAATGAAGGAATGTAAACTAGCTAACCTCTGAGGTCTCTTCTAGTTCAATCTATGAGGCTCTGATTATAGAAATATATTATTTATATAACATATATGAATATGATACATAAGCATGCATCATATATTCATATATATTATATAATTAAATTAAATTTATATAAATTAACTTCCTAATATGCCAACCCTGGTCCTCATATTTCTGAATGAGATATGCTTAATGACATATAGAGGAGAGGCAACTTGGTAGTAGATAGAGAGCTTTCCTCAGAGTCAGACAATCTAAGTTAAAAATCCTTCCTTCACATACTTACTCACTACCCAGGGCAAGTCTCTTAGCTTCTCAGGTATCCTAAGGTAATCTAATAAGAAGATAAATTGCAGAAAAACTGCTGCTTTGCCTTGGAAAAGGGAATTTTCTCATCTCACTTCCTCTTTTACCTCCCTTCCCCAATAATTGGTATATTCCAGTATTTCTAATTATGCATAATTTATTCTCTTCATTTGATGTGAAGTGTTAATTTCTAATTAGAATTTGACAAAGAAGGAAAATGATGATATCTGTGACATAATTGCATTTTAGTAAATCTCCAAAATCAAGAAGTGAATCATAGGGTTGGGTCCTAAATATTACAATTGTGCTCCCTGAGTTCATTTTGAAGAATTTGATCATTTTAGGTTGACAATCTACAAGGTACATTGTATTAGATGGAATGTGATCATTGGTTTCTTTTCACCCTTATTATTTCCAATATTAGTCTGTTCAATTGCATTTTCCATTTACTCCTAATTTCTGTAATATGAGGAACTGAAATGAGTTCCATTTCCTAAATATAGAGAAATTTCAGCATCATTTATCTTTATTAGGTCAGAGCACTTGACAGCAAATTCCTGTGGTTTTGCAATATTTAAATTTGTTCCATTTTTAGAGGTTAATTTTTGGACCGCTACTGATTTATTAGAACGTTGCAGTTTTTTTCATTTTACTGTATTATTCCGGTCATTATCATAGTCTGATGGAATTCATATTTTTATTTGCTTCTTTTAAAAAAATCCATATATATTTATTGATATATATTGAATATTCAATATATTGAATATATTCAAATATATTCAAAATATGGAATATATTCAATATATATTGAAAATAGCATACATGATTATTCTATATATGCATTTTATAGAAAAAATAAAATCTCCCTCAATATTGTTTCATTCTTATTCCCTTCATCCATCAATAGGAAGAATTTAGGAATCTGACTAGTGGACCTCAGAAATGGTGAGTTTCATAGACCCATGGATGCTTTCCTTACTGTGCAAGGGGTGTGTTAGAGAGAGGAGGCTACTTAATGGAGGAATCTTGCTACCCAGATCTAATGTCCTTTTCCTCACTTCCCAACCTTTTTGATCTCTCTACAGCTTTTGACATCGCTGATCACTCTTTTCTCCTTGTTACTGGTTTTTTTTCTAGGTTTTCATGAGAGTTTTCTCTCCTTGTTCTCCTACCTATTAGCCTGAATTTACTGTAGATGTTTTAAACTCAATGTCCAAAACTGAATTCATTATCCCGCTCCCAAATCACCCCCAATTCCAAAGTTCTTTATTACTGTAGAGTGTACCAGTATCCTCTCTGTCCACAGGGTGGTAATCTTGACTCCTCACTATCTCTCACCTCCCATATACAATCTGTTGACAAGGCGTATTGATTTTACCTTGTTCATATCTCCTGAATACACTCTTCTCCTCTCTGACACTCCTACCCTGATACAGGCCCTTATCACCTCAGAACTAGGACTATTGCAATAGAGAGCCTGCTGTTTGATCTGCCTGCCACAAGTCTCTCCTCACTCTAGCACATCCTTCACTCAGTTAACAAAGAGATCTTCCCAAAGCACAGGTCTGAGCATGTCATCTTTTGCCCTTAATAAACTCCAGTGGTTCCCTATTACCTCCATGATCAAATATAGAATCCTCTGTTTGGAGTTTAAGTCCCTTCATAATCTGTACCTTTCCCCTACATTCTTCCAGTCTCCTTATGCCTCACACCTCATCATATTCTCTGAAATCTAGTTACACTGGACTCTTTGCTAATGCTCCCCTAGCTGCAAGCATTTTAACTGACTATGTCCTTTTCCCCCCCTCGAACATGGTTTTACAATGATTTTATTATAAATAGGTTCTCTTAGAATAAATACACATTGTATTCAATTCTATTGGCAACCTTGCTCTAATAACAGAAGGGGGAAGTGGAACCATGAACAGAAGCATCGTTAACCATCAGATGACCACAATGGTGGCAGGCACCTCTTTCACAAGGTGAACGAACCCAAGAGAATAACCTCGCAGCCACTCAGTCCAAGCAAGGCCAGAGGAGGCTGGTACTTCCCACTTGGTTCTGTCAACAGAGCTGCTTCCTCTCCAGTCGTGAAGAAGGGTCTGCCCTCCTCAGTCGAGGTCCTCTGTGAATGCAGCTGATTAGAAAGGAAACCACTACTGCTTGCCTGGTGCAAGGTCAGATGATCCTTCAAGACCCTGGCCAAGTGCTCATGGCGGGTCTTGAACCTTCCTTTCTTCTGCGAGACTAGTTTCTTCCTCCGCTGGATGGGAGCCACTGTCTTTGGTCCAGACTCCTGCACAGAAGAGATCCCCTGTCGCTTCAGATACTCTTCAATTTTCTCCTCATGCATAGAATCCACAGTAATCTTCCTCCAAAGTTTCTGAGATTCTTCATCCATGGTAAACTGACAGCTCTTATCATTGAAAAAAAGGATCTTCTTTTTGTCAGGTGTGACAAAGATGATCTGGTCCCCTAAGGCCTTGATGGCTTTCTGGGCATTGGGCAGCCCCTCCTCAATGTCTTCTGGGAGGATCCCTCCCAAGCCTCTCTGGTCATGCTTGACTAGGAGCTGAAGCAAGGCCTTCTTATCTTTAAGGCTGTACTTGGGCTTGAAGGTGTACTTCCCATCTACTACTTCCATTTTGGGGTTGTTGACATCAGCCATTGTTTCTGTTTAAGCCCTACGTCCAAATGCTGGGTTTCATCCAAAATTTCTTGTAAAGTCAGTGGGTGGGTATCACCTCTCTGATGTCGGGTCTTCATGTAATTTACAGTCTTTGCAAGAACTCCAAATTTGTATCCGGAGCCTCCGGAAAGGGCTTTGAAGTGAAAGGATCCATTACTGCGATCTGAATTTTGTTTGGAGCCTGAGGATCCTCCCTGCTCGGCCTTGGCTTTCTTCTTCTTGGACCTCGAGGACGACTCAGAAAGTGCCGAGAGGGCTTGTTTTTTGAAGAGCTCCCCTTCTTTTAATAAGCTTGCATCCATAATGCTGCGCTAGGGGAGGGGAAAGGGCGGGAGCCGTCTGGTCGCGGGCCGGCGTCGCTTCACTCCTCCCTGGGCTGGGCTCGGCCATCCGCTGGGGACCTCCGCCTCGGGGGTCTCGGTTCCAAACCCGGGACTCCGAAGCCGCTTCCTGCTCCGGAGTCTGGGGAAGAACGACTGTGTCCTTTTTAATAGAATGTTATCCCTCACCTCTGCTTCCTGGTTTCCCTGGTTTCCTTTCCTGATCCATCCTGATTGCCTTCTCTCCAGTGATTATATCCAATCCAAATTGGATGTGTCCAATGTATGTCGCTTTTTGTACATGGTTATGTGCAAGTCTCCCCCAGCAGATTATGAACTCCTCCAGAGCACGGACAGGTTTTGTTTGTTTGTTTGTTTGTTTTGGTTTATTTTACTGTACAGTGCCTGACACATTACAGATACTTATTAAATGTTGATTGACTTATTGACCAGTGAGAGAATTATCTGTGCTCTCCCTTCAGGGATGATGCAACAACTTCTCTATCCTAGTAGACTGTAACCTCCTTGAGAGCAAGGGCTAATAAATGCTCGCTGACCTGATTTATGGTCTAATTTGGAAACTTCCTTTCACTGTTTATAAAGTCACAGACTAAAAGTATGGTTATAAGAGGATAATTCTGGAAAAGTCTACATGAAATTTAAAATTACAGAGTGAAAAGAGAGTTGAATTAGTTGTTAGAAGGTCTGGGCTTGAATTCTAGCTACTCTACTCATTACTTATGTGACCATGGACAAGCACTGTACAGTAAAACAAACCAAAAAAAAAACAACAAACCTGTCTGTGCTCTGGAGGAGTTCATAATCTACTGGGGGAGACTTGCACATAACCATGTACAAAAAGCGACATACATTGGACATACGTCCAATTTGGATTGGATATAATCACTGGAGAGAAGGCAATCAGGATGGATCAGGAAAGGAAACCAGGGAAACCAGGAAGCAGAGGTGAGGGATAACATTCTATTAAAAAGGACACAGTCGTTCTTCCCTCAGGCTTTTAATTGACTTTTTTGAAATAGGAATCACAGGGTTTGAATTAGATTAGTTTTATGGTCCAGTCCAATTGCAAGTCTATGATACAATCATCCTATCCTTGAATACTGTACAGTGTGTCAGGAACACCTGAATCCATTTAAATTTAAAAAGCAAGAAATGGTCCAGTCCAATTGCAAGTCTATGATACAATCATCCAATCCTTGAATACTGTACAGTGTGTCAGGAACACCTGAATCCATTTAAATTTAAAAAGCAAGAAAACCAAATGGTGAAAAAGATTATACCTCACATGATATAGGTATGTATGTAAGGACTAATATAGAAAACAAAAAACTTGAAATGTAAGCACAAAAAGTTGTTTCTCTTCTTGTGTGAAGGAAACTTTTAAAATGATCTCTACATATAACATTTCATGTTTTCCTTCAGAACACCCTAGAGGGAAATTATACATAGTATTGTTTTGAAAACTTGTGTACAGAAAATCAATTTTCTGCAAACCTAACAGTAATATGCATGTGTATCAACCCTTGGGACCACACAACTATGGAAACATCATTCAGTCTGTATTAAATTAGGCCCTAGAAATTTCAATAAATAATTAGGAAAACAAAGACATATTTTAGAAGAATAATGCATATAATAAGGGTGAATTTCTAATGAGTTTATGAGAGAAATTTAGTATACTTTTACCTTTCATGCAGAGATTATTTTTTCTTATTTGAAGCTAGCTAACTTAATGCACCATGCTTTTCTTTGAAAATTCAAACTAATTTTCTCATAAAAGAAAAATGAAATAGGTAATATTTCATTAAAATAGCTGCTCTACAACATTGATCCTCTAAAAGTTATTTTTTTAAAAAATGGAATGAATATTAACATTTTCAAAAAGAGAAGTTGACATAGGAGAGAGTTGACCTTGGAGACTACGTTTTAAGACCCACCTCTGACACAAACTGAATATTTGACCTTGTGTGAGTAAATGAACCCCTTGGTGATGTAGGTTCCTCTCTAAGATGAGAAGCTGCAGGGAAAATATTGACCTGTGTGGGTGGGAAGATTTTCCATATCTAGGAACTCCTTCTACATATGAAATCACAGGTTTAGTTCCTATTCTCTATTTGAAGTACCATATATTTTTCTGGGCTATAGTTCAATATTCAAATATTAACAGAACTGGAGAAATTATGAATTCAAACATTACTTATTAAGCACCCACAGAAAATCTCCCAGAAGGTGCTTTAATGGTGGGAGTGGGAATTGGGACAGCAGTACAAAAGAAGAAAGCAGAATCCTTGCCCCAAGGAAAATATGAAATAAAAAATGAAGTCTGAAAGATGAAACCTGGAGGATATTCAATATAAGAATGAAGAATATTCTCAATGATAGATCAAAGCATAACTAAATGTATGAGATTTATGAACTGCTTTAATATTCTGAATATACATTTTTATTGGTTGGTCAAATGATCACAATATGAATAATTGTAGATTTAATTTGATCCTTATAACAGCTCAATGAAGTATCTAGTCCAGTTATTATCACTTCTATTTTATAGATGAAGAGATTGATGGTCAGAAAAGTTGTAACAACAAAAATCACAGAGAAAGTAATTTCAGGTATCTACTGACTCCAAGTCCAGTACTTTTTTTACTACGGCACATATGGCTGCTTTTGCTGGTTAGATCTTAAATTTAGGCATGTCAGCAGTCATTTCAGGATAAATGTTGAATTCAGATATTCTGCACTTAACATCCAAAAAAAAAGAAGTCTTTATACCTCTTGTTTCTCTTCAAAGAAACTGAATTGTAGTATTGAACCATGATCAAAATTTTCACAGACTCAAAGAACATGAGTTTTAGGAAGAAAATTTAGAGAGCACTGAATTCAAATCATTCATTTTGCAGACAAAGAAACTGAAGCTCAGAAAAAAATTGAATGTCTCTTCTAAGATCATACATGTAGGTAATGTGAGCCTGAGACTAAAATTCTTGTCTCCTCAAGTTTAGTACCAATAACCTCTATAGCTTCTCCATAAGCATTGATGGTTATAATTACCAGCATCTTGATTAAAATGTCAATACACATTGAATGAACTAAAGTAAAGAATATCGATATGTTTATAGAGTTAGCATATATTCTTTTTTATAGGATAAGAGGATTCTGGTATATAAATAATCAAATTCCTGTGCTGTTTTTCAAAGAGGTTTGCCTGGGACTCTGATGACTTGGATTCATGTGATTCTTTGATCCTGTTTTCCCATACGTAAATTAGAGATGCTGAAACCCATCAAACTACCTGTCTCACTGAGTTCTTGCAAGAAAAGCGTGAACCTCAAAGTTCTATATAGATATGAGCTATCTGTTTAGAGAGGCACTTTTCAAAATAACATCACCACCATCACAATATAATATGCATGTACTATAAAAATAATAATTATTATATATTATTGAAGAGATAAAATGTGGCATAGTGGAGAGAAACTGGCCTTGGAGTCAGGAAGATCTGAATTCTTCAGCTTCTGGAGCATGTGTTACTAAGGGTCAGTCTCTTCACCCTTCAGTGCTTCAGGAAACTTGATAAGACAATTAGTTGGAGCAAAGGTATTGACTTGCATTGGTAGAAGGGGTTTACTCATGATTGAGTTCTCTCCAACAGTGAAACCACAGGTCCTGTCCCTATCCTCTATAAAATGATTATTTATTGCCATCTCACAGTTCAAATGCCCCTTCCAGCGTCAGTCTTTTGAAATCCCCTAGTTGATAGAGTTCCTCCCAAAAGATTACATTTCCTACGTACCTACATTTTCTCTCCCCTGATGCAATGTAATTCCATAAAGGCAAAAACTTTTATTTTTGTTTTTGTATTAACAGATCCTAGCTCAGTGCCTGTCACAGTGGGCATTTAATTCATTGTTTCTGATTGATTTATATAATATGATAATATATAATTTTAGCACATTTAAGCTAAAATAATGAATTGTAAGAAAACCAGAGCACTTTTATGCTGAATATTCTATTTATTTTAATAGTATCCCTTAAAAGTAAATAGGGCTATATATGTTTATGCCTGTTTTACAGAAGGACAAACAAAGATACTGAGTGAATCTAACTGGATTCTAGAAAACTACTTTCATGGGGATTAGCCTATAAGCTGTGCACCCTGAAAGCACAAGGCAGATGAAATCAATAGACCTAATTCAGGGAAAGAGGGCCAGTGGTATAAGTGCCATTTTAGCTCCAGAGAAAGACCCCAAAGTTTGTTTGTTGTATTAGATACCATTAGCTAGAGGCAGTATAGCCTATGAGTAGGAGGGATATGAACAATCTGGATTTAAGTTTTTTTCCGACACATACTGAAGTTGTATGACTCTGGGGAAGTCACTTAACTTCTCAGTGTGCCACACAGCCAAGACTATAAACTCAGAGAGAAGTGCTGACCTGAATTGGTAGAATATTTTTCTTCACTGGAAGCTGCCTATGGTGCAGTAGATAAGAGTACCTAGAGAGGAGTCAGGTATAGGACCTTGGGCAAGTCATTTAACCTCTTTCTACCTCAGTTTCCTCAGGCTCAAAATAGGTTTTGAGCACTTTTTTTTTCTTCCTTCCTTCCTTTCATCCTTCCTTCCTCCCTCCCCTCCTCCCCTCCCTTTCTTCCTTAGTGAAATAATAGATTTAAACAGAAAAAGAAACAAAACTGAACTAGAAGGCCTAAATTCCTGTGGGCCTGAGGTCTGAGAAAATGGAACAGAACTGTTTTAACCACAGTTCCAGGGAATGATTATGTCTATTTCCACAGGGTTTCCTTGCAGGCCTGGAGCCTAAGAGAAAGTTCTCATGGATAAACATGTTCTATACTTAAAGCAACTGTGGAAATCAGAGGGAAGCATTTTCATTAACACGCAAACACCATCCTCTCTCCCCCTCTAAGCAAAGCAAATGTAAACCTACACCTAGCTGACTGTGAAATCTCTAATCCCATGCAAGAAGGGCATTAATGAAAATAAGGTACCATGTCCCCTCTGTACATTTTCTCTGCCTGACTAATGACTCTTTGGTGGTGGGAGAGCCTGTTCCACATTAGGAAATCTGGGTGACTCACTGACTACACTAATAACATGTCTCCCAAAGAATGATTTTCCCCAAAGAATCATAACTGTTTGCTGCAGCTGCAGAGTTTAGAAAGGCCTGGAAGCTTTTGCAGCAGTCTGCTTTATGGTGGGTTGAGCTCTAATTGTTTTTATTTATTGTACGGTTTGTTATCTCCCTCTAAGAATATGTACATCATCCACATATTCTCTAGAAAAAAAAAAGTTAAAGCCTTACTCATAAAGGAGTGAGTACGCAGGCTGCTTTGTAATTTTAATACAATACAGTTGATAATTAGGAATCCTCATTAACATCAATTCTCCCAAGAGGAGTGCTGAAGGGTGTAGCAGATGGAAGTGCTGTGAACAGGTATTCTAAAGGATATTTGCAACGAATTATGGGAAATTCTTGTGAGGCAAAAAAGATATTTTAATGACACAAGGTAAGATCAGTGATTTCTCTTTGTAATTACCTTATTTCTGGAGTGTGTGAGGAGAAAAACAAAACAAAACTACAAATCGATGGGGTTTGTCCAAAAATAGTCTCTTAACAGATCACATGCATTATTTCTTAATGTAGATGTAATTGAAATTGTATTTAGAGGTAAATTGAGATCTTGTGCAAATGAAGGGAGGCATGGAGTACTTTAAGTGATCATATTATATTGATGAATGGTAGCATTAATTACAAATAGAGGAGTTAGTTTAATTTTTTTTTCTACCACTCATTACATTAAATAGCCTTAAAGAATCTTTTTTTGTCTTTGAGTCAAGATAGAATTAGTTAAATAAGAATCACAGGGCTATAATCAGATAATCCAATTTAATGAATGGATTACTATCATATTGGGATGGGGCCAGGGTTTTTATTTCATTGAGGGTAGAGAACTCTGGATGAGGATATTCCTACCAAAGTAGATGTGCATTTCTGATGTTAGAGGGTTGCCTGGGAATATGAGAGCCCAGGTCATAGAGCCAAGATGAGTTAAAAAGGAAAACTGAACCCAGGTCTTCCTGACCCTGAAGTCTGCTATCTACCCACTCTTGCATGTTGTCTAAATAGCATGTTATACATTTTAAATTAACTTTGAAATAAAATTGTTTAACATATCTTTTGGAAAATAACAAGACAAAACTCTCTATGTTTACCCAAACCTATGTCAACTGAGCTGCCATTTTACATAGTATGCCCTATAATAAATAGCATCTTTACATTTTTTTCTTACCTCAAAGTAGGCAAAATAAGATCTAAATTTTTATATAGAACTGCTCCAAGGACAAACACAGAAGATTCATCTAATTCTAAAGGGAAAAAAAATAAGCATATTAATACAAAAGCAAGAAAAAGGTACATTTTAAAATACTACAGACTATTAGACCTTTCCCAACTTTCCTACTCTGCCAACACTCATAGGCAGTATGAAAGCTGAACAGGAAGAGATTCTTTTCTCCATTAAAATATAAGCTAACTGAAGGCAGGGATTTTTTTTGCCTTTCTTTGTATTCTTAGTGGTTAGCATAATGCCTAGCACCTTTAATATAAATGTTTCTTGACTGACTGGTTGGCTGACTTTAAGGACCATTATTTAGTTTCTCTGACGTATGGGTCAGAGTAGGGACAGTTTCTTTCACTGTCTCACTCCTGACATAAGGCACCTGCTTTAAAGCCATTAATGGCAGCCAGAGACATGTAACTGGTGAGGAAGGGGTAAAGTAATGTCAATGTTTCTTAAGGCTTTGGAGGAGTCATAGAAAGTATACTCAAAAGCAAGAAGGGGGAAATTAAGCCAAAAATCATAAAACATAGAATAAAGATTCGAAGCTGAAAGCAATTTAAGAGATTACAAGCCCAATCCTCATTTGGAAGAATGAAATTTTTGAAAATATGTATTAATTCTGAAAAATGATAGGATGATAGATTGACAATTGAGAAGGACCTTAGTGTTCATCTAGTTGAGCACTTTCCTTTTCCACAGAAATGGAATCTGAGGTCCATACAAGTTAAATGACTTGCCTATTGTCACAAAGGAAACAAGTGGAGGAACCAGAGTTTACCTGCTCCTCTGATTCCAAATTGAATATGCTTTTAACTGTACCATATAAAATATATTTTTTTTATTATTTCTTTTCATTTTTACGAAATCAAGGATTTCCCCCCTAGCCATTTAGAGTCATATAGAATAAACAAACATGTTTCCTACTTAGTAGCACATTTGAGGAATTTTTTTTAAGTATAACAAAGCTTTTCCATTTACGTATACTATTTTACTATCCAGTGATACTGGCTTCTTTGCTGCTCTTTGCTCATCATATTCCATCTTCCAACAGCCATTTTCATTGGCTGTCCCCTATGCTTGGAATTCTCTCCTTTCTTATTTCCATCCCCTAGGTTCCATGGCTTTCCTCAAGTCTCAGCTAAAGTCTTAACTTCTGCAAGAAGTTTTTCCTAGTCCTCCTTAATTTTAGTTCTTTTTTATTTGTACAGAATTGTATGTATGTTATCTCCTTCAAAATACTGTGAACTCTTTGAGATTAGGGACTTTATATTTCTAATTATCCCAAGTATTTAGATCACAATACTTTGAACAAAGCAGGTGCTTAATAGATGCTACTCAACTGACTGATTTCTCATTTGTCTGGAATTTAATTTTACTATCAGAAAAAATATTTTAGTTCCAATAATACAGTTAAATGTTGAAAAAAAATCTGGTATTGGTCATATGGTAATCTAATATATCCTTACCTCTTGAGGACATTGGTGTGAAGATATTTTTAGGAATAACTACCCTGTCTTCTGAGTTTCTTGCCCAGTCGACCATTCCTTTCCTTCCTTTCATTGGGAAATTGATGTCTGTTAAAACAGAAGCTGCAGGAAGCTTCTGAATACTAGCCACTATGAAGAAAAAATTCCACAATCAATAGAATCCTTTGCCACATTTCAGCATAATCACATGAAATCAACATAAGCAACATAAGCCCAAAGCACAAGAAAATTAAGATAAACTGAAATTTAAGAATGCCTCCAAGAACCAAGTTTGCATTGACTCAGTGTACTTTTTAAAAAAAATTTAAGAGAAAGAAAATGAGGTAGTATGATGAATTAAAAAATATTTCAAAGTAAAATTATATAATATATGCTTATAATTATTTGTAAAAGTATACTTGCATAGACAAGAAAAATTTTAGTAAATATATGCAGATATGCATATATAGGTACACATATATATTCAAATTATGTCTATTGATATATCAGGTCCTTCTAGTGACCTTCTAGTCCTTCTACTGCAGAATACACTGCAAAAATTACCCTGGGAGACAGAACTGTTGGAATCAGGGTAGCGCAGCCTAACAATGTTAACATAACCAAGGCAGATGCAATGGCATTTGAGAAAGACAGTTTGATAATAAAAATGAATATCCTTGCAAACAGCTTCTTGAAAAAACAATTTGATGATGGTTTGTGGAAATGTGTGTGTATATTTGCGTTTATGTGAAGCCTATCCATAGAAGAAAGACAATTCTATTTCCCCCTATATTATCATTCTGTTTTGAAAACTCACAATATTGGTTCTGCTTTGAAAAATCAGACTATCAGTAGGGAACTACTAGGGCAGAATATAATTTAGATTGTCAGATGTGGTCACCACATTGAATGTTTCTTACATAATTGTTTTGCACTGCCATGAGGAAAGCTTCAGTCTGGAGGGGATTATTATTATTATTTTTTGCCATGGTTACAACATAAATACAAAAGGCATCCTAAAACATATTAATAAAGGAAAAATCAAGCCATCTGATTCTCTAGGTGAATCCATCACAGTGTGTGAATTAACATCTGATAGCCCTTTCCAAAGACCTTATCTCAGTTCAGCTTCTCATAATAACCTTTTCAAACAGGCAATAGTCGTTGTGATCATTTGATCATTTGATGAGAAAAATGAGGCACAGAAAGGAACTGATGAAGTTGAAGACTTTGCTACTTTGTAAATCCTATAAGATGGTCATAGTGATACTTTTGTTTACCCATTTTAACATTTTCTTTTTATAGCTAAAGGATTTATATAAACCAGTCTTATCATTTCCTGTAAAATCTGACACTGAAATACCATGGCAACCGATAGTTTCAAGAAAAATTTAGGTTACTTTGAAGAAAATGACAGGCCTGCCAAAATTAATATATCGAAGGATAACAGATTTAAAGATGGAAGGGATTGTAGAGGTCATTTGGTTCAACTTCATTTTATAGATGAAGAAACTAAAGTAAAGTGAAGGCTTTTTCTCTAAATCATACAGGTAGGAAATGGTAAAGTCCAGACTTGAACTCAGGACATCCTCCTAAATCAAAAGCTCTTTATAGACTATTTGATGTGTCAAGAAAATAATTCAAGCCAATTATGCTGATGATCACTTGAACACTGTATTTTCTAATCAATTTCCAGTTAAGATAATGCAGTTCACTTAATTTTCACATGGGCCCATACTGTGATCCCCATTAAAATTTTCTTACAAGTGTCCCAGAGAAGGGTAAAATGGAAAGACAGTAGGGGAAAGCTATAAAAGCTAACACAACAGAAAAATTAAAGTAAAATCCATTAGGCATTTTAGAAGTGGATTTTTATTTTAAAGGAAATTGTAATTTAAATCAAGAGGAGAGGAAAATTAAGATGTTAACAGTATTAGCTCTATAAATGTATTACTTGACAACTGGCTCTTAGTTCCAAATTAAATTGGTTATGTATTATAGTATAACATTAGTGAAAATGTACTTAAAGATTTTTCAGGCTTTCCATCATGTACCTCTATTATTTGGAGTTTATAGCATAGGATACTTTTTCTCCCTGGCCTGTAATTTGGCATAAAGAGATAGTGTTAGGTAAGCAAGCATTTGCAATCAGTAGAACTGAGTTTGGATACAAGGTTTGTTCCTTACTACCTATGTGACTTTGGGCAAGGTTTTACCTGTTTCCAGATTGGCAAAATGAAAGAATTGGCCTGGAGGACATTTAAGGTCACTTCTATCTTTAGATATTGGGACATATAAAAGCCCAAATGATCTTTAAAGAAAACTCTGGCTCATACTAATAGATAATAGACACAAATTTCTGTTCTTGGATGTAAAAAAAAGTGTTTAGACTTATAAGTCTTTATTATTAGAATGGAAGCTATTTGAGGTCAGTGCATTATTTTTGCTTTCAAATTACATTCCCAGCATTTAGTACATAGTAATCTCTTATTAAATGTTTGGTAATGGATATTTCATTATCAAAATAACAAATATTTTACTTCAACAAGTCAGAAAATAGTAAAAATTCTTCATTTCCACAGGAGATAAAAAAAAAAACACGATGCTTCAGGGCTCTGCTATCTCAGTCCTATAGTACCCGCAGAATTCATCAGACTTTACTTAGTGCTTGGAAATAATCCATTCTTCCTGGAAATCCCATGGCCTTAGCTTCAATTTTCCTAGTGGCTTTAAAAGAACTTATTTCTTCTCTTTATTATGCATATTGTCTACAGGGAGTGAAGGGTAGATGAAAGTCAACTATTTTTTACCCCATTATTAAAAAAGCAAGGCAAAAGTTGCTGTTCGCTGAGGTAAGAAGTATTCTCCATCTTTTTGCATGCATTGGCCAAAGGAAGGTAAAAAGGACTTACAAAAGGAGGGTGTACATTCTGAACTATCTGAAATCAATTCCACTTTCACACACACTGTTTTTGTGAAGCTATGACCTGGAATATCTGTAGCACACAAATTTATCTCGTATGTTAGAACATTCACACTGCTGAAGACTGGGCATAGGAGTCAACAAATGCTTCAATTATGATCTGTATACTTAGGCCTTACTTTGTTACAAATTCTAAATCACGAAATATACAAAAGTATATAAGGAATTTTTTTCAAATGTAATAATAATTACTTCAGAGAAGTGTTATGGGAGATAAAGTCACTTAATCTGCCTGAGCCTCAGTTTCCTCAGATGTAAACTAGACTAATTAGATTCTGATGTTCTTTCAAATTCCTGATCAACAGTTATCACCTACACTTTGAACTTTACCCCTGGAAACATTGGGGGCCAGATCCATGTCTCTACCTCACTTCATGGTCACTTCCATGCTATTCTGCATATACCAACTCTTGTCTTTCCAGCTCTCCTTTATGCATTTTATCAGCCCATTAGACTTTAAGCTCCCTCAGGCTAGTGATAATTTTCTAGTTGTATTTCCAGTGACTGACACCTAGTAAACACTTAATGAGTATACACTCTATCTATCATCTCTCTCTCTCTCTCTCTCTCTCTTTCTCTCTCTCTCTCTCTCTCTCTCTCCCCCTACCTATCTATGTATCATTTACCTACCTATGATCCTATTGCAAGGGCCTTAGCAAATTGCCAAAGTCTCAGAGACATACTCTTTACACTGTGATCATAGTGTCCTAGATCTAGAGTTGGAAGTGGTCTTAGAAGTCACATAGACCAACCTCCTAATGTTACATATGAGGAAACTGAGGTATGAAATGAGTTCTCAGAAATAGTAAGTAGCAGATCTTGGATTTGAACTCAGGTATGTTTAACTTCATAGTGCCTTGAACATAGTAGGTATTCAATAAGTTTATGGATTTTCTATATTTTCTAGATAAAATAATGTTTTCAATATTTCATTCTTTAAAAAAAAAGGCAATGTGGTCCTAAGGATTGATGATTATTGAAATACGACCCTGTAAATGATCAAGATGCCTTCACTCTTCCAAAGACAATATCACTAGTGATGACTTGCATAAAATAAGTGTCATAAAAGTCATCATCAAGGATGATGTGTGCCTGGAAAAGGAAATTAATAGATCAGGTAGCAAGAATGAGGGGTAAAATATAGACAGTTTGAGTTCTGTGTGGGTACTCGTGACATCAGTCACAAGCCAGAGGGGAAGACCTTCAGTGTACTGGAAAGATTTATAAAAAATGATATGGACAAAAATCACAGAGGATGGGAGGTCATGGAAGAGTTACGGTCTTGTACTTGTGGAGGCAATATCCACTACAGAGTGGCATCACAGTAAAACTTTAGTGTAGGCTGCTACTAATTGTGAATTTTAAAATATTGCTTAAAAACAGCACATGATAAATAAAAAATATTTGGGTAAAAGGCTAAACAATGATTCTGAATTCAATTTGAAGTGCTTAAAGAGAAAAAAATTACTAACAGATGATAACTACCCTCCACCTTGTCTATAGCAAAAAAACCCTCTACGTTAGACTTAAGTGGTCTTTAGGGAAACAGAAAATATCTACATTAACTGAATTCCAGACATAGAGCATCTGATGAATTAAAATCAATGCCTTATACTGCATCCAGAAGTAAATATGTGACTTTTACAGATGGTAGAACATAAGGGTAAAGAGCTTTGTACACTCTACATTAAATCACTGGACCATGGCAGTAATTGGTACATTAGAACCAATCACCGCAGTTTTGGTGATGGGGTATCTTTTCTCCAAAAAATAATACTGAAACTTCTCATAGAAAATTACAGTGTTTGGAAGAAGCCTCAAAGGGTACTGTGTCCCTGAACAAATAAGCACATTTTCACAGCTATGAGAATTATTGTGGATACACTGTTCCTTGTTTTCATTACAACACTAGATCTAAATTTTCTGCAATAAAAGCAGGAGACTCATCATGGATGGACCTTGGGGAACACTAGCCACACTTTTATTTTGCAATTTCAATACTTTCCCATTGACTCTGGATTGGTAACATAACAAATCATCAATTTTCTTCAAACTCTCATAGCATCTCAGATTGAAACTCCCTCCCCCATCTTGTGCATGTATGTATGTATGTGTTTGTGAGAGAAACACAGAGACAGAGACACACAGAGAGAATACAGAATAAAGGCAGAAAAACAAAGATGAACAGGAGAGACATTGCGGCAGAGAGACACACAGAGAGATAGACCTAGACAGGGAGGTAGAGACAAGATCAAACAAAGATAGAGACAGGTAGAGAGAGATACACAGACATAACCAAGAAAAAATCCCATGACTGAACAGCAACAAAAAAGAGATAGGGAGAAATATACAATTTTATTAGTCTAGTCTGTAGTTGAGCCTCCCGGCTGGTATTCACTGACATATTACCCTAACTAGCAAAGGCAAAGCAATTCCTTCTTATCCTTTTTGGGTAGATACTATAGGATTTGAACATAGTCCCTATAAAATTCCTTAAGTAGAGGGATCATGCTGCTTTGTATCCCACCTAGGACAGTGAATTGCACACAGAAGCTCTTTAGTAAGTGCGTTGTGTTATTGTAACAGAGGTTAACAGTCAATTAAGTGCCTGAAATAGGACTGAAAAGAGGGCTAACATGACACTAATATAAGAGTGCAGAGGGAACTGGTGACATATTTTTCCACTTGATAATAAAGTACCTGACTTTCATTTGTCATTCTAGTCAATAGTGCTTCTCTTTCCTTAGGCTTTAGTTTAAATATTTAATCTTTTTGAATACATCCAAATGTCCAAGAGGCAGGAATTACATTTAAAATAAAGAGAGTTCATCCTTCTGTGCTTATATTTGCCACCAAGGGAATTCAGAGATGAAGTCTCTTCATTCCACTCAATCTTGCTTTTTTTTTCCTTTTGGTAGAAATTGCCAGAGGAAAGGGATTGCATTTTTTGATTATTTAGTTATACAAGGTTAACCAAGATAAAAATCTGTTGCCACAATAGATTAGGGGAATCAATGCACCATTGTGACACACACTGCATTTCCATATCTATCAAGACTACAGAGAACTATTCACTTCCTACAAGTTATTCACATGAATACCTTAAATTTCACCTTCCATTGTATGGCATTAAATAAATGACATACAAGCAAAGACTTTCTTGAAACAAAAGTAGGCAGTGTGGTATAATGGAAGGAGAGCTGGCCTTAGAGTCAGGAAAACCTGTTTTAAAGCATTTAGGAGGTGCATTAGATAGACCTGAACTCAGGAAGGTCCGAATTCAAATTCAGCTTCGGACACTTACTTGCTGTGTCCCTCTGGGTAATTGTGTAACCTCTGCTTCAGTTTCTTCATCTGTAATGTAGGGATAATAGTACCTACTTTCCAGGGATATTGTGAGGATAACAAGGGATGAAATTTGCAATATGGACTATCCAGAAATAAAATCTATGTAAATGTTACATAGTAGCTATGGCTTTTTGATTGTGACACATGTGACTACACAAGTCAATCAACCTACCTGTGTCCCCCTATAACTCTAGGACCATAAGTTTCAAAGTAGATGATGATCTACTTTGGAAAAGGAAGTTACCTGACTTTCTCATCAGGGAGCCTCTACCTCACAGGTTCTTAACTTATGGTCAATAAAACTTTTTAAAAATTGTGATCACTGTATTTCATTCAATAAAACTTGTCTCTGTAGTAAGTCAAGGGATTTTTATCATGTATTTAAAAATATTATTTTGGAAAAGACTCCTATAGGCTTCACTATATTGCCAATAAGATTCATGACACATCAAAAAAAAGTTAAGGACCCCCGCTGTACTAATATTAAATCATAAGACTGGTTTTAAAATAAAGGAAAATTTAAACAAAAGTAGTTAAAACCAAATAAAGTCAAAGACTATGAGACCTCATTAGAAATTCTGTCTCCTTATAAAAAAGAAAAATCTTTCTTTATATTGATGCTTCTGATGTTTCAAAAATTTGCATCATATTTCATGTTGTTATATGTTCTTTTGTCATTTTGTTCATGCCCAACTCTTTGTGACCCCATTTGGTGTTTTCTTGGCAGATAGCAGAAGTGGAGTGATTTGCCATTTCCTTTTCTAGTTCATTTTATAGATGAGAAAATTGAGGCAAACAGGGTTAAGTGACTCGTCCAGGGTCACACAGCCAGCGAGTATCTGAGGTTAGAGTTGAACTCAGGAAGATGAGTCTTCCTGACTCCTAGTTAGGGACTCTATCAACTACAGCATCTAGCTACAATGTGATTATACTTTTACCACAAATAGACAAACTCAGAGGAAGCACACACTGGAAGCAATGGTTCTGAAGGCATTAGATTCAGCTAATAACTTTCTATTGGATAGTGCTGGACCTTGAGTCAGGAAAGTTCAAGTTCTGTCTTAAATATGTACTAGCTATGAAGCCCAGAGCAAGTCACTTAACATCTCCCAGACTCAGTTTCCTTGTCCCAAAATGATAATAGTACCTAATTCATACAGTTGTTGTGACTATCAAATGAGATAACATGGAAAGCACTTTGCAAAATGTAAAGTAATACGTAAATGCCGGCTGTTCTGTTATTAATGTTGTTGTACTTTGTGAACTTCAAAACCACATATAAATATGATCTAGTTATTATATAAGACACTTTTGCAAATATTAAATCACCACACAACCGCTTGCTGTTATTAAATATCAAGCAATAAGATATGAAAGAAAAAAATAGGACTTTAGTTAAAGAAAGTAAGAGCAGTGCCTTGCACCTACAAAAGGCATGCCAAGAAACCAAACTAGTAGAATTCTGTAGACTAAAGAGGCTCATCCTAGATGTGCACATTAAAGACCTATTTTTGTTTATTGTCCCAGTTATATAATCTGTATGCTATGTGGTAGGAAAAAACAGTGTAGAAGATTAGAGGATCACAGATTGAGAGCTAGTTAATCAGAATCTCTCATCTTACAGTGGAGGAAACTGAGGTCAAGGTAGGGTAAGTGTTAAAATGCCAAATAAATGCCAGTCATTATTCAATGACTAATCTGTGATCACATAGGGAGAAAGTGTCAGAGGTCCGCAGCTTGGGTCCTCCTTATTAAGTCCAGCATACCAACTACTCACTATTCAATAGTAGGTTTTTAAAGATACTTTTTAGGCATAGCTACACTGGAGGGGCAATTCTTAATCACTCATTTCCACACAGCACAGCAATGAGGCAGAGAGGGACTAATAACAGAGAGAAGGATTTGCTGATGGGCAGTTTTTCCACATCACCTTCCTCAGAAAATATTTCAGCCCTTGGAGGAGTGCTAGAGCATTGCTTGGAGCTATAAAGAGATGGAGATAAAAATGGTCCTTTCCCTGGTATATGCACGCTCTCCCAGATGAAAGTAACACAAAAGAAGAGACAAAATAATCTGATTTGCTCTCACTGGAGTTTAGCCAAATTAGGTAAGCAAGTAGGTGAGTAATTGCATATCATTGAAAAATTCTGGTTCAGGACGTTACTTTTTTAATGATGCATTATAGTTAGCAGGGATTTAAATAATCTGAGAGTTTAGGGGACACCCCATTGGTGGCAAAGAATGAAAAGTTATACATTATTTACAATTCCTCATAAATTTTTCTTTTATCAGGGAATCTATCAATTTCTAAACCTAGATGTCCCACCATCTAGGGTTTTCTCAGAGGTAGGGAGGCATTTTGATGCCATCAGGACCTTGCCAGCCTACATTTTCTATAAACAGGTGACCAGGTTTCTTCCTCTCCTTCTCATTATTCCAACTCATATCCACAGGCCTGCTAGCAAAAACATTTCCTAGCTAAACATCATGTTCTGGTCAAGGTCAATTTGCCCAAATGCCTTTTTTTCATATTTTTGAGTATGCCAAATTTCAAAAAGGGAATTTCACTTAAATGTTTTAGCTTCTTTACTTATTCTGATTTCCTTTGTATCTTTTCTTTGATTTGCTTACTCACTGAATGTTGACAGCATGAAGTAAGACTTTTAAGCAGCTCACACTAATTTCTCTTTATTTTTCACAAAAGAGTGTGATTTTTAAAAAAGTATACTTGTAAATGCCTTGTCTTTTGTAAATGCCCTGACATTTCTGCCTAAATAGCTCATGATTCTACCTCTAGTATGAATTAATGATAAAATGTTCCAAAGAAACCACATCTACACAGCATTTTATAATGCTAGATTAGATTATTGTATCTCTGCATGAAAATTTCCCTATGTGAGAAGACTGGGTCTAACAAAGATTAAGAAAAAAATCTTCCCTGCTGTCATCCATTAGCAAATTCAATTTCCAAAAAAAAAAGATATATACATTATGTATAGAATATTCATTCTCTATATAATATAGATTTAAAATATATATGAATATAAAGAATGCATGCTCTATAAATCATATATATATTACATAGTAAAATAAGAAAAGAATCAACTAATCTTTCACTCAATAAATATTTTGTTTTAATTCAACTATTAACTATTAAACACCCTTTGAAGGGAAGAAGATTGTCAAGATGAATTGAAATCTATTTTATAGGTGACTTCTAGAAAAGGCCACTTACATATTCCAGCCTCACTTCATTCAAGCTCCTTCCTATTAGAATTTTCAGAGATATTTTTATTATTAAAGCAAGCAATTTCTATTCAAGAGGAGTGGGGCAGGAAAGAAGCAAACAATGAACCAGTTTTGTAAGTGTAGGAGAGTTGGAGAGGACTATGTGTAGGTAAAACGTGCCCTCTTGTTTACGACGACTTCTGGTGTCACCAGATATTGAAGCAAACAACTATTAAACAATCTTACACAGTAAGCAATGTAATGTAGTATTTAGTTGCCTATTTAAAATCATATTGCGTATAATTATTGCATAATTCAGTGGGTATTTGAGAATTATACTCTTCATGTTTGGAGCAAAGATACTATAAGTAAGAACCAGGAGATGATTTCTGGATGTCCATGGAAGATGAAAAGCATGGACCTCTTCTTGATGCCTTTCCTTTGTGTATTATTCCCAATTTATTTGGTATATGTCTTATTTGAACACAGTTATTTGTATGTTTTCTCCTCCATTAAGTTGTGAATTCCCTGAAAGCTGTTTTATTTTGTTTTGTTTTCCTTCCTTTATAAACCCAGAAGTTAGCACAGTACTTGTCAAATAGTGGGTGCTTAATTAATTCTGGTTGACTGATCCAGGGAGATATGCTTTTCTAAGGTAAAACAGAGCTGTAGATGCTAGTCAAATACATCTTATAACCCAGTAAAATTAATTGTTTGGAGATGGATTATAGAATTATAGATTTACAGTTAGAAATAATCTCAGAGGTTATCTATTCCTATTTCAAAAAAGGTTATCTACCTTTCAATTTATAAATGCAGAAACTGAGACCCCAAAAGGTTATATGACTTGCCCAAGGTCAAATAGGCAGTAAATAGTGAAGCAAAGACTTGAACTTAGAAACCTGGGCTCCAAATTCAGCCTTCTCTTTGAGAAGAGAGAAAAATATGGACTGTTCAAAAATAATATTTTACATTATAAGTCCCATCAACTTGTGAGCATCATCCAATTCCCACTTCACGGGAAACATCAACAAAAGACAGGAGCAAAATCTTTAATAACAAAATACTGAAACACTATTTGTTCAGTCTTTTCTGATTTTTCATGACCCTGTTTGGGGGTTTCTTGACAAAGATATTGGAGTGGTTTGTTATTTCCTTCTCCAGCTCATTTTATAAATGAGGACCCTAGACAAACAAAGTTGAATGACTTGCCCAGAGTTACACAGGTAATAAATGTGTGAGGCCACATGTAAACTCAGAACTTCCTGACTCTGGGCTGTTCCACCTAGCTGCCCCAGTCTTAGGAAGATTAGAGTTCAAATCTTGTTTCAGACACTTGATAGCTGTGTGACTTTGGACAATGACTTAATTTCTCTCAGTATCAAGTTTCCTCATCTGTAAAATAGGGGTAATAATAGCACCTTCCTCTCCAGAATTTTGTGAGAATCAAATGAGATAGTTGGTAAAAATGCTTTGCAAGCCTGAAAGCACTATATAAGTGCTAACTATTGATCTTCAGTATCAGCAGCAGCAGCAGCAGCAGCAGCAGCAGCGACCAACATTTTGCATAGCATTTTATCATTTTCAAAGTGCTTTTATACTTAATCCCATTAATGATTCTGGATAAAAGAATTATAGTTTTAATTCTAGGAGGTTATAGTGAAAATGTAAAAATACTGGATTTTTTGGGAGGAGGTGAAATCTAGATCTGTGACTTCAGTCAGGTATGGAACTCTTGATTCTGGGAATTCCCTTCACTCCCATAAGATCAATAAGTTACTTGTAGCTTAAGATCTTAGAGTTTCTTAGAGGTACTGAGACTTTCTCTTAGTCACAAAGCTAATATTTGTCAATAGTCAGACTTGAACTTAAATTTTCCTAAAAGACTGAAACTCTATCCACTTTGCAACACTTCCATTAAAAATAATAAATATTAATATATGTTCATTTTAATTCCTTCTTAGAATATTGTTAGCACCAGTGTCTTAGTTTTTTGCTTAGCTAGAAACAAAAGGATCTTCTAATAGTAGAGATTTTCAAAATGCCCCAAAGCCCCATCTCTGGAATATGTATAACTTCTAGCTAATATAGACTTTTAGAATAAATTCAAAGATACTTGAAGATAACATAGACCCTTAGTTAGAACTCATGATAACTAGAAAGGATCTTGAAGGACACACATACTTAGAATTATACATTAAGAGCAAAAGGGAATAGAGTTTTCCTAGTTCAAACTCTTTATTTTACATTAATGGAAACTGATTCCCAGAGAATTGAAATGATATTCATGTAGTGGGTTAATAGCAAAACTGGAATCACATTCCTAGACTCCTTAACCCTTTGTCCAGTGTTCTCTCCACTGTGCATTTCTTATATATGTTGTTATTTTTATTAGATCAAGTTTTTTTTAACTAACAAAAATAGATTTTTCTCTCCCTCCCTTCCCATCCCTCACTGGGGAAAACTAAAAATAAAACCTTTGTGATAAATATTCATAGTCCGGTACACAAATTCCCACAGTGGCTATGTCCATAAAATATATCTCCTTCCTCCCTGAGCACATTATCTGTGTGTCACAAGATGGGTACCATACTTCATTCTTGTTAAGGGAGTTTGTTTTTGAAGACAGTGAAGAAAACAATGCAAAGCAGAGTGTATGAAGGGTATAAGAAGAACGTTCAGGAATCGTTTTGTGGTAAAGCAAGAGTGACATAAAGGAGAACACAGATCAAAGCCCAGATGTAAACAGTATTATTCATAGGAGTATAGATTGTACTCCTTAGAGCATCAGAGCAAAAAGAGAGCTTATAAGGCTGTTAGAGAGCTTAAACTGACCTTAGAGATTATATGAGGACCTCATCAATCCATCATTTTAGACTTGAGGAAACTGAGGTTCAATGAAGTAAAAGGACTTGCCTAAAATCACACAGGACAGGATTTAAAACCAGGTCCTCTGGTGCCAGATCCATTTTGCTTTCCAGTGTATCAAGAAGGGAGAGACTTTCAGAAGGCCCAGGTAGTAAAAGAGACAACCATGATGAAGGTGATGTGATGATGATCTCAATGGTAATGATGATGATAACACAATAATAAAATGATACTAAAAAGGGACTAAGCGTTTTACCAATATTATTTAACTTGATCCTTGCAGCAACCCTGGATGGTAGATGTTATTATCTATACCCACCTGACAGCTGAGAAAACTGAGACAAACAGAGCTTAAGTGACTTGCTCAGTGTCACATAGCTAAGAAATGTCTGAATCTGGATTTGAACTCAGATCTTTGAGTCCAGGTCTGGTGTTCCACCTACTGTGCCACCCAGTTGATCAATGATATGCAATTTATTTTTTAAACATTGCCAAACAGAACAAAGTCTTTATTTGGATGTTATCAAGTCTGTACCTACCATTTTGGAGTATTATAAGTACTTCATCAATAAAATGTTTTAATATAGAATGAACTGTGGCAATTGTACAAGTTTTATGGTATTGTAAGAATAAATTCATTCACTCCATTTATAACAATTTGGTAAATATAAACTAAGTTCCAGGTGGTTTGGCTGAAAAAAAAATCCCTTCAGAACTGGATAAGCAAAAATGACAGTTACATATTTAATAGTCCTTCCCCCCCACCTCTGCCAGTATGATTGTAACACTTTCTGATTGTTAGAGTTGCCTAAAATACTGTAGTTGCATTGAGTTTAGGGTCTTAGGACTTCCTTTCCTGGTCATAGTTTTATGAAAACTTCTCATATAGTATTCTTTTTTGGTCTCTAAACTGAAAATACCTAACATGTTTTCAATGGAAACAAAAATAATTGGACACCAATGATAAAATATTTTGAAAACAAACATTCAAAACAAATTAAATTATCACAATTGAAATTTTCATATAATTATGGAAATGGTTTATGAAATTTAACGGAACAGATTTAAATATTATGTTCTCTGTGGGAACATAAGTTACAGAATTAAAGAAGCAGCGTTTCTTTCTTATATGTTACAAAAGGAAGTATAACTGCCTCCCAAAGCACTAGGGAAATGACAGAAATGGGTAGCTTCTGAGGAAAAATTATATTCAGACTTTTACACTTGAATATCTATTTGAAATATGGCTGTTGAAACAGGAGGCAACTGTATATTTGTCCAATAATCATATAACTTTATTGTATAAATTGTTCAGATATCAAAATGTTAATTGATATGATAACAACCTGGGAAATTTAAGGATACCATTCAAGTAATTTTTTGTGAAATGTGATGGCAATTTCACTGCTTTTTTTCAACTTTTTTTTGGATTTCCTCTTAATGGTTTGAGTTTAGGGAGCATTTGTGGAGGAAACCATTTCCATCATCGCTTTTGTATGTGTGAGTTCTGTTTGGCAGCACACCAGGTCTAGCCAGTGGTGAATGGTCTGCTGTTGGCTATAGGTGTGTCACCTCATGTCTGAGGATTGGGCAGTTCAGAATTCTCTAAAGGGGACATTTAATCAGGGTATTTGAGTACTAAGACAACACAATGTATGCACTAAACTTGTTTCAGTTTCATTCATACATTTAAAAAAAAAATGTCCTCAGAAGGTAACATCTTTGGTAGTATAATAATTATGATTCATTTGATTGTGTCACCCCAGTAATTTTAAGTATATCTTTCTGCTAAGAGACAAAGTTTCATTTCTATAAAACTTCTCATTTCCTTTAATTATTTTTTTTATTAAAATTTCACGTTAGGGTCTCTGTTCACTTTTGTGGTCAAGACTTCAAAAAGAAGGGGGCAGAGCCAAGATGTCAGAGTAGAAAGACACACATACTCTAGCTCTTCTCCTATAGCCCATAAAAACCTGTAAAGAATGACTCTCAACAAATTCTAGAGCAGCTGAAGCCACAGAACAATGGGGTGGAGGAGATTTCCTGCCCAGGGTGATCTAGAAGGCAGATGGGAAAGGTCTGTTGCACCAGAGATGGAGCAGAGCACAGCCCAGCCTTGTGCATGCACTGGGAGAAGCAAGACCAGAGTGGACCTCGGGGATGGAATCTCCAGAAGCAGCAGAGGTTCTCAGATCCTTCAACCCACAAATGCCAAAGGTAGCTTCAAAAGTCAGTGGGAAAGCATTTTCACCTTGGTGACAAAGGAGCAGGATCCTCCCCTAGCCCTGACCCCAGGTGGCAGCAGCAGCAGCAGCAGCAGCAGCAGCAGGCAGTGATGGTCGCAGTGGTGGTGGCCACCGTAAGGCAGCAGCCAGCATCCATTGTTGGAGCCCTCAGCTTAAAGCCCCTGGAGGAATTGAGCAGCTGATCTGAATCTCAGCCCTGAATGGTGACCTGGTCCTACAAACCCTCCACCTAAAGCAGCTGGGGGAATGGAGCAGCTGATCTGAATCTCAGCCCTGAGCACAGTCCTGGGGCATGGCAGAGCTGGAGGCACCTCTCCCTTGATTGTGCTACCTTGGAGGAACTGAGAACTTACAGGGCCCCAGAGTATACCCTCCTCTTGACAAAGGACCCAAAAGTCAAGTAACTGGTGGGGAAAATGCCCAAAAAAAGGGGAAAAAAATAAGACTTTGGAAGGTTACTTTCTTGGTGAACAGGTGTTTTCTCCCATCCTTTCAGATGATGAAGATGATGAAGAACAATGCTTACCATGAAGGGAAGATATAAAAGTCAAGGCTTCTGCATCCCAAACATCCAAAATAAATATTCAATGATCTCAAATCATGGAAGACCTCAAAAAGGATTTTGAAAATCAAGTAAGAGAGGTGGAGGAAAAATTGTGAAAAAAAATGAGAGTGATGCAAGAGATCATGAAAAGCAAGTCAACAGCTTGCTAAAGGAGACCCCAAAAATGCTGAAGAAAATAACACCTTTAAAAACAGGCTAACTCAATTGGAAAAAGAGGTCCAAAAAGCCAATGAGGAGAAGGATGTTTTAAAAAGCAGAATTAGCCAAATGGAAAAGGAAGTTCAAAAGCTCACTGAAGAAAATAGTTCTTTCAAAATTAGAATGGAACAGATGGAGGCCAATGACTTTATGAGAAACCAAGAAATTACAAAACAAAACCAAAAGAATGAAAACATGGAAGATAATGTGAAAATCTCATTGAAAAAACAATGGATCTGGAAAATAGATCCAGGAAAGACAATTTAAAAATTATGACACTAACTGAAAGCCATTATCAAAAAAAAGAGCCTAGACATCATCTTTCATGAAATTATCAAGGAACACTGCCCTGATATTTTAGAACCAGAGTGTAAAATAAATATTGAAAGAATCCACCAATCACCTTCTGAATGGGATTCAAAACGAGAAACTACTAGGAATATTGTAGGCAAATTCCAGAGTTCTCAGGTCAAGGAGAAGATATTTCAAGTACCTAGAAAGAAACAATTCGAATATTGTGGAAATATAATCAGGATAACATAAGATCTAGCAACTTCTACATTAAGGGATCAAAGGGCTTGGAATATGATATTCTAGAAATCAAATGAACAAAGATTAAAACCAAGAATCACCTACCCAGCAAAACTGAGTATAATGCTTCAGGGTAAAAATGGTCATTCAATGAAATAGAGGACTTTTAGGCATTCTTGATGAAAAGACCAGAACTGAAAAGAAAATTTGACTTTCAAACACAAGAATCAAGAGAAGCATGAAAAAGTAAACGGGAAAGAAAAATCATAAGGCACTTAATAAAGCTGAACTGTTTACATTCCTATGTGGAAAGATAATATTTGTAACTCTTGAAACTTTTCTCAGTATCTGGGTAGTTGGTGGAATTATACACACACCTGAGCATGCACACACACACACACACACACACACACACACACACGCACACACATAGAGAGAGACAGAGAGAGAGCACAGGGTGAGTTGAATAGGAAGGGATCATATCTAAAAAAAATTAAGGGGTGAGAGAGGAATATATTAGGAGGAGAAAGGGAGAAATGGAATGGGGCAAATTATCTCTTATAAAAGAGGCAAGAAAAAGCTTTTTCAATGGAGGGGAATAGGAGAGAGGTGAGAGGGAAAAAGTGAAGCTTACTCTCATCACATTTGGCTCAAGGAAGGAATAACATGCAACTCAATTTGGTATGAAAATCTATCTTACACTACAGGAAGGTATGGGAGAAGGGGATACACAGGGTGGGGGAGATGATGGAAGGGAGGGCAAATGGGAGGAGGGAGCAATTAGAAGTAAACACTCTTGGGGAGGGACAAGGCCAAAAGAGAATAGAAGAAATGGGAGGTAGGATAATATGGAGGGAAATGTAGTTAGTCTTACACAACATGACTATTATGGAAGTCATTTGCAAAACTACACATATATAGCCTATATTGAATTGCTTGCCTTCTCAGAGGGGATGGGTAGGGAGGGAGGAAAGAAGAGAAGTTAGAACTCAAAGTTTTAGGAACAAATGTTGAGAATTGTTTTTGTGTACAACTGGGAAATAAGAAATACAGGTAATGGAGTATAGAAATTTATCTTGCCCTACAGGACAAGAGAGAAGATGGGGATAAGGGAAAGGAGGAGTGTTAGAAGGGAGGGCAGATTGGTGGAAGGGGTAATCAAAATGCAAGGAGTTTTGGGGTAGGGGGAGGAGAGAGATGGGAAGAAAATTTAGAACTCAAAATTTTGTGGAAATGAATGTTGGAAACTTAAAATAAATAAAAATTTTTAAAAAAGACTACAAAAAGAAAGTTGTGCAAAGGGGAAGAGACTCAGCACTGATTTCTTAGGGATAGTCAGGGAAAAGAAGAAAAATAATGAGGTAATGCTATCAATTCAGAAAATGAAGAAATGGTTGGGAAAAGAAAGGAAGGAGTTAGTGAAATCACCTCTTAGTGATTATTGCCAGATAACTATTGCTATAAAAATGGACAGTTATTGTTGTAGAGAAGTTTAAAATTGGATAGGAATATTTTAAAATGTTTTCACATTCATACAAATCTCAAGGCAAAAAAGAAAAGCACTAAATCATTTGAATAATAGAAAGTGCTCTTTATCAAGTAGCATTGCAAGTAAACAACTAATTATCTTCAATAATTAAGAAATAGGTGTGTACTGTGTAAAACAATAAATAATATCCAAATCATATCTAATTGTCTTCAGATTTCTTGTATATGTGTGTTTGTGATTGTGGACTTTACATTTAGGTATAGTTTTATCTTATGTTCGAGAAAGATAGACTCAACTAAACAATGAAACTGGCATTGGGGAGAAGTCCTGACTGAGAAGGAACAGGGAAATGGAACAATGTCCCACTTGGCCCTCATGACCCATTGCTCTCTGCAGCCCACTCACTACTGGGAATAGACAATAGGGTCTCAGACTAACACAGAAACCCAACCTAAGTAAAGATACTTCTCCCCTTTCCAAGTGACCATAGAGCAAAATGTTAATTACGGGTTCCCTTGCTGAGCTGTACATAAAAAAGTAATTTAATTTAATATTCTTATATGTAACTCAGTTTCTATGCAGTAGGATATTGGAGTGGGGGTGGGGAGGAAATACTTAGACATACACAGAATTTCTTGAACTATGTTTCCCTCAAAAATTGCAATGTAGCCATCAGTCTAGGTGAAAGAATGATGGATAATTTATGCAATATACTGAAAGGTAACACAAAAGCCATTCCATTTTGACCACTATTTTTAATGCGCTTCTTCCAACCTGTTTTGCTTAGGCTTGTGAAAAGTTATAGTACAAACCATCCTTTTCTCGGGCTTTTGCAGCCATCGTCTATACATGAGAAATAACTTTGCACAGATAAAAGACTGGGTTTTGGGTCACATGATCTGAATTTGAAATTCAGCTCTTACACATACTAACTACATGACCTCCGTGTAAATTATTTAACCTCTCTGAACCTCAGTTTCCTCATCTGAAAAATGAAGGGGTTGGATTAAGTAGACTCTTAAGTACTCTTCTACTGGGATCCTATGATTTTCAAAAGGTAATGCATCCTTTCCAAATGGGTTTTGCATGCCTTCCTTTATACTTCTCCGAAGCAAATGTACAATTACCCTGGTGAATACAGTGAAAAAGAAAAGGAGTAAAGTAAAATATTCATTTCTATTTCTAGGAGCTCTTGTTTGACCAATTTGAGAAAGAATGAAGAAAAAATAAATAAATCTACCCCCAGACAATAAGCCAGTCAGTATTTTTTGAAAAGGACCTAAAAGAAAGCAGTGGTTCATTTTCATCATGAACACTTTGAGGTCACCTGAGAAGCTCAAAATTGACAGAACATTTCACTTTTATCAGTAAAAGCAGATACTGGATGCTTACCTTGATAAAAGGGTTCATTTCCCTTAAGTCATATCTGATATTACACAAAACTGGCCTACGTAATAGATGTAGTTAGGAATAGGAATTGGACATTTAATTTTATTTATAGAGAGAATTCCCCAATGAGGATCTTCCTTCTTTGGCACATTTTTTGTAACATATTCTTAGAGAGTTGCCCAGAGCACAAAGAGGTTAATTGACTTCCTTGGTGAGAATGTGTCAAAGGTGAGTCTGGAAATTAGGTCTTGTTGGATCTGAGTCCACTTCTTTGTACACTGAGCTATGCTACCTCACGCATGGAGGTCGAGAATCTGTGGCAAACTACTCATTATTATAAAATAAAAATGGAAATGGAAATTCCCAACGTTGAATGGCAAATATCTACCCCAACTTGGAAGCATTGATACACCACAAAATGTTTTACCTCAATTCCGGCTTCAAATAAATTAAGTGTAAACATAAAGTTAATGACTTCTGCATAATTAATTTGCAAAGTGCTGCACAATATGCAGCCAGGAGAAAAGACACGTATATTTTTTCTGGTAATTATTTTAAAAATAAGATAAGAAAGAAGTACTTTCCTATTTGTATTTGAAGTGGTATTTCTAAAGAGATTTCCTTGGACTGACAGCAAGTGTGGTTCTGATAACTAATTAATAGAAAGAGTTCTCATTAAAATGTGTAGAAATGTAACGGTTAAAAACTTAACAAAAGGAACATGCTGGAATAGAAAGTATATACACTTTTTCCTCTGTAGCAAGTGATCTCTATAGATCTCTTCCATCAAACACAGGACAAAGAAGTATAGGTCATTTAAATAAGATGTGGAAAATAGAAGCTTCCAGAAAAATCGCAGAAATGATTGGGATTGGAAGAAAAGGTCTACTAGGAAAGATACGTGAATTTTGTTTATCTCAAACAGAAAGGGAAAGGTTTTCAACAGTATTCACCTACAGAATTATTTCCAGAAAGATCAGAAACATAATATGATACTGGCTACCAGAGGTACTTGTGCACTTAAGTCATTTTTATTTAATCTGTAAAAAATAAACAAAAAAACCAAAATGGACTAATCAAGTAACTTTTGTCCACCTACACTTAATTGCTTGAGAGTCTAATTCTTCTAATGGCATTAATGTAAGACGAATGAATGTCATATAGAAGTCAAAGTCCAGTGGAAAGAGAAAAGTCAAGATGACTGACAATGGCCCAGGATGCAATGGATTAACTTGACATCTTTGATGTCTGACCAAGCTCTAAGTGCTCCAGAGCACCTGCTTCAGTCACCTTCATGGCTGTTGAAACAAACTGTTCTCATCTGCCTCTTCTGCCAGGGCAAGTCTTCACATGGTTGGGGTCTATAGACATCCTCCTAACTCACTGACAGGTTTAAGGACTGTTCTTATTCTCAACCTGGTTTAGCCCATTTGCCAAGCTAGTTTTTACTGGGGTGTGGCTTCTTGGAGACCCAGATGAGAGCAGATAGACACCAAAGATGGATAAGTAGCCCTGAAAAGGACTTAACAAGCTCTGACACCAGAGTTGCTCATCCTTCCTGAACACCCTCACACTCAGGTTCACGGCCCCCTCATTTTCTCACACTGCACTCCAGTCTGTCCCCAAGGTCTCTTCATTTTATTCTACAGTTACCACTCTGATGCAGGCCCTCCTCACCTCAGACCAGAACTATTAAAATAGAATGCTGCTTGGTTTCCATTTTCTTTCCACTGCAGTCTGTCTTCTATTCAGTTGTCCAATTGATCTTCCTAAAACATAGGTTTCATTATTTCTACCTCACTCTCTGAGTTCTATAAACTTCAGTGGTTCCCTATTACCTCGAGGATCAAATTTAAAAACTTCTGCTTGGCATTCATTCAAAATCTTCAATAACTAATATCCTTTTTTATCTTTCTCGTGGTCCTGTACCTAACAATCCAGTGACAGTGTCCCCCTTTCTGTAACTCACACAAGACACTCCATCTCTAGACTCCATGAATTTTTGCTGACTGCTCCCTATGCCCAGAATTTTTCTCCCTCCTCATTTCTTCCTCCTGGATTTCCTAGATTGCTTCAAGTTCCAGCTAAAATTTCAACTTCTACAAGAAATCCCTGCTGTTTGTCCTTAGTGCTAATGCTTGTTCTCTGTTGATTATCTCTTATTTATGCTCTATGTATCTTGTTTGTTGTACATAATTGTCTTCATATTGTCTCTTCCATTAGATTCCTTAAGAGTAGGTAGGGTTTTGTCTTTCTTTGCATCCCCAGCACTTAACACAGTGCCTGGAACATAGTAACCACCTAATAAATGTTTACTGATGGATTTTCCCTGCAGTAGCAACCTCTAGAGAATTATAGCCAAGGCCTTCTCTGGAACCCATCATTCCCCCAATCCTCTGTAATTTTAGGGGAAGAGGGGTTGTTTACCATGTCATGGCATTGTAGACTGGATATTTTGGGTGATGGGCTTCTCCTCTGACTGTATGACTATATCCAAGTGGGGCAGACTGCTTTCACATGCCTTGACCATGAGAACTGTGGTCCATATTTTACAAGATCAACTACTATACTGGCCAAGATGGAAACCCAAGACGTTTCCTCTGAGTTACGTGGCACTTCTCTGTCTAGGCATGCCTTGATTTTTTTTTCTATAGGCCTCCCAAGTCACAATGTCCCAAAGTCTCTGTCCTTAGGAGTCAGATTTTTGCCTTCTTTATTTTGCCGAGGTGGTATCTCAGGGTATTTGCCCATATTAGACAGCATGTTCTGAACTCTCTCAGATTCTCTAGAATTATACCCTCTTTCCTCTTTTGTTTGGATATAGTGTTGGGTCCAAAATCCAAAGATGAATCTTCCTGAGTTCAAATTTGGCCTCAGACATTTACTAGCTGTGGGGCTCTGGGCAAGTCACTTAACCCTGTTTACCTCAGTTTCTTAATTTGTAAAATGAGTTGGAGAAGGAAATGGAAAACCACTCCAGTATATATGTACAGAACCCCAAATGGGATTAAATCAGAAATGACTGAAATGATTTAACGACAACGAACTTATACTTCCCCTAGGCGGTGTCTCAGTGATTTTGCCCACGTTAAACACTGTGTTCTGAATTCTCTATGATTTCTAAATTCTACCCTCCTTCTTCTTACCCCTCCAACTGAATTTTCCCTAAGGACTAAAATTCATATTTATAACTAAAGTCAGACAACACTGGTTTTTATCTCAACTCTGCCTATTACTAGCTTTGTGACCTTTGGAAGATCACTGCCCCTCTCTTGCTCTTGGTTTCCTCATCCGTAAAGTGAGAGATGTAGTTCCCTTCCAAATCTAAAATCCTATGACTCAAAGTTAAAGTGGATTAAAAGTGAAAAAGTAGAAACTACTCCATTTGCTACCAAAGCAGTTTGCTAGAATGTTCCATCCAAGGCCCTGATTTTATGAAGGTGTTTTATGGATGCTTCTTATCTCATCTGTCATCCAACGTTCTGGATAATGAAGTGATGACAGGAAGGTATACATGGTTTCCACATGATGAGGTCCTAACTGCCACCAAAAGTATATTAAAAAAAGGCAACAGGCTTAAAGTTCAACAGGATGGATTTATGTTGGACCTGGAAAAATAATCTATGTTACTGCAAAGGTATGTATACGTTCTTTTATAATCTAGCTAAACTAGAGAAAGGACTGGGTAGTAAGCTGTCTTTTGATTCCAATAATCTGTCTTTGAGAATCTTGAGAAGCAGCTGAATAGAAAATTAGACATTGAGTCTTGATGACCAGGGTTCAAATGTTGCCTCTGGCACTAGTTATGTGAGAAAGCTACTTAAATTCTGAGCCTCAGTTTCCTCACTTGTAAAGTGAAGTGGCATAACTAGATAGCTTATGAGGTCTTTTTCAGTCTTAAATTAACGATTTTATGATCCTGTGAAATGCTCCAGACTAAAATACCAGGGCCTGGCTAAAATTAGCATTATAGGAAATGCAATTAAATGCCTCCTTCTTTAAACAAACAAACCCAAAAAATCATCTCCCAACAAGCCCTGAAAACATGAAAATGAAGAGTGAAACAAAATATCATATGCTTTACAGTGACTGAGGAAAGTGATTTTATGTTTGAAAGTTTCTGGGGAAATTTTTATAGAACAAGGAACCAGGAACACACTAGCAACAGAGGGATTGGGACTTTTTATGGCTTTTCTTTTCAAGCAACAAGACAGACCCATTGCTCCACCTGTCTAGCAAGAGCTGTAGAAAGTCAGAAGGCAGAGGCATGACCTGACACTTTCAGACAAAGTCTAGCTGATTGAGCAGATGTCGTATAGTGCAAATAAACAAAAAGATGTTATCTTGTATTTCTCAGACCTGGTGTCAACTGTCTACAAGAATCTTTTTTTTTTTTTTTTAGGATAGATTTTAGACCAAGAATGTAGGAGTGTAAAGTAAAAAGTAAGCAGTTCTGAAAATGGGAAATAAGTATGAGAAGAGACACGGCCATTATTTTTCAAATTACATCATCAGATTGTCTTCATTGAAAGCTAGTTTCTTAAAAGGGGAACACGGTGTGATACTAAGGAAGTTATTAAATTTGCCTACCAAGTGTAAGGAAGCAACAGCTCAGATTCTGATGAGAAGGCACTACAGTGAGTGAAAAAAGAGATATAGAAATTACATTATTAGAATAAGGATAAATTCAATTACATATCAAGTGTGACTGTTCATTCTGAAACCCTAGTATTTTATATGATTATATTCCTGGACCCCAAAACAAGTGACATTTAGGTCAGGAGAGTAGGAGAGAGAGAGAGAGAGAAAGAGAAAGAGAGACAGAGACAGAGAGAGAGAGAGACAGAGAGAGAGAGACACAGAGAGACAGAGACAGAGAGACAGAGAGAGGGAGAGAGGGAGAGAGACAGAGAGAGAGAGAGAGAGAGACAGAGACAGAGACAGAGACAGAGAGACAGAGAGGGAGGGGGAGAGAGAGAGAGAGAGAGAGAGAGAGAGAGAGAGAGAGAGAGAGAGAGAGAGAGAGAGATAAACAGAGACAGAGAGAGAATAGGCTTTAAGTACCATTAGGGCTCTGATTTGTAGACTATTTAAGATAAATTTAGAACCTACTTCTTTATAGATTGATTTTTTTTGTCATGGAGTTTAGTCCAGAGATTTTGAAATTACTTCAGTACTTTCAAGCACATTTGTGCTTGATATATATAGAAAGGACCCATACAGAAAGGCTTTAGAACATAGAATTCCATGTTCCATGTATTATGGAAGTTTGTGGGAAACCTGCAAAAAATAATAGAAGAATCATGTTTATTTTCCCCACCTCTCCCCAACTGCCAACCACATAATTTCATCAGAGAGGTAATGAGGAATAGTAGTCTTACAGTCAAGAAGACCTGGGTTCAAGTTTTATTTCATCCACACTGACTTTGTTGGCAATTCACAACCTCTCAATGCCCTCTGCAAATCCTTGAGAATCTAAGTTGTATATAAATTGCTTATGGGCATTAGTATAAGGAGTTTACATACTGGGAGTTCCTCACAATTTAGTTTCTAATAAAAATACAGTTCCCAAGAAAAGGAAAATATTTTCACACAGTATTTTGGAGGAAAATATATATCTCTCATTCAAAATTTTGTTTACATTTCAAGGAACATCAGATTCCCAAAAAATACACTCTGGGAAATACTATTTTAGATGAAGGGATGATAAATTTTGAAATTACTTCTGTCTTTAACATTTTACCACTCTCTAATGTCCAATATTCTAACTATGAATTATTCATTCTTTACCTGAAATTGCTGGATGTTTGAAAGATTTTTAGGGGGAAAGCGATATCCATTTTTCTGGAGAACAAGCTTGGACTCTAGAACAAGGTAGACTTTCAATTCTACAAATATAGAAAACACTGGCTGTTTAAACTTGTTTAAATGGTCAGTTCTGGAGATTTGTTAGTTTGTACTTTAGTTTTTCTCTGAGTCTTGGAAGCTCAGGAGACCCAGGTGCAAATCTAGCTCAGATACTTATTAGTTATGTGATTGTGGGCCGATTGCTTTATGTCTGAGTTTCATTTTCTTCATTTGTAAAAAGTAGATAATAGTACCTGTGGTACTCACTTCCCGTTGTTGCAAGGATCAAAAGAAATAATGGGTGTAAGTTACTTTTTTAAAAGTTCTAGCCTGATGTGATGGAAAGAATACTTGACTGGGACTCAAGACACCTGGGTTCAAATCCTTACTTTTATGGTTTATTATCTTAGTGTCCAATGGACCAATTGCTCAACAGCTATGAGCTTCTGTTTCCTCATCTGTAAAACAGGAAAAATACCTGAGTATTATAATAACCTCACAGTGTTAAAATGAAGAGCTAAAATGAGATAAGGTGCGGAAAGCATTTTTTGAACCTCAAAAAGTTCATGCTTAGTGTCCTACTGTCATTTATTTAGAACTGGATGATCAGACACTCTAATTCTCTTATTATATAGATGAGGGAACTGAAACTCCAAAGTGTTAATTGATTTGTCCAAAGGCAAAGAGATAGTAGATTATAGAACCAGGATAAGAACTTGGATCCTTATTCCAAAGAAATTGTCACTCTTTCTACCCTACCATGCTGCTTCATTACACATTGATCTGTCCTCATCTGTAAAATAAAGGAGTGCCATTAGATGGTGTCTCTCCAGCTCAAAAAGATTCTGTAACTCCAATAAATTCAAATCTATTGTAATCACATCGAGGTTCAAAAAACAAAACAAAATCTTATCTGATTCACATTTTTCAATTGTGCTGATGAAATATGGCATCTCTTTACCCAACGATATATTTCAAATTTTAAAATAGATATGGTTGTCATTCATCCTTTTTCTGTGGGGATTACTTTTCTCTATTCATTATGCTTTCTTTGAACAGAATAGAAGTTATAGAAAGGATATTCAGGAATTATAATCATCATTCTTTGATATAGCTGCCGAATATTACAAGTCATTCTTCTCTTAAGTTTAGATTTGAAACTATTATTTCCAATTTGCTATGTGGCTTTGAAAATTGCATTTGAACCATTTTCTAGGTAGGATAGGGACTGAATCTTTGATTCCATTGGTATAGGGAGGTTCCTGTAAGTAGAACTTGGACCTAGTTCTTGTTTCTGAGGTCAGTTTTCTATCCACTACTCCCTGCTATCTCTCACAATAATGTTCTCAGAAGGAACATCATGAAATGTTGAATACTATATATCTGTCTTTATTCATCCCTTCTCTGACTACTGTAACTAAGTTGTTCTTTTGAATCTATACATTATGTAGCTATGGATATGTATATGTAAAATGTGCTTACCTACTCCAGGTTCACAACTCCAGTCTTACAATATTTCTGTGGTTCTTTTTGTACTTAGAGGTTATCCAGATCTTGGATATACACAAATATCCAATGCGTTTTTCTCATGTGCATTTTTGAATGTTGTATTCTACCTTTTCAGTCTAAAACAGCTAGATCACAATATTTTTTTAAATCATCTTTCTTCTATACTTCATTTTGTAACTTCATATCCTATGTCCTACAAGCAAATTATTTCATACACCCCCATCCTACTCTACATAATATTTCCAGGTGATGACTGTAATTCGTTACTTTCCCTCTTCTGTAGTATATCTGCACATTATTCAGCCAAAATAAATTAGATGCCTAAGGCTATTGAGGTGATTTTATTCTTTTTTGTAGAAATTACAAAAGTTTAAAACAACATCCTTTATCTTCATGCATATTTAGACTATCTAAATATAATTAGACAGCAAAGGGTTTTCTTTACTATCTTGTTCTCTACTCTGCACAATAGATAAGCTTAAAGTCAGCTTGAAATAATTGTAGCATGTGGTTCTTTCTTACTTGACAAAGATTTTTTTTTAATCTCACATTCACCAGGGACACTAATACATTGAGGTATTAGTCACTGAGATCTGTCTCCCACAGCCAAACTTTTAAAATCAATTTTTACAGGAAGATCCAGAATATTCTAATTATTTTTAGTAATTTATCAAATGTGATGATGATAATCATTAAAACATACCTGATATTAAATAGTAGTTTAAATTCACAAAGAATTCTATAGATGGCATCTCTTTTGGATATCATAACTGAGATAATACAAGTAGAAGTATAGGAATGCCCATCTTGTAGCTAGGAAAATTGAACCTCAGAGAAATTAAATGACTTGCTCAAGGTTGCATAGCTAATAAGTGCCAGTCATGACTCAAACTCAGTTTTGATTCCAGATTTATTGCTCTTTTCACTATACCACTGCCTTAATCAAAATTAACTTTTGGGGGGATACTAGGTGTGTTGTTATGATTGTTATTGCCAAGGGTTTGAAGAGGCATCATGGAGAAGAGGGGTTCAGTTTGGAAGAATTATGGAAAATGATAAAAGTTGTAGGGGGGATCATATCCCTTTCACATTGTGACTTTCCCCATCACAATTTTGATATATCACAGTTCGACATAAGAAATTACTGTAAATGACAATTTTGGAGGTGTTTTATGGAAGCTGCAATATTTTTACTTAACATTGATCTACATATAATTTATGACCAAATATCTAACCCCCGTTTTACAATAAGGTACTGTAAACATTCCATAAAAGAAAAAAGAAAAAAAAAATCAGCCTTCTCTGGTACAAAGGGAAGGCCAAAATTTTTACACAGATTTTCCAGATCATAGGGGCACTGCACCCCTAATTCCCTCAATGTGGAAAGGATAACTGTATTTCATATCAATGTAAGTGAAACAATTCCAAACAAATAAACTATTCACCTGTGGGATGGATTGACTGTCACTGAAAATTGTCATATAAAAGTCGGATGACCAAAGGTTGCAGTTGATTGTTTATATGTGGGTTTGACTATCATAGTCACAGAATTTGAGACATAGAAGGTATCTTGCTGGTCATTAGGTTTAACTTGTATGTGAAAAGAATTTCTACTATAACATATCCAATAAGTCATCCAGCCTCTGTTTGAAAACTTCTGAGGAAAGGAATTCTACCACCTCCCAAATTCCCCTATTTCACTTTTGAATAGTTTTTGTTAGGAAGGATTCTTTCATGCGGGGGGTGGGGGGTGGGGGATGGGTGGGGGAAGGGAGAGAGAGGGGCTTCATCCTCCTCTTCACCATCATAAAGCCCAACCTGGCCCCTTTGCAACTTCTATCCCTTTCTTTCCTATATAACCAAATGTCTCTATATAACCAAACAGATCATGTCTAAGCTGTCCTCCTTATGACACTTTTCATGACAACTATCTTGATGCCTCTAAAAATGTTCATGTCCTTCCACTGATCCTCACACGATATTGATTCAAGGCCCTTTACCATCCTAGTTGCCCTCCTCAAAATAATCTCCAGTTTATCAATGTTCTTAAAATATTGCTTCCTTTGATCTTTTGGGTTAGGAATTCATATCCACTAGTTAGAATTGTGTTTAAATTAAGGGTAAATAGGTATTGAGTAAAAGCATTTAGAGGTTCTCCTCAGGGTAAAGAACATAGGTTTCTTTGTTTCTTTATATCTTTTGTAACTACTCAAGCTCCCTTTTTCTTATTTCCATACTCTTCAACACATTCTGAATATTTGAGATTATAAGTGACTTTCAGATGAGTTAAGTGAATTTTTACTTAAAATTAATACTCTTTAATAGATTATTCAGTTGTCCAAAGAGAAACCAGATATTAAAAATTATATTTGCTCAGTATATTCTCTGTTATAATCAGGAAGGTGATATTATCATGTAATAGTCATTTATTATCCCCAGCTAGATCCCAAGGATATGAAAACAAAAGTGAGACCCTCCCTTCCTTCAAGGACCTTGTGTGGTATTGGATTTTTCAATCAGAAAAACTCCATTTTATCTGTACAAATGGTAGCCTATTTACACTGAAACTCATATATATTTTACGTAGCTCTTCTTTCTATCATCATCTCCATAATAAAACCTACAGGTAGGTAATAATTATTCCAACATGCTTCTGAAGTTACCTCAATCTTAAAAAGCAATAATTTTTATGGCTATCTAGGATACTAGCGGGCATTTGAAGACTGATTATGATGACAATGGTACCGATTTGAGGTAGATACCTCAACCAAAGTTGGAAAACTCTGAAAATTGGAAAATAAAATATGATTTTCACAATTCATTACAGCTGAACTTCATTTTCCCCCCTATTACTCACCAGACAACTTGGCCCCCTGCCCTGAGCAGATAGGCTCTAGAGTAGTTATTTAATCTATGTTGAACATATCTAGTCAAATGACTGCAGGAATTTCAAATGGCTATTCCAGGAAGAGTGGGATTCAGTTACTCAGATGAATATATGCATATCATCAAAAACATATCTCCCCAAATATATTTCAGTAACATAACTAGAAATGAGGCCAACTTTACATTGCAGAAACTATAAGTAACACACTTTGAGCCTCAGTAATGAGTGTAATGTGGATATTATAGATAAATAATGTCCATGAAAAATGAAAATACTTTTTACTTATTGATTCCCCCATGTATAATTTTAAATTTGTGTGCTTTTTAAAAAGAAGTATCAATTGTATATGAGGCTTATACTTTAAAGTTAAGGCAGAGAACTTTTCTATCTCAATTCAAGTACCACAGATCCATGGGGAAAGGGTAGAGAAAACAAATTGAGGGTTAACATGTAAAAAGAAAACCAAATAATCTGAGGAGGGATAGCTATTGCATTTTTGCTTCTTTCTTTGGTTTTGGAGAATTAAATTGAGAAAGTTTGGGTTATTTTCTTTTTTCATTAAAGAGCTATAAACATAAGACAGCATGAATATGCTTATAATACAGAATCAGCACAAAGTCTAAGAAGTTTATTTCCAGTCACATTTGCATGTGAAAGATCGGACCTTAGAACAAAGAATTTGAGGTGGAAGATTTTAGAATTTTTTTGTTCCTTGGCGTTTCACCATGTAGTTATTTGCATTGTCAATCTCAGAGATTTTGGGGGACGAGGAAAGCCATGTGGTTTCAGATCCGTATAGACCTTTGCAGTTCATTGGACTATAACTTTCAAAATGGTGTGAAGGAGAATATAGATTGGTAATCAGGAATTAAATGCCGTTTAAGGGAGCTTATTAAGCCTAAATCCTATTAGCAGGTTGACTTATGTTCAAAGACAGTCTAAATGGCTGAAGAAGGGGCAGCTAGGTGGTACAGTGGATAGAGCACTAGTGCAGGAGTAAGGAGGACCTGAGTTCAAGTCTCACCTCAGACACTTGACATTTACTAGCTATTTGACCTTGGGCAAGTCACCTAACCCCAACTGCCTCATCCTGAGTCATCTCCAGTCATCATGATGGATATCTGGTCACTGGATTCAGATGGCTCTGGAGGAGAAGTGAGGCTGGTGACCTGCACAACCCTCCCTCACTTAAAAAAAACAAAGTCAAGAGCAAGTCGTGTCATTATTTCTCTGATGGCATGGTCTTCTTGGCAATGAAACACGAATACGCACAAATGGCTGAAGATACTAATTATCTGGCTGTCTGGTCAGTACTCCAAAAGAATTTAGCCACTAGGGTTGCGAATCTGGGAGTTGAAAATCCTAGTCTCTTGGAGAAAAAGTTATACGTGGATGAAGACCCTTCCTTTCTCTTTCCCCCAGTCCAATGATGAGGTGTATGAGGGCTTTTTTTCCTCTCTTAAAGAGATGAACCTCTGGGATACAAGGGAAAAAAAACAATCAAACAACTATATAAAAAATGGTTGATAGAAACAACTGCTCTTATGCACAAGAGTTAATAACAAAAACAGAATGGCTAAAGAGAAAGCAGCAGAGACATAATGTGGGCAGGAAACAGTGAAACACGATACTGTATCTAAAAGAGATATACCAAGCAAAGCAGCACAATGACGTCATCAAAAGACATTGTTGGTCCTGCACTATGAGAGGCATAAGTTGCCAATGTGTTCCATACATGTACATCCCTTCATACATGTGCCATGTCCTATGTATGTTAACTCTTCTCATAGATAGTGCATATTATTTGTCCCCTAAGGTTATAAGGGAATAATTCTATTGCTGTTTTTCATACAATTTAATTGTTTTTATTTCAAACTAATTCAACCATCTGACTGACAAGAATAAGTAATCACATAGATGGGGGCTTGTGAGCTATGAAACTGAGTGTATGTGGACCCATAGAAATCCTTGAAACAAATAGCATTTTTATACTCACATTTGAGAGGCAATGTTCAGTGTGCTATAGAAACAATGATTGATTTCTACTGAAACTAAGGAAGAAGAAACGCCTAGGATAAAGACTGAGCCTTTTTTCATATCATGAACTCCTTAGATAGTTTGCTGAAATCTATAGACCCCTTCTCAGAATAATTTCTCTAAAAAATAAAGGTATAATTGAAGAAAATAATGGATTTCAGATAGAGATTGGTAAAAATAAAAACATAATTTTTTTCTATCCAAGTTCACAAACACCCACGTACACCTTGGAAACTCCTGATCTATAGGGGAGAGGGAGACAGAAATATTGAGAAAAGGTGAGAAATAGTGAAAAGGAAAAAATGAAACTAAGAGAAAAATAATAACATTGTTCACTCCTTAACCGATTTCATAGTCCAAGGAAGTCCAAGCTTCTACTGCCCTTGTCTTGGTCCAGATTTCTTTTCTTTAATTCAAAGTTGATCCAAAGGCTTCTTTCCAGAATTCCTATACCTCAAAACCTATTTATATCCTCAAATCCCTGTCTCCATAGAAATTCTAGTCAATTATTATCAAGTGATCTCAATGATGCTGCAGCTGACTTCCTTTCTTTGACTTGCCTTGAAAACCAGTTAGGTCCCAAGTAGGGCCTCACAAGATACTCTTCAAAGTTTTTTGTTTTTTTCTAGAATACTAATTAGCATTAGCTACATAATTTTCTACTTTGTATTTGACATATCACACTTGATATACTGCAATATTCTACTTATGTGGGTTTTTTTGAGTTTTGAAAGATGCCTTTTCCTCCTGCAATATGTGCTTTGTCTTTGCCGATCAATAGTCTGGGGCTATTTCCTTCATCATGACTTTTGGGTCATTATTATATATTTTTTCAGGAGGAAGACTATTCAATAAGGCATTTAAAAATAGTTTCCAGGCTTTCGGTGCCTTTCTTTCTTATTTATTTTTAGTTTTCACCCTTGCCAGGGTCTATTTCAGAGTTCTCTATCAATAAAATTGTTTAACTACATGATTGATTTCTCTGCTATTTGTCTCAAAGAAACACTGGATTTGAGTTTCATGTAATCACTATTTCATAATGATTCACAAAGGGAGAAAAGGGGTTCTCTATGAATAGGCACTTTCTGTTGTAGATTTATTGGATACTTCTAGTTAAGTCAATTAAAGGTATGTTACAAGTTCACAAGTATAAGGCTTAACTGAACTTCAATGCAGTTTAATAGACATTGAATTTTAGAAAACTTACTGTGAATTCATGAAATTAATTTGAGGGATTAACCTGTCCCAGGGACAAGAACCACCTCCTAATCATCTATCCTTTTTTACAGTTTATTACCAGATAGAAATTGGGCCTGGAGACAGGAAGACCAAGGCTCAAATGTGACCTTAGACACTAACCAATTCTGTGACCATAGGGAAATAACTTAACCCTGTTTCCTTCAGTTTCCTCATGTGTAAAATGAGTTAGAGAAGGAAATAGCAAACCACTCCAGTATCTTTGCCAAGAAAATCCCAAATGATGTCACAAAAAGTAGGACACAACTGAAAATAAATGAACAACAGTAACAAATGAAGAATAAAGACTTTCCAAAAACTAAATGCATACAGACACAAGAATAATATATTAAAGCAATTTCAAAGTTTAAATTTAACAAAAACTAGAGGAATTGATATCTAAGCTGTCTCAAACTAGTATTTTAGGCCTGTTAAAACCCAAGGATCAAGTACCTTTGAAGTTTCTATTATGAAACATGAATTTTTATACCAAAAATATATGTAGCATTCTTTTTAGTAACCAGGTTCCCTTTTGTGTTAAATTACATAAATTTCTTTACTGCCATTCAGCTGCAAACTTATTTTCTACCTATACAAGTCATTTTTATGTTGGGAAATGTTATCAGTACATACTAAAGCTAAGAAAACATGTTAAATAAGGAAGCATACAACATAATAGGGACACTATTGATCAAATGTACCTAGAGGAGATCTGTGCATGTTTTAATGTAATTATAAAAGTAAGGATGGGTCAGTTCATAAGGTATATGAAGTTGAGAGAAATGTCAAAGGTGCAGAAAATATCTTGGGCCTTATTAATATCAAAAAAAAGATGTCTAATATCTCTATGTCCTTTTTCTGAGTTATATAAAAATTTTATGAGAATAACCTGCATGTCTTGAAGGAATCTTTGATTAAAATATTAGCAGGAAACAGGCAAGATTTTTTTAAATTGCACAATAGAATTCAATATTCCCCTATGATTATCTTTTGACAAATGCAATCTTAAAGATTTTCTTTTAATAAAGTGATTTTATATGCATATATACAAAGTTTCCAATATTCCAGAGAGTTTAATGGAGAAAATCTTAATGACCTTGATGACTTATTATCCTATAAGATATAAAATAGCAAGATATATGCTTTGTGTTCAATACTGTCATGGAGGAGATCTAGCACAGAGATTAAATTGGAAGGCAAGGAGATGTCATTCAGATATTCCTGTTTGGGATAACATAGCATTTCTATCAATCCCTAGAACACTGTTGAGTCTCTTGAATAAGATTCATAACCACTCTGAAAAATTTGTCTTAACTATATACATAAGAAAAATCAAGAGGATGAAGAATACCTATTGTCTGTTCTAGACTATAGACTATAGCATAGAGTTAGACATATAATCCACAGGTCTCATTCATTAAAATACACTTTGGAAAGACATTGCAAATGGAGAGTAAGTTGATGGAGGAGATTAGTTAGGACTATGAGAAATTTCAAAACTCCTGTATTGACCATAAATTTTGTGCTGAAACAAAAGCCAAACTTTTTAGCACCAATAAATAATCTACCAGGGTGCTTGTAAGTCAGGAAATAACATAGTCTCTGAAGAATTAAAATTGAGAGTTATTCAGAATGCAGTGACAGAGTCGAAGGCAGATTTAGGGTTAAAGCTAGGGTTTATGGAACAAATAAAGAACCATTAAGGAGAACCAGAAAAAATAAAATATGCCACCAAAAGAACTTAAGTTAAAGAAAAATGCATTGCTCAGATGGCTGGAATGAGAAATAACTAATAGCCAACCTTTGTACTTCTCCAGTATCCCTCTTTAGAGAAAGGGAAGAAGGCCTTGATATGTTGGGTAAACCCTTGATGAAATTCTATGGGATCTAGATGAGAGGAATTCTACATGGGCAGGTGCAGATAGGGCCCAATGCTCATTCTTGAATAGAATATTCACACTGATGAGGTCATAGAATCATTTGAGTATTTGAGTAACAAAAGAAGCTAAATGACTTTACTTCCCATTCCATTCAACTGAATTCAACAGTTCGTAAGTGGCTACTATGTACAAGGTACAAAAATAAATAACACACTCTTCTATGTTCTAGAAGTGGTAGTATGACATCACCATAAGCCATAGGAATGAGTGGGTGAGTTTAATAATTCTCAGATAGCAGAGAGTGTGACTGATCTATATTCTTGTAAAATACTTTAGAAATGTGTCTTGAAAATGTTATCTAATTATTTTAATTCTATATTTCCTTGGCTAATTGTTGACTGTGAAGGATTATGACTGCTTTTGAATCCTGGATTAACTAACTAGGGCTACTGAAAAATATTAGTCCTATTACTTTTCTGCACTCCACTATCAACCTCTAGTTAAGAGCTTCCTTTGTCCATATAATAATCTGCACTCACAGATTATCTGTCTATCTATCATGTATCTGTCCATCTATGTATCTATCTATTTAAATATATATATATGTATATATATATATATATATGTATATATATATATATATATGTATATGTATATATATATATATATATATATATAGTATGAGAGTGTGTATAATTTTTGCATGTGGCTGAATGGAAAACCAGCTTTAGTTAGAGACTTGGCTTGAAATTGGTACACTTATAATTCTCAAGATATGACTACATATTTGTTTTGGTGTACTCATTAACTATTTAAATACACAAACTTGGAGAGTCTAGTAACTTAGGCTTTACAATTGGTAAGTTAGTCACAGGCATGTCATAGAAGGAAGATACAAGAAACATAAAAATGAAATTACTATACTCCTAACTCAGTATGTATAGCATTTAGTAAGATAATTTATTTGTCCTTGCTGGTGCTAACAGTAGGAATAGAAGGTACATGTTGGTTATTATAACTATCAGTTGACTCTTGATATAATTATGGTGCTATAAAAATATTTGTGTTGCTGTATGGTGTAACTGAACTCAACTGGAAAATATATAACATTAAGAACAACTTTATGAGAAAAATATGTTCTGAATTTTATAGGTTCTATTACTGTACTACTCTTTAAATAAATGCATAACCAGTAGAGGGATCTGAAGGACACATAGAGTCTTGGAAAACAGGTCATAAAAACCTCTATGACTGCAGTAATACTGGAGACATCAAGTAAATAACTGAAAAATCCTTTGATGTACACAAAATGAACACTGGAGGGAAGATAACTGAAACCAAATAATTGACTTTATTGTAATATTATAAGAATATGAAGACTTGCCCAATACACTGTGCAGGTACTCTGAAATTAAATTAGATATTAATAGGTGGGAGCAGCAGAATACACATATCATATCTATGGATAATATACACATGTGAACACGCATGTATGTGCACATCTTCAACGATTTATGTGTGTAAATATACATATGTGTGTGTTTTCAATGTGGCAATAGGAAGCATTTGTTAAAAACTAAGTTATATATATGTATATTATATATGCTATACATAAAATCTTTAAATAATGTTTAAGAAATCTACTTATCTTATCTCCCCTTAAAAAAATAAACAGGATTGTAGTAGATGAGGTATTTAGAGATAGATAAATAGATATACATCTATAATCTACAAAAATACACATAATCAACATTAATATGACTTGTACTCACGGCATATATACTGAAGATAAATCACAAATACAGACTAGCTGTGGCATATGTACTGAAATATTCCTGAGTCTATAGACCTATGTAAATTGTACACACTAAGAATAACAATGTGTAGAGAGTGTATACTTGCAATTTGTGATTTTCAGTAAAAATGAGTTTGACAAGATATATTCCTATTTCTTACCTACATTTCCAGTCATTAGATATGAATTCTGAAAGTCCATCATCCCCATTCCAACAATATGTATAAAATCTTCAATCACCTGCATTAATTCTATGGAGCCTGGGTAGATCTACAGAAACAAGCAAAAATCATATGAAAAATAACAGTCTCCTAGAAGTATAAAAGCATCAAGGACAACTCACCATTCTGTTCTAAGGAGGTCAAGGAATATGCAAAGAGCTGTTTGATATTAAAGAAGTTTGTGAACCAATGGCTTTGAGCTATTAACACAAAGATGCCAGCATTATCACAGTAAATGGAACTTTATAGCAGTGGGTAGCAATGATTAATCATCTGTGATAAAAAAAACGGCAACACGCTTAAGGACTGTCAACTCAGAAACAAACAAACAAAAATAGCTGTTGATGGATTTCTTGTTATTACAATCGGTTTAACACAACATTGGAGAAAAACAACTCTGGGTCTTTAATTTTAGCTTTTAATTTTAGTAAGTCATGCTTGCTCACAGGTAGGGTGGAGAACAGAAGGAAAGGAGAGCACTCATTTTCAAAAATAAAGCAATTATAGTAAGTCTGGAATTCACCTTTACCTCCCCGTATTTGTGCAAGAAAATGACCTGGGTTTTTTTTTTTCCCTAAAAGAGATCTAATGCCAACAAAAGTAGAGTCTTCACGGAAGATAAGGGGGACAGCTACATGTCACAGTAAATAGAATATTATACTTGGAGTCAGGAAGACCTGAGTCAAAAGCCAGCCTCAGATTCTTAGCAGCTATGTGACTTTGGGCAAATCATTTATCCTTTGTCTGCCTCAGTTTCCTTACCTCTAAAATAGGGATATAGCACCTACTTCCAGTGGTTGTTGCCAAAATAAAATGAGATAATATTGGTAGAGCACTTTGCAAACCTTAAAGTGATATGTAAAAAGGTAATTGTTTGTTATCGTTGCTATTATCTTATCATTATTCTCATTACAAACTTTTAGTAGGCAAGGCTAAAAAATTAGTGCAAATGCTATCCTTAAGGGTGTCTACTTTTATCTGATTGCATATGGATTGATAAGTTATATGGAAGAAAAATGTTTGAAATTAGATATTTTGGATTGATTATATTCTTCACCAAGAGGCAGAATGGGGTAATGCATAGAGAACTGATTTCAGAATTTAGGAAGACCTTGGATTAAACCCCAACTATGATACATGTTGGCTGCATAACCTTTAGCAATTCACAACCTCTCACTCTTCTAAGCAACTTTTTAAAACTATATCTTAAAGAGAAGGTGCAGACCTGGATTGGTTGAAGAAATTTCTTTATCTTGGAGTTCCCTATATCAATAAAATAACTGACCTAGCACCTATCCTTGTCTTTACTCTTCTTTACTGCCAACTTCTGATTCTCTCTAAAATAAGGGATTTATTTCCAGATTGGATTATATGGATTTTCAAACCATATAGAAGGTTATGGGAGACATTGACCAGTGGAAAAGAATACAGTATTGATACCAAGAAATTGGGGTAGGACTAGAGGTTGAGCAGAGTAGACAGTAGGCACTCTATTTGTATAGATTTGGAGGATTTTTTTTTTACTTAATCACATTAGCCTCAAAAGCCTCCACAAACTTTACTTCTGGAAAACACTACCGTGAAAATTGCAGTAAAATATTATTTACTGGCATAACCAATTCTTCCAGAGATAGGCATTTTCTGATTGACTTGAACATATGGCATATAAGGACACAAATGAATGAATTGGGGCACTGCCAAAGGGATTTATGATGCTAACAGTCCATAAAAAGAACACTTTCTAGAGCATGACCTTTTCTCATAATAGTGTAGTATGTTTTTAGGTCAGTAATAGAATTTTGGAGTCAGATGATCCTTGGAAACCACATAACCTCTAACCTTTTTATTTCCTATATTAGAAAATGGAATTTAATAATCCACTTATTCCCTATTAGAAACCTAATAGGGAATAAGTGGATTATTAAGATAAAACAACTAATTGGTAGCATAATTGATGGTAGAACTCAGTTCTTCTTTATTCCCAGGCTTGAAAACAAAGGCATTGTCCTTTCTCATCCTCAAAAAGGCATCAATGCCTTGCAAATAATGCCAATTTCTACACACACACACACACACACACGCACGCATGCACGCATGCACGCACGCACACACTCTACCACTTTGCATTTATGCATGAGAAGCAGTAGATATGTATGAGAGAGCTGAATTGTCAGCTCATTCCTTCCCAGGGTAGATTCATTGCTTCAAATCTCATCATCCTTTAAGCAAATCCCACCACCACTAAATCAAACCTCCTCTTCTCTCCGATTAGAGGGCAGAGTACCAAACTCCCCCCAAACGCTTCCCTTTATAGAGGGAAGTGGACTCTTAGTTTATTCCACTTTGAATCCTGGTTTCAACTCCATAGAATAACCCTAGATGTTCCTTCTCCCACCTCTTCTTTCCTGTATTCTTTTGTATGTGGTCTCCTTAAGATGGTAAGTTCCTTAAGGCCAGGGATATTCTTTCTTTGAAAAAAAAAATGTATATTCAGTGCTTATCATAGAGCTTGGAACATAGAGGGCACTTAATAAATGTTTATTGGATTGAATTAGACAATTAATCTCATAGTCAGGGAAGACCTGGGTACCAGCACCACCTTGGAGGAACACTGACTACTTGACCATGGGTAAGTCACTTAATTTCTCAGTGTTGCAAGCAACTCTAGACTCTAAGTCACAGAAAAATTGTTTATTAGAAGGAGGGGTATCCTCTCTAGAAATTCCATATAAGCATGTCATTATATATAATATTTTATGTAATAAATTCTTCCAAATGCAGAAAGGTTTTAAATCACATTTTACTGTGGTTTGAGATATATTTTATTTTTACAAAGTCAGAGTATCAATAATGCATCAACCTAGAAAAACTTGGAGGTAAGTCTTCTCACTAAGATCTCTAATTAGTGCTTTACACAACAAATTTGGGGGTGAGTGTAGGGAAAGGTTGGCTACAAATTTTCACATATATATCATTTTGTATAGATGCAAAACATTTTTTAACTATTCAGCATCTCGATTTAAAAACAAAATTGTACATTTTTTTTTCTGGAAAGCAATAAACAAAGACTATTTATTAATCCAAATCAAACGTAACCAGACAGATTATGGATTTAGGGATTTGAAAAGACCACAAGAAGTTCTACCCACATTTATCATTTGGTCATGTTGGAAATCTCACCGTAAATCACAGAAGCAGATGAATTGTAGCTTTATTTTAAAGAGTGTTATGTATTTGTTCTAAATATGCCCATAATTAATGGTCTCCAGTGTTCTAAAAGAAGGATGTGCCTAGCCTATGCAACTGTATTCTGAAGGATACTCAACCATTGACCTACAGTGAATGAGGTTTTCCAGTGAAAGGATGCCAAACATAAACGCATAATTTAAACTAATAGAAAGAAATAGAGATTTGGTATCTCAATAAAAGAAATATTTATTGATGCAGTATGAGTTGTTACATATAATTAAAGTTCATGGAATTTGTACCTCCTAATGGTGGATTATCATTAGAGATTCTGTCAAAAGGTTAAGAAATGGAGACCCATGTAACATGGATTTGTAGGAACGATAACTAAAAATGGTATCATAGGGCTTTGGCATATAAACTCTTTTCTTCTCTATAATGAAGGATCATTATTTAATGCCCTAGGACAGAGAAATCTGTATCTCCTAATATTGTGTTAGGTGAGGGCTTCCATGTAACATAGATGAGTAGTTTCCCGCAGAGGCAAAGGGGAGCTATAAGACTGCTTTTTACGATGACCTCCTTTCAAGTGTCATCAAAATTAAAAGAATTCATGAATCACAGAAGGAACCAAAACTTGTTTAGTCTCTCAATATTCTGGTGGTCAAGTCTTGATTTCCTTACCTAGTAATCTCTGCCTCCATGAAAAAAAGTTTAGATTGAAAAATTAAACTGTAAGATTGTCAACCTTCATTTTTCATGAATGGTTTTAGAGGTTTAGATTTTCATTAATGGTTTAGAGAAAGGATTCCTAGCATTTAACTAAATTTGAACGTTCTTTAGGATTAATTTATTTGAAAGATGAGCATGCAACTCCTTTATATTTCATCTCTTTCATGTATTTTCTAGAAAATAATAATTTTCCATGAAAACAGGATTTTGAAAAGTACTTTTGAAAATAAACTAAAATAATTTAGAAGAAAGAACCTAAACTATTATCTGGATATAAAGCCAATAGTGGAGGTATATCTTACAAAAGGTTCATAAAGTATTATTTGTAAGTTTGCAATTTTCAACTATGAACATTTAATAATAGTGAGAAGAAATAAGTCCACTTAAGTCATTTTTCTTTCTGGGATGCTTATTTTTAACATAACCATTCTTCCATATATTTTCTTCATTCATATTTTACATGATGAAGAAAATTTATTGATATTTATATAATTATTGACTTTTGATGAAAATTCTACTGTAGTGCTGTATAGAAGTGGTCCTGATTCTGGTCTCGTAAGGCCTTATAATCAGTGGAGTGCAATCTCTGATAGACATGACTATCCATCAAATGAATATTTGTCATTGAAGGTCCAGACTGGTGAAGTTCAGTGAAGGTTTCCATCAGAGAGTTGCCCATGAGGATGTGAATTTTGAGCCACAGCAGTTCATGAGTTAGCTACTAAATGTGGGCAGATGTTGAGGTTGGTAGTGCCCTTCCCTACAAAATTGATATTCGTGCTTGTTAAAAGAAAATTGTGGTGATAATTAGGCAAATGGGAGGTAAGAAAGAGAAACACATTTAACAGAGACATATGAAGCCACTACTACACTACTGAAAGTCAGAAGAAAGGGCAAGAAAACTCAAAAGCAAAAGTTCTTGTTTGGGCCATCCTTCACTTTTATAAATCTTAGCTAAGTGTAAAGATTTGAACCTGTATAGGTGATCTGCATTAGATTATAGTTCAGTTGTAAATACCAAAGACAAGTGGTCAAAGTCACAGTATCCTGCCATTATATTTCTGTTTGATTGTAAAGTAACCAACTTTTCTTTCTGTAAACATGAGGAAGATGGTCAAAACGATCATGCAGCACAAATTAGTTAAGAATCCATTCCTAAGACAAATAAATTACTGAAATTAAGAAAATCTGTTCAGGACTCTAGAATGATCTTCAGTCCAAAGTGTGGCATCACCTCATCAAAAATCTGCATGACTTCATAGGATCAAATCTGTAAGATAGACTACAGACATATAGTCCAACTCATTGCTCTGTTCATGGGGAAACTGAAGCCCAGAGAGGTTGAGAGACTTTTCTAAGATCACGCATCAGTGTAACTAGCCAAACCAGGATTTTGAACCTAAGGCCCCTTGTTCCCTGTCCAGTATTCTTTCCACTGAAGCTTGGTCCTCCTTCTTCTCTCCCTTCTATTGTTCCCCACTACTAATTCCCAAAGTTAGTTAAATACTTAATTTCAAACTATTTTTATAACTCTAATTTGAAAATATTATTTAAAGCATCCAAATCCATCTTACCTGCTGTGCATCTTCCCATTTTTCTTTGTTTTCTTCATCTAGAAGGTTGCTAACTATTTGAAAGAAGTTCTGTAAATTAAAATGGATAAGATATTAACTATAAATAAAGCATTTTTTTCCTTAAACAATAGTCATTTGAGTTTATCCTGTAGTGAAGTTCTGTCTAATCAATATATAGTACATCAGAGATGGGCAACTTGTGGCCTTGAGGCCACCTGCGGCCCTCTAGGACCTCAAGTGTGCACCTTTGGCTAAATCCAAACTTCACAGAACAAATCCCCTTAATATAATAATTTAGTATGTAATATATGTATGTATGTATATGTGTATGTAAATATATATGTAAATATATGTAAATCTGGACTAAATCAAAAGATCACACCAAGTATGGCCTCAAGGTTGCAGGTTCCCTACCACTGTTAGATGATCTCTAACATTCCTTTTAAATCGAAAATTACATGTTTTTTTTACATGCTTTATACATCTCTATACATTTATACTTAAAAAGTGTCCAATGTCTAGTCATATTTTATTTATTTTCTGTTATATCTTCTATATTGCTTTGCCATGACTGCATAATCATTCATTTTTATCCTTCATATGTAACAATTCTAATAACCCACTTCTGGTAAGATAGACATTGTGTGTGTGTGTGTGTGTGTGTGTGTGTGTGTGTGTGTGTGTTTCTCTTCAGGAGCAGGGATTCCTTTGTAGGAAATAGTTCATATGGCCTCCATATCCCCTTCTGACCAAAATAGTTGTAATCAAAGTTCAAAGTTACTTTATAAGTAATAATAATGATAGCATTTTTTTAAGATTAGCAAAGTACAAGTATGATCTCATTTTATCTTCACAACCCTGAGAAGTGGGAGCTATTACTATTCCAATTTTACAGATGAGGAAGTGTTTTAGTAACTTGTTCAGGTTCATACAGCTCAGATACTTTTCTGAGAATGAATCAGGGCTTCCTAATTTCAGTCCAACACTATCCATGGTGCCACCTAGCTGTTTAAATAAATTCACCTACTTTTTTTAAAGTAAGAAAACCAAAGATGCATCATTTCCTTTGTTATTATCAAAATACTGCCTTTAATCAAGTTATACTGTGTACATTTCTTACCACTCCCATATTCATACAACAAATCCCCTTAATAAAAGCATTTGTTTTGTAAAACTTGGATTAAGTAAAAAGCCACACCAAAGATCCTAGAAGGCCTAAAGATGGTTCCATTTAGAATTTTAATTCTAAGGCCCTTTTCAGCTCTAACATTCTGTGATCCTTCAATATGTCACCAATCAAAAGCTCTCTGTCCTTAAAGACTTCATGGTATGGGTAGAAGTTTTTACTATTCAACATCACTCTCCTCCCTGACACCCTTGCACTGTTTCTCTCCCATTATTCCTATAAAATCCCCTGGCAAAGGGCTGGTCACAAAATTACTTGGGATTTACAGTTCCTCCCTGTTTGGGAAGAAAGGAAAATAACCCAGACTTCTTGGTGGAAATTGAGGGTGGGAGAGAAGAAGTGAATTTTTTATTTTTTTTTATTTTGCTCTTGGGGAAGGTGAAAGCTTGAAAACTCTCCAGGAGAGAGGGTAAGGTAGCAGTCATCCTATGGCTTCAGCACTGCTGGGGCAGCTGCTAACATCTATCACAGGTATAGTTACGTTCTCTGGAACTGGAAGGGACTGAGAGATTGCTGCAACTATGTGTGTTTTTATCATAGGTGCCCTCCTCAATTGCTGGAGTTAACAGAGAAACAAGTCAGTTTAAGGAGAAAAGAAGAGATAGTCCCTATCCTGCCCCAGTTTTACTTCCTTTAATGCTGTATTAAATTTATTCTGTTAAAATTGTATCTCATAAACACTTGTTGACCCTGTCCTCAAGTTGTTTAGTGTCCCTTTGTGACATGAGGGTGAAATGGGAGCCATGCAACAGAGAGATCTTCACTAGGGCAGGGCTGGGAGGGATACTCTTACTGACTGCTCTACTTGTTCCCTGTTTTTCTCCTTCCTATTACTCCCATTTCTCTCCTTCCTCTTTTGCCTTCTCTATTTTCATCAGTTCCCTACTATCCTAGTCTTGGTCACTAAACCAACATAGAAGCGATTAATAGGTATGCCAAAATTTTCTTTTTTGCTTAGCTTAGTGTTGCTAAGACATAATCCTAAAATCATTGGGTGCTATACTCACTTAACGGTATTTTGAGTACTTACTGGTTTCCTCTTAGTAATAACACACATTTACTGTAATTATCGTTAATATCCCTATGTTTCTATTCTGTTTGGTGGAATAGGGCTTGTAAATCAGTTATGAGAGAGGGACTCTCACAGACATAAATACAGAAATAAAATACTTCACTTAGTGGTTGGGTAGACCAGCCTGGAAGCAATCTTTCTTTTTTATATATCACTGCAACGTTTGGTCAAGATTGAAAGCAGGTCAACATGTGTTTAGAAAGTGCATTTCTAGGAAGAAAGGAAGGAGGGCCAAGAGAGCTATGTAAGAATTTTAAGATTAAGAAAGATGTCATCTCCTCTTTCAAGTTACATATATTTAGGTTTTGTTTGGTAAGAGAATGGCTTTTACTATTCTAGCAGCCTTTCCTTCAAGTCTACCTAGACAGCCTTTCAACATCCCATATCTGGACAGAATCATTGACTCTAATGGACTTCAGTCCTGATATATACCAGGTCAGGCAGAGCTCCCTAGAAAAGATTATAAAATACATGTAATGGTGTGGTGGGATAGAATAAAGCTTATAACCAAGTTAATTGACAGTCAAATCAATTATCCCTGTTTCTTGTCCATTTGGAATGTGATCAGAAATTTTGAAGATGCTTCAGAAAAGAAACAGAAAAAATTTTAAGTATTTTTCATCCTCTTACCATCTCCTTTCCCAAAACAGACATTTTTCTACTCTTAATTAAGTTCACCTTGGTGTGTTTAGAGGAAAAACAAAGATGCTTCATTTCCCCTATCCTTGGGCTTGAAGCTATCATGTCTATATGTAATTGTTCTATTTATATTATTGCCATTTATTTTAATAGTTTTTAGGATATCACATGGTTGAAACATTTTAAGTCATAACCTCTACAAAAGTTACAGAAATATTTTATGCCACATGTTTTTGAAAGTTCAATCTTATTTTAGAACTATTTTCAGTTCCTTTTACCTTTTTTCTTCATTTTATTTCTTCTTTTCCTATTTATAAAGTTAAAAGTGTTTATTTCATTATGCTACACCTACTTCTATGGCCAGGTAATTATTTAATGTTCAATATTCCTCAATTTATTATGACCAGTTAATTCCCTTAGGTACATTGGGTTAATAAGGCCAGAGATACAAGTCTGATCTCTGTAGAGGCCACGTAGTTTTCTCTCTGTTCCATAAATGCATTATTCAGTTACCACAACACCACTAACCTCTGCCAGCTATTTTACAAATACAATCTGTTAAACCAAGACAGCAGGGATCAGTTCCTGCAAATCTATCTCCATAAGTGGAGAAAACTCTAAATGTATTGTCCAACTTACACTGAGATGGTAATATCATCCCAGTACATGAAGAACAGGAATTACTCCAACTTCTGGATATCAGCCAACTAAACTAAGCACCAAAGCATCAATAGATCATGAAACTGGAAGGGAACTCGGAAACCACGTAGCCCCTCAATGAGGCATTAGAGGCTAAGTGACATGCCCAAGGTCACCTAATTAACAATTACAGTTTTCTAGATTTTTTTTTAAAAGACTGCTTTGGGCAAAAGTACAAAACAGGAGCTATTAAATTACATGGAAAACTTAGCGACAATGGCCAATAAGCAAACCTAAATAAATCAGAAGTAGCTCTGTTGTATCATATTATAAGATCAGCAACCTGACACCCTATTGAAATAAGGACAGAGTGGGAATTACACCCACTCCCCTACAGAAAACAGGCTGTTTCCATTTCCATATACATAGAATTTGAAATAGTCATCAGTAGCACACCAGCTCTGATAGAGACCACAAGTCCCAGAGCCCAAATATTACTTCTTAGGACACATCAAATACAAACTTATAAGATGCTCCCTATTGAATATCAGTCAATATCACCTAAGCAGTTTCATGAATCTGACAGAAAAAATTTCTATTTTAATTTTAAGTGTCTTTAAGGCAGGCCCTGTGTCTTATTTATGTCTGCTTTTCCCACATTCACTTGGAACAGTGCCTAGCACATAGGAGGACTCCAAAAAGGATTACTGAATTAATGTCATTTAATGTTTCTATTTTGTAACTTGTATTATTGGTCCTAACAATGATGCAATCCTTTCAGTGTTTTGATTTTTTTAAAAAAATGTATCACTCATATGACTGAACATAGTTTATTATAAGTAGATCAATTTACTTTGCTAGCTAGATTTTTTTTAAAGGTCAGGACATTAAAAAAATCAGTATTTTGTGTAACAGAATCTGTTATTTTAGGCCATGAACCCAAGATTTTGGAAAAACACAAATAAGTTAATATTGTAGCAGCACTAGTTTTCTCTTAAACATCCTGCTAATGGTTGTGTTACCTCATTCTAAATAATTGTGAAAGAATTAGATCACTGTGGTTACCTCACATGATATATCTGACAGCATGTTGTCTGCTTCATCACCAGTTATCAAGTCCTTGCCTGGTTTGAATAACTTATTAGTGTCTAGTATTCCTTTCAGTTTCTTCTGCATAACCTTACATTCTGGTGACCTGATTTGTGCTTAGAGTCAGACATTCTGGATGACTTGAAAGCTGAGTGCTTTCCTGCCCTCAAGCACTAACCCTATCTCTTTTCTATTTATTTCATCTCTTTGTAATGTGTAGATCAGGTTTAATTCATTTCTTCCTTGGGGCTTATAAATCTCCAGAAGAAGCTACACTAGTGACTTCTACTGACTTTTCTTGGAATGTTCCTGTAAACTCTTTAAGTGCCAAACTGTCTCCTCTAAACTTTGTACCTCCTAGGCACCCCTTCACATAGCAGGCTTTGATAAACACTCGAATGAATCAAAGATATGAAATTGGATCTTAGATGAGAAAAGAAAGACACTCATGAGTGACAAAAGAAGAAAGTCAGCTACATTTCATAGGAAAACTATGTTCATTCAGTCCAAAGCATTTTATCTCACAAGCTACAGTGACTTTAGAAACCTGAGAATAACTCAGAATTGGTGGGTGATAGTGAAAAGAATGGACAGGGCTGGAGATGCTGATGACACTAATTAATGCAGGACCTGGAGAAGCAGCTATATTAAGAGAAAGTAACAATTCCTTCTACCTTCTAATTGCTTCTTGACCTCAGATCTTGCCTTGAACTGCTATGTGGCAAGGTGATCAACCTTGAAAAGGGAGTAGATACTTAGGGATAAGAGGAGAAGAAAATGAAATCCAAAGTGGCAAGAGAAAAGGGGAATACCTTGAGGTATCTCTTCCCTGGTAGTCACTGATAGACTGGCACATAATAAGTGTGTAATAGATGTTGACTGATTAATTGAAAGGACATGTATTCCTTCAGTAGGTTCTTTGAAGGTAGGAAAAAAATTTCATTTCATCTTTGTATCACTAGGATCTAGAGTGTTGCTTTGTATACAGTTCCTGGTTCTGGTTTTCCACATACTAGGGCTTAACAAATGTGGGATTGGATTGGACATACTAATTTCTCTGGTATACATCAATTAACATATGTGATTCTGGGATGGTCAGTGTTAATAGTCTGCATTAGATACTATTCTAGGAAGTGTGATTGTAGAGCTAGAAAAATGGAATTTGAATTAGGAAGGTTGGCATGGTGCCTGGAATTTAATATAGGCTTATTGACTGACTGGGTTCAAATCTTCCTTCAGTCACATAACGGCTGTGTCACTTTGGGCAAGACACTTATCAGCGTAGCTGCCTTAGGCAACTTAATAAAAGAAAGAAAAAAGGTACATATTAGTAGAGGGAGTTTCTCCTAGGAGGCTCCGGATGGAATCGTAGGTCCAATTAAAAATAAATAAATAAAGATGCCGTATAAGTTGCCTTGAGGGTGAGGGGATTGGGGAGGTGTTGGTCATGTTTATTTTTTCTCCTCATGTGGAGATTGTTTGCTACAAGCCCATAACTATACATTGCTTTTCATAGTCTTTTTCTTGTTCCCTCAGCAGAATTCAATCACATTGATCTGTAAAACAGACTTGGCTCCTTGAACATCTAGCACATTTAAACAAGCTATTTAACTCTCATTTCTTATTGCCATGTTTATAGTAAGGGCCAGGTTTAAACACTGCATCGATAGTGATTTCATTTACTAAGGGCATCCTCTACCACCAGCTAATAAAAGGAAACCCTCCCTGGTTGGTAAGCAGGAAAATGAATAATACATCAAATAATAATAGTAATAATAATTGAGTCATTGTCATGAGTAAATGTTATAGGACTACACATAAGCTGGGTCCTCCTGAGATGGGAAATCCTGATATTGATTCTAGTTAAATCTTCCATATTAATCTTTCTTATGATGGTCTCCTAGCATCTATAATGCATTGCATCATTTCATATCTAATTCTCTTTTATGCTTAAGTTCTTCAGGAAGATAGTATCTGCTTTGTCTCATGTGGCACCTCTATCCTCTGCTACCTCCTCTCTGCCTTTGTTTAAGTCATCTGCCTTTACTGGCATGGACAGTCCTCCTTCCATGATTATTGTCTATTGGCAACCCTCATTCTTTCAAGGCCCACATCATTTGTGATCTTTTTCATGAATCCTCCTCTGATATGTCCCCAGTTAAGCATGAATCTTCCCTATTTGAATCTCTTTGGTCACTGGGTCTGAGCTCTCTTAAACATTTAATTATTGTCAAACTGATAATATAGTTAATATTTACATATGGTGCATCCCTCTGTTGATGAAGTTCTTCAAGAACAGGGATAATTTCTCAATTCATTGTTGTATCTACTTGCATCTACCTCTAATCCTGATGATTACTCTGGAAGCCCAACAATGAAGTAATAGGGAGGAGCTGAGGTAACTCAGCCCACCTCCTCATTAAAATGTCTACCAGTTGGGATTGTCTTACCTTTGCCAGTGGATTTGCCAAGTGATATTACTGTCAGATCAATCAGAAGGAAGAAACACTTAGATTTGAAAGACCCTGTTGGCCTTCACTAGGGGTGTTAGGTCATTGAAAGAGGCCATTGACCCAATTTATTAGTTATTGTTAGCCTAACTAATAAATTGATCATTCTGAGATCCCTGACTTTGCTGAAGTAGCCAGTGACCCATTTTTATTGTTATAAGCATCATTGTGAATATATTTTTATCTTGTCTGGAAAACTTGCCTCAGTTTACCTTTGTTACATTTTTACATGCCACACAGATTAGCCATTTTCTGTTTCCCTTCCCTTCTTCTTTACTCCCTCCCACCTACACCAAAGTATGGCAGCAGTTGCCTCAGCAAATCATATGAAGTTCACTTGATTATCAGTTCTAAGATCATTTAGGTTTCTGTATTAACTAATTAGAAGGAAGGTCTCAGAATGTCATTATGTCTCTATGACTGCTACAAGTTTACATTGTTACCGAGCCATCTTGCCATCTGTCCAACTACTAACCCTATAATACTCCAAACAGCGAATTCCAGACACCAAATCTTTCTTCCCTAGGGAAGTTTATCCATTCAACTTTGGCACTTCGCCACAGGCCTCAAGTATCCAGACTGGAGGGTAAATGAGGGAAAAATCACTTAAGCAACTATATCTTATTGGCTCAGGTCATGCTTTATCTCCCATCCACCAAGATGCCAGGACCTACCTACTGCAAACATCTTGATGTCTGCCCTGCTGCACATATTTCTCCCTCTCTTCTATTTCTATTTCTTTCTTGTGCTGAGAAAAATAATCAAATTAATTCTAATGAAGCAATATAAAAAGGAGTAACGCTCTATTGCCATATGATCCATTTCCAATCCCTCTGATTGCTTAAAACAAAATTTTCTTCTCTGATCACCATTAACTATATATTTTATATCCTAGAGTAGAATATAGACTCCATGAGAGCAAATGTCATCTCATTTCTCTATTTGTATCCCTGATACCGAATACAGTGCATAATTCACAGAAGGTGTTAATTAAATCTTGTCAATTTATCAGTCATCCAGCCAACGTTCACCCCAGTATGCTCTGCATTGCCCACTAGAAAGGCTTAATAAATGTTTGTTTGTTTTAATTGATTTGACCATGCACTCTTCTTTCCTGTCAGGTTGTTTTGCTCTCTACCTTCTTATTATACCATACTTCCCTCCACTTGGCATTACTCAGACTATTCAATCTATAAATAGCCTGCTTTTTGAGTACCTTCTAAGTGCCCATCACTGTTTTCTTCCTTCACTTTACTCTGCCTATTCAACTCCTGTGCATCATTTAAAATCCTCTTGGAGAGTGTCATGCTCCATCAAGACTCTTAATAATTTTTGCACCTACCAGGGGTTCTCAGAGACCCAGAGCTGTTTGCAGTGTTTGGGGACCTTAGATAAAATAAGAGGAACAACACACTAATACTACAACATAAGTGACTTATGAAACACGGAAAATATACTCCATTAAATTGAAGTCTTCCTTTGAGGATATTTGGGGCTTATCACATAGTTTGCCTTCTAACCTCCTAAGTAGTTAAGCACATGTGTGTCCTCAGTTGTAGATTCTGTGACTGCTGGGATCATGTGTTATTAATTTTTTTTAATCTTATAGATAAAAAAAAACCATATTGCTGGTAAACCGTAGGTGCTCAATAAGTACTGATTGAGTGGTAGATTGATGTATCTGTCTTTATAGATCCCTGACATTAGTGAGTTCTCTTTAACTGCAAGTATTAAAGCAGAGGTTGTATAACTCTATTAGGGACAGAGTACATTCCTGTAGCAGGTAGGGTTTTTGAATAGGTGATCTCTAATGTGTCTTGCCATACAAGGCCACATGTACGTAGCCATGTATGCACACAATATACACACATGAATACATGTGTGCATACACATGTGTATGCATTTTGTGTGTGTGTGTGTGTGTATGCATACACATATCAGAGGCAGGACTTGAACCCTTGTCAATCTGGTTTCAAGGCCACCTCTCTATCCATTGTTCTATACCTACCTCCAACTTATAATATAAGCTTAAAACATAAATTTACTTTTAAGAAGAAACAATAACATTTGAAGTAAAAGCTAATGTTTAAAATTTTAATTGTGCAATTGTGAAGGATTTGCTATTTTTTAACTTATTTTTAAAGCTATTTAAATTAAATTAAATCAAGAAAATTTTGGATAGAATAATATAATACACACACATATGTATGTATATATGTATGTATGATCTTTCCCAAAAATTACTGAATCAGATTTCCCATGGGTCAATCTATAGGCAACTGGGGAAAAAAAGGAACGGAAAGAATTCTGAATATGCAGAGGATCAGTGTTCAAGTCCTGTTTTTGGACTATAGTAACTATGTGGCCATGATAAATTCACTTAATCTACCTGAACCTCAGCGATAAAACTTTAGATCTCACTGATCTTTTAATTCTCCTACTTTAAGAGCTATGATCCTATGAAATTATGAAGAATGAATATAATTACATAATTGTCACTGTGGAAGTAAAGGCCATGGATTATACTAAGTAATTATGAGCTTTTCACTACTTAGTATTATATTTATACGGCATGGTGTAATGGTTAGAAAGATGGTCTCGGAGTAAGAAAGTCGTGGTTTCAAATTCCCCTTTTGGCCCTCATTGGCTTTGTGACCCTGGGCAAGTCCCTTACTTCTCAGTGCTCTAGTCAATTGTCTCTTTCTAAAAGGTGCAGAGCAAGTGCAGATTGGCATTAGTAGAGGAAGTTCCTTACTAGGATTTCCCCTTATCAATAAAATTACAGATCTGCTTATAAACAAACAAAAACAAACAAACAAATTCCCTTATTTCCTACTAATGATATCTTACACTTATATAGTGTTTTTTCCTATTTTCAGAAAGTTCATGTGTTAGCAAATATTGCTATCTAATGACATTTATGCTAATCAGAAGTCTCTAATATTAAGACACAATGGTTGCCATTCTTCAGGAATCTTGCATTCTTTAATATATTAAATCCTACACTACCTGAGTAAGGGATTCCAACCACTTCAGTTAAAACATCTCTAGTGCCAGAACTGGACATCTAGATGGGACCAGGCCTGGAGTCAGGAAGACCTGAGTTCAAATCCAGATTCTGACACTATGTGACACTGGACAAGTCACTTAACCCTATTTATCTCAGTTTTCTTATCTGTAAAATGAGCTGGAGAAGGAAATGGCAAACTGCTTTAGTATCTTTGCCAAGACCACAAATGGAGTCACAAGGAGGCAGACATGAATGAAAACAGTGCTTAAACTGTCCTTCTCAACACTATGCATCAGGAGGTCTAGGTGGCAGGGATAATAATAGTACGTATTTCACAGGATTATTGTGAAGAACAAATGAGATGATAAATGTGAAATTCTTTATAAACCTTAAAGTGTTCAATAAGTGTTAGCTACTATCTCTATTAGAAGAAAAATGAAATACTAAGTTTAATAAATGTAGTGCCTAGAACATAGTAGGCATTTAATACACATTTACTGATTAATTGAAAAAAAATGAAACAAAATAGAACAAAGCCTGCAACAATGACAGACTGATGTTCCCTCCCTCCCTCCCTCCCTCTCTCTCTCTCTCTTTCTCTCTCTCTCTCTCTCTCTCTCTCTCTCTCTCTCTCTCTCTCTCTCTCTCTCTCTCCCCTTAATCTGTTGGCAGTGGAACCAAGATGGTGGAGTAAAGGCAGGAAGTCATCTAATCACTCCCCCAAGCTCTCTAAATACGTTTAAATAATGACTCTAAACAAATTCTAGAGTGGCAGAATCCACAAAAAGATAGAGTGAAACAGTTTTCCAGCCTGACAACTTAGAAGGTTGCTGGAAAAGGTTGGTTGCAGCAGGGTGAGAGAGAAGCTCAGTCTAGTACTGGCTATTCATACTGGGCCCCAGGAAACTAGGAGCAGGCCTGGGTCAACTGAATGAGTGGCAGCAGTGGCAGTTTCCTGACCTCTCAGCCCACAGATGGTAAAGGGATTGGACAACTGGTCAGAAAGAAATTTATAGGGGTCCCTTTGCAGGCACCATGGGCAGGGCTCTGTTGCATTGCCAATACTTGGATCTTTGTCATAGTCTAAGGCCCTACTCCAAGTGTCAGGAAGAACACTAACAGAGGAGAGCTTCTGGCAACAGGAGATCAGGGACCCCAGTCACAGTTCCAGGGTTGAAAAGAGTTCTTGTGATAATTCACAAACCAGCGCACAGTATAGGACAATAAGTAAGCACACCTCTCCCTAGGTCATACCATCTTGGAAAAACTTACAGATCCTCAGAATTACCTCTGAAAACAGCTGCACACAAACTTGAAGCTTGGGATGGTATCCCTTCCACTTGGAAAGCAGAGTCCAACTTTAACAAATTGTTAAAAATTAAGAAATAGGTTGGAAAGTGAGCAAACAAGAGAAAGAAAATTCTGACTATAGAAAGTTACTATGGTGACAAGGATGGTCAAAACACACACTCCAAATAAGCCATCAGTGTCAAAATTCCTGCATCCAAAGCCTCAAAGAAAAATATTGATTGGTCTCAGGCCATGGGAGAGCTCAAAAGAGATTTTAAAAATCAAGTAAGAGAGGTACAGGAAAAATTGGAAAGAGAAATGAGAGTGATGCAAGAAAATCATGAAAAAAGAGCCAGCAGCTTGGTAAAGGAGGCACAAAAAGAAGAAAAATAATACCTTAAAAAACAGAATAGGCCAAATGGCAAAAGAGGCACAAAAAAAAAAACAGTGAAGAAAAGAATGCCTTGAAAGGCAAAATTGGCCAAGTGGAAAAGGTTATACAAAAATTCATTGAAGAAAAGAACTCCTTAAGAAGTAGAATTGGCCAAATGGAAACAAAGTACAAAAAGCTCACTGAAGAAAATAATTCCTTAAAAGTGAGAATTGGGTGAGTAGAACCTAATGACTTTATAAGCCACCAAGAAACAATCAAACAAAATCCAAAGAGTAAAAATAGAAGAAAATGTGAAATATCTCTTGGAAAAACAATTAACATAGAAAACAGAACCAGGAGAAAGAATTTAAGATTGTACAGACTACCTAGAAGTCATGATTAAAAAACAAAACAAAACACTAGCCATCATCTTTCAAGAAGTTATCAAGGAAAACTGCCCTTGTATTCTAGAACCAGAGGATAAAATTGAAATGGAAAAATCTACCAATTGCCTACTGAAAGAGATCCTAAAATGAAAATTCCCAGGAATATCATAGCCAAATTCCAGACCTTGCAGATCAAGGAGAAAATGGTGTAGCCATAAAGAAACAATTTAAATATTGTGAAGCCATAGTCAGGATTACACAAGATTTAGCAGCTTCTACCTTAAAAAACTGAAGGGCTTGGAATATGATGTTCTGGAGGGTAAAAGAGCTACTATTACAGTGAAGAATCACCTACCCAGCAAAACTGAGTATAAACCTTCAGGGAAAAATACAGACATTCAAAGAAATAGAGGACTTTCAAGTAGTCCTGATGAAAAAACCAGAGCTGAATAGAAAATTTTCAAATATAAGATGCAAAGGAAGCATACATTGGTAAACAGGAGACAGAAATTATTAGGGATTTGATAAGGTTAAATTGCTTATATTCGTACATGAGAAAATGATATTTATAACTCCTAAAAACTTTCTTATTATAAGGGAATTAGAAGGAGTATACATAGACAGAAAACAAAAGTTTGAGTTGAATATGATAATGTGATTATCTAAAAAAAATAAAGTGAAGGATAAGAAAGAAGAATGTACCAGGAGAAGGGGAAAGAGAGAGGTAAAATGGAACAAATTATCTGACATAAAAGAGGTCTGAAAGAGATTTTTATAGTAGAGAGGAAAATGAGGGCAGTAGGAAGGGGTATGCATGAACTTGGTGAGGGGAGCACATTGGTATTGGCTCAAAGAGGGAATAATATACACACTTACCATACAGGAAAATGGTAAGGGAAGGGGAATAGCTGATAGAATGGAGGAGAGTTTGGGGAGGTAAAAGTCAGAAGCAAAACACTTGAGAGTGGATATGGTAAAAGGAGAGAATAGGAGAAACAGGGTGGGGGGAATAGGATGAAGAAAAATACATTGTTTGGTAATCATTACTGTGAAAACATCTTTGCAGTGAATTTCTCTGATAAATACTTTATTTCTCAAACATATAGAAAACTGAGTCAGATTTATGGAAATCAGAACCATTCCTCAATTGATAAATGGTCAAAGGATATGAACAGACAGTTTTCAAAGTAATTAAAGCTATCTACAATCATATGAAAATGCTCTAAATCATTATTGATGAAAGAAATGAAAATTAAAACAGCTCTGAACTACTACCTCACACCTGTCAGACTGGCAAATATGACAGAAAGGAAAATGATAAATAATGGAGGGGATGTGGGAAAATTAAAACACTAAGGTACTATTGGTGAAGTTGTATACAGATTCAACCATTCTGTAGAGCAATTTGAAACTATATCCAAAGGGTTATAAAACCAGGTATACCCTTTGATCAAGCAATACCACTACTAGGTCTGTATCCCAAAGAGATTAAAAATAAAAAGGAAAAGGACCTACGTATACAAAAATATTTATAGCAGTTCTTTCAGTGATTGCAACAAATTGGAAACTGAGGGGTGTCCATAAAGGTTGAACAAGTTGTTGTATATGATTGGGATGGAATACTCTTGTGTCTTAAGAAATTATGCGCAGGATGCTCTCAGAAAAACATGGAAAGACTTACATGAAATGATGCAAAATAAAATGACCAGAACCAGGAGAACATTGTACACAATAAAAGCAATATTGTGTGATGACCTACTATGAATAATTTAGCTATTCTCAGCAATACAATGATCCAGAACAATTCTTTAGAACTTACAATGAAAGGTGCTATCCATCTCCAGGGAAAAGAACTGGTACAGCCTGAATGCAGATCAAAGATACTTTTTCTTTACTTTATTTTTTCTTAAGTTTTCTTTTTATCTGTATTTTCTTTCATAGAATAACTTACATAGAAATGCATTTGGCACGACTGCATATGTATAACCTACGTCAAATTGCTTACCTTCTTAGTGAAGGGGGAGGGAAAGAAGGGACAGAATTTGGAACTGAAAATTTTAAAAAAAGAATGTTAAAATTGTTTTTACATATCATTGGGAAAAATAAAATATTAACTAAAAAACAACACTTTACCTCTTCAGTTGCAGAAAGAATCAGTTTTTTTACTAATTCAAAAAGTTGCTTTGCAGCTTTCAAGATCAAGTATGTATTTTTGTAAATCAAAAATATTCCTTACTTTAGATCACATTTAATTAGTAGCAATAAATTCCTCAAAAATAAACAAAAATACTACTAAATTTACTAAAGGGACTGCTTATGAAAGGGAAATCATAATGTGTTGGCCAAAGTGATGGTTTAGTTCCTTCAATAGAAAAGACAACACTATATTCTATTTTAAAAAAATTTCTATCTTTAAACTTTTCTGTTTGATTCCCTTTCCTTTTATTGGGTCCCACTCCTTGCACAACTGGAGAGATAACAAGTTTAGTTCTTTATTGGCTTCCTGTTTTTATTTGGTTAACATTGTGTAAATGCCTGTGTTTGGGGGATAAATTTGCCTTTAATTAATCAAAAATCAACTGATTCTTTGAACTGCCTCATCTTGGTGAGGATTCAACCTTGTGTTACATCAACTGAGAGATTTATAAAGTGCTTAGTATTGTGCCTAGCATATCTTAGGCAGTTAATAAATGCTTCTTTTCCCCCAGCCCCACCCTTTCCTTTCTTAAAGACCATATGAGGGGCATAACTGCTATGGCAGGCTCTACCAAGCTGAAAGGGCTTTAATTTGGGACCTCATCATATGAAGGTCGGGGAGAGAGGGATGGATTAATATCTATACTACCTACTATGTATCAGGCACTGTTTTAAGTGCTTTAAAAATATAATCTCATTTGAATCTCACAACAATCTTGGAAGTTAGCTACTATTATTATTACCAATTTACAGTTGAGGAAATGGAGGCAAGCAGAGATTAAGTGATTTGCTTGGGGTTACACTACTAGCAAGTGTGTGATGCCATATTTGAACTCATATTTGAACAATTTTGTAATTCTAGATCAGTTTGTCTAAGCTGGCCACCAAGTGACAAGGATTCATTTTTGCTTGTGGTGACTACAGCTTTTGAAGTCAAGGTTCTAAGTTGTGTGTTGGCAGAGTACCCACAATAATAGTAACCATAGATCTTTTTAAAAGATTGAAATACTCTTTCTGAAGCATTTTATCAGGTATCTAGGGTGCTGCAGCAATTTAGTCCATACTCTAAGGGGGCTTACAGTATCATAGAAGAGAGGAAAAAAAGACACGGCCACTCTAACGATATGCAATACACCATGTGGTAAATGATGATAAATGATAAATAACGATAAAGGTGACACCAAAAAGTGTGATTGTGGTTTGTGGTTGTTCAGTTGTTTCAGTGGTATGCAACTCTTCCTGACAGTATCTGGGGTTTTCTTGGCATATATACTGGAGTGGTTTGCCACTTCCTTCTTCAGCTTTTTACAAAAGAGGAAACTGAGGAAAACAGGGTTAAATGACTTACCCAAAGTCACACACCTAATAAGTGTTGGAGGCTAGACTGGAACTCAGGAAAATGAGTCTTCCTGACTCTATCTGTTGTGCCACCTAGCTGCCCTAGTCATTGGGGTTTAAAAGAAGAAAAAGTTATTTCTGAATGGGAGAATAATGAAAGATTTCATTGAGTAAATGGCACTTGAAATGGGCCTTGACGTATGACTAAGGTTGAGATGGCTAAAGCTAAAGGACAAGTATTTTATATTTTCTTATTTTCCTAAACCCTTAATCAGTCTGGTAAAGCCTTTTAACCGCTTCTCAGAATAAAATTTTTAAATCTAACAGGTAAAATACACACAATTACAAAGTAAGTTAATTATATTGGAATACAGTTATCAACACACATTTTGGAAAAAAAAAAAAAGTTCACAGACCTGAAGTTAAGAATCCATGAAGAAAGGATATTACAGGTCTAAGGATCACAGGGACCCAATAGAGAGGTGGCAATAATTGCAGTATCGTAGCAGATATGTATTGTAAGGAGAAATGTGAGAGGGTTAGAAAACTAGCTGTGGTCATACCCTAGAGAGTCTAATGACACTCTAAGAGTGTGAACTTAATTCTGAGAGTATGAAGAGCTTTCTGTAAACTTTTTTAACTTCAGTTGTGTAGGAAAAAGCCTTGCCCCTCCCCATCTCCATTGGCAGGAAAGAAGTATAATGCAGTTTTTATTTCAAACCGCAGAAAAGGCACATAATAGTAAGCACTAAGAATTCACCTCAAAACAAAGGCAAATAATCAATAATTCATCAGCTCCTCCCGCTGAGGGAAAAATGATTTTTTTTTTATTATTGATAGTTCTCCAGTGCAGTAAATGCTTCTCTCTTGTCCCAGAGGAACTAATTCTTATAAGTAAGCATTTTATTCCCCTGCTATATCTACAAGATGCCAAAACTATCAATCAATTCAGTTCATTTCTTTAAATAGCTAGTCAATTTCAGTAATAAAAATTCTTAGACAAGTTAGTTATGTTGACTGGTTAACTCTATGTAAAAATTTGAACCAGGAGCCCTTTATAGCCAAGGATAAATCATTATTTGTCTGCCATACAATATATCTTAAGTTTTTTGAAGTAAAATACCTACTCAAATGTTACATTCAAATATCCAATACAAACTTTTTGTGTTGGTAAATGTTCTTTATATTTTTAAAGTTAAAGACTTAAATGTTTGGAATGTTTTTCATTTTATTTACTTTTTGTAAAATAGAAAATAAAGTTCTTTATGCACTGAATAATTTTTTTAAAAATTTTGATGGTTGATAGAATATAATAAAAAAATAAGGAACCTGTTTTTGGACAATAAAAAGTCATTTCTTCATCCTATGCATAAAATTTTATTCTATGAATATAGTTAAATGTAATGCTAATTTAAATGGAAAGATCTTTCCCATCCATTAATATGCCCATGTGATCAGGTTGGGTCTCATGGAAGTCTGAGTCACATAAAACTGTGGTAGGAGGAGCTTGCTAAATGGGTGGAACAGGAAATGAGTCAGAGAAGTCAGAGCTAGGAAAGAGAGCAGGAGAGTTTGTTTGTGATTTTTTTAAGGGAATTGGTTTGTGGGAAACCTAATGGGAGAAGATTTGGGGCTAGTAGTCCCCCCTCACCCCCCTCATTGTTATTATGTTCAGATTACTTTGTTACTATGATGGATGTGGTTTTCTGGTATTGGGATTCAGCCATCTGGTGTTTGAGTAAATGTTTTGGTTCTTCCATGTGGAGAATTTGTTAAAGTTTGCTATCCAGAACTGTCATAGTTATAGCCAATATAAGTGCTATGAATATTGCATTGGTGATACAATGTTCTTGCTCATTATTTTTTTGTGTATGTAGGGAACCAACCTTGTGATTTCACTGAGAAAGGAACTATCTGCCCTCTAGTTCAGCACCCACTATGCAACTTGAACCCTTAAATAATTGTACTAAGACGTTAAGAGGTTAAGTGACTTGCTCAATGTCATGTAGCCACTATTTGTAAAGGCAGATAATTGTAGACTAAAGTCTCCCTAACTCTGAGCTCACATTTCTGTTTACTATACCACTTTCTCTTTGTTATGTTATAAGGAGAGAAGGTACTTAAGGACTTTAATGAGGCCTCTGAGGATTCTTCACAAATATTACAAATACACACTTTTTCTTTCTTTTTTGGAGGGGGTAAAAATCGATTTGTGATTTCATTCATTTGGGGAACTCCTAGTATGTAAACTCCCTTTCATTGGTCAGAATCTTTTCTGTGATTTTAGACTGGGAGCACTAAAAGATTAAGTAGATTTTCCCATGGTCACATAGTATGGGTTAGAAGCAGGACCTGATTCTTAGTTTTCTTGACTTCAAAGCCATTTCTCTATTTACTACTCCATGATTCTCCAACTTCCATTACGGGGTCATTGTGCTCTGTGTCTGGTGAGAAGTTACCCCATTTAGCCAGATCCAGACCTACCATGGTGTGTATCCTTGATACCTTCCTGTTGTGCTACTATATTCTACTCCCTAGCCCCTTATAACTGAGTCCTTGAGATCTTGCCCTATGGCCATGCACTAAAGCTTGGTGATATAGAGATTTAGAGATCTAGAGATTTAGTTAATGTCTACTCTACCTCCAAACATGGCTGCTCATCCTTCTATGGTTCTTGCTCTGTGAACAATTATCAAATGAATGTTACCACTCCTGGAAAAAGTGTACATCATGTGTCAATTAATTGCCCTATAGCTCTATGCAACATCTCTGTGATTTCTTGGACCAAAACAATATTTTCTGATGTATACACAGATCTGCAATTCATATTTAAGAAAAAGCCTCAGTGAAGTATAGTTTTTCCTGAAGCCAGGAAGACTTGAATTTTGATGGGGGTGGAATCTGGACCCCTAAAAGCTCCTGCAACTTTCCTATATAACCCAGGCCCTGAACCCAGATCTCTGGTGTTTGTGTGAGGCATTGTCAATTGTCCTTCCATTGTGGCCCCACACCCAGTCCTTCATTCTCTGTTACCTCTGACCCAGTCCAACCTTCCTCTGGCTGACAAGAATACCCCAAGCTATTTCCCTCCCCTTAATCCCATCTTGACCACTTCTCTATTACCTCTGGGTTATCCCAGGCTATTGGCCACTCCAAGATCATATTCAGATCTTCCCACAATTTCCCTATAAAAGAGGTCAGTCTCATCTATCAAATGTGCAGGTTCTTAAAATCCCACCCACTTCCGTTTGCAAAACAATAAACCTTGTCTCTGACTGAAAGAAGGCTTGAGTGATTTTTCTTTCAAGGCAGGATCTGTACTTTTGCTCTTGAATTTCAGGGTCCCAAGCACCCCTAAACCACAAGATATGATTCACTGACTGGGAAAATGCCTAATACCAAGGCCTTCTCCACCCAAGACCAGATGGTATATAAGTCTCCCCTTTGTCTCTATCCTGTTCCTTGCTCTGCAGTTGGAGTTGCTCTCCAACCACCTAGGAAGGCTTGGTGGTGCTTTCGGGCCTAATGCTGTCAGGTTCCATTCAAGTCAGACACTCATGAGGCTATCTTTCACCTGGCCTGACTCTCTCATTCTCTTTGTCCAGTGGTTCAGTTCAAGGTCATGGACCTGGGCACACTTTCTGAAGCATAGAGGATGGTTGCCAAGAGTGTGTGAATAATTCTCACAACTCTCTTGGATCCTAAGGAATTGGGGAAACTGCCGGTGCTTTTTGGTTTCTTACTTGGCTTCCTTTCTCTCTTCCCTCTACAAGAAAAATTGTAAAAGCTAAAAAAAAATTTTTAAAGATTTTTCTTCATGTTATCCTTACTTTGACCAGGCTAAGGCTACAGTAAAAAGTCAGAACAGCTAAAAACATCTTAGCAAGTTTTGAGATCAATCATTAAGGTGTTTTGAAACATCTCCTTACAACCATGGTGACTCCCGTCCCCGACTCTATTCCCTTGCCAAAAAGTTTGTTTGGGTTGTGGAATTCCTAAACAATGAACTTGGCTGCTGAGAATTTGTAAGCATATAGAAGTGATGTCTAATGATTGGCTTTTACACCAAGGAAAATTTAAATTTGAGATGTAAATCTTGGAAAATTTTTCCCTAAGCTGTGATTAGTGAAACTTGCTGTTTGAGGTAAAAGCTCATGAGACCATAACTGACTGTGTGTTGAGTTGTCTGGTGGATTGTAAAAATTCCTCCATAATCAATAGTCAATAATAGTCCACCATCTGAGCTACTCAGGGAAAATGTGATTCAGGTAGAGGTCTTCATCAGGAAAAGCTGAGAGGACAATTTTAGCCTCAGTCTAAGATGGGATCCTTCTGGCTCAGTTTTACCATTGTGTTCCTTTGAAAAGGAATGTTACTCATCTGGCTATTCCTGAGTCTGGCTATGAGGTGGAGTTGATACTGCATAGTTGAAAACTGAATTATCTGAATTCTAAGGATGTTTTATCATGTCATACTTGGTATACATCTTATCCTTTTATAGCAAATTTCTATAATCAGAGTAAATGGACAGTAAAAGACATAAGCACGATGCAAGTGTGTGAGATCTTGCTGTTTTGACCTGTATATGTAGTCATCCCATATCCCAAAACAACTGAAATTAATCTCTTCAGTTTGTTTTGGGGAAGAGAATTTCAGTGCAATCAATTTTCTTAGAGGGAGGTAACTTATTTGGCCTAATCATTACTTAAGTATCTTCCCAAGTCTTTTGTTATAATTGGAATAAAAGTTAGTCTCTGCCAAATTCATTTGTTTAACTATTGAAGGCAGGGGTAGAAAACTTCTACCTGCAAAAGTGTTGTTACTTCCCAATAGCATCTGTGTCTCCTAAAGGAATTTGGAATCAGGGTGGGAACATTTGAGAAATAAATAACATCAGATAACTCTGTATGTCAAATGTAAGTAATTCTAATGGGACTCTTGCTTTCTATCTTTGTTTTCCCCCATTCTGACATCACCTTTAATTCTCCCTATATTTGGACCAGACTAGCCTGTATAATGTTAATTTAAATGGAAACTCTTTCCCATTCATTAATAAGCCCGTGTGACCTGCTTAAGTCACATGGAAGCCTCAGTCACATGAGTTTTGAGTCACATGAAGCCTGTGGTAGGAGGAGTTTACTGAAGGGGTGGAGCAAGAAGAGGCAAAGCTAGAGCAGAGCTGAGAAGAAATGAGTGAGAGAGCAGTCCGAGCTGAAGGACATACGCTGTGAGTGAGAGAAGGGCATATTGTTTAAGGGAAGCCTGCTTGTGATTTGTTTAAGGGACCTGGTTCATGGGAAGCCTAACAGAGGGAAGCTTGGGGACAGTGTTTCCCTCTGCTTTGTTATTGTGTACAAATTTCTTTGTTACTATGATGGATTTGGCTTTCTGGTGTCTCAATAAATGTTGGTTCTGTCTTCCACATGGAGAGTCTGTTGTATTTTGCAATTCAGAATTGTGCCACGATATTCATGGCAGCCATGGGCACAGTGAATATTGCACTGGCGGATTTGTTGTGTCTTCCAGACTACAGACGATTCACCTACAATTGGTAGCAAACAGTGTCCACCCCAATTACCCCTGGATGCATTCTGTTCCTGGATCCAGTCAACAACTTCTTTGGGATACCTTTGAGGCAGGGACAACTCTATGCCCCTTGCCAGCGAAAAGCAGTTTCAGAAGCTTAGAACTTTGCCCCTCACTCCAAAAGATTTGGGGTCTCATTTGTTTGAGGGGGGATGATGGGGACAGGACCTGGACCTCTAAAAGCCCTGAAACTTTCCCACACAATCCAACCCCAAACCCAGATCTCTAGTGTTTGTCTGGGGCTTTGTACATCCCAGTAATCCTTTTAACAGTCCTTCCATTTCGGCCACACACCCAACCCTTCATTCTCTGCTACCTCTGACCCAGCCCAACCTTCCTTGTCTGTTACCTCCAGACCACCCCCAGCAATTTCCCTCCTTTAATCCCATCTATACCCCTTCTCTGTTAACTCTGGATCATGCCAGGCTATTGACAACTCCTAGATCACTTCCAAATGTTGACACAGTCTTTCTGTATGAAAGATCTATATTGTCCCTGCCCCTTCTCCTCCCATTAAATTGCTTAGATTCTTAAAATCTGACTTCCTTGTCAATACAAGGGTCACAAATGCCCAGATTCTTAAAATCGTGCCCAACCCATCTGGTGTTTGAATAAACCTTGCCTTTGAATAGAATTCTCTGGAGGCAGACTCGTGCCTTTGCCCTTGAATTTTGGGGTTCACATCACTCCTAGACCACAACCATTCAATTCCTTACTCAGACATTTAATAACTGTGTGATCCTTAGCAAATTATTTAACCTCCTTCTGTCTTAGTTTCCTTATTTACAAAATGAATATAATATGGCACTTACCTCACAGGGTTTGGTGAGAAATAACTGAAATTATATATATAAAGGACTTTGCAAACCTTAAAACATTTTATAAAGGCTAACTATCATTTACTTTGGAAATCTCCTCTTCCTGAATAATGCAAATACAACTCCAAATGAAGAGTTGGCTGAAAAAAAAATCTCATCTGGGAGTTCTGCCAAACCCTTATTTTAATGAACTTTATGCAAAGAGATATAAGGATAGGTCATTATGCTGGAAATGCACGGATCAGCAACAGTGTTCTCATCTGTAATGAGTCAGCCTATAGCTTAAAAAGAGTTAATTCAAAATTCAAATTGGACCTGCATCAAAACACGACTACCCTGTTGAAAGAGCTTTAATTGTTTTTGTGGCCAGAGAAATGCTGAGACTCTTGAGTGCTTGGACTTCAGTCTGAACTTGAATGGATTTACTATAAAACAACAATACAGTCTTTTCATACTTGAAAAATAGACTGTGAATTACTGGATTTTTTTCTTTTAAGAAATCCATTTATTAATATTTCCTGACTATAGTAATATCAGCACAATATGACTACTCCCTGCTCTTAAAACATCCTAGGTCATGTTTATTAATTTATAAAATGAAAGCAAAAGAAACTTAAAATTCTTGGGATACCCAATATGTTCCTACAGGATCTAATGAAAAGTTTCTATATTTTCCCATGGCTAAGTGGTGGTTAACTGTGAAAATAAGGTCTTTGTAATATTGGTTTAAAATTTTGATAATTTTTTTTTTAATCTGAGAAGCTCAGAGCACTTCATAGATCTCATTATCTTTGTGAGAAATATTATTGGCTTCTTCTGTGTGTGTGTGTGGTATGGGGCACTGAGGCACAGAATGAAATACTGTAAGTGAATCAAGGTCATTTTTTCCAAAAGGAGAATAGTACTCAAAATCCTCCTCCTCAAAACCAAATGCTCTTTCCATTCTGCCAAGCTTCTTGCCCTGTGTCCAACCCTGGCCCTAGTTCCTCAGATCAGTAAATTGATTTTCTCTCAAACACTCCCTTCTTTTATGTCCTCTTGTCTCTTACCTGTACACCATCAGATGCAGGAATGTAGCTTGCCCTTTTAAATGTATCTGTCACATTTCGTAGAATTTCCACTGATATTAGAAGGTCTCCTGCATAAAAATTTTTCCTCTGAGTTAAATCCAACAGGGTCTTGGTCACCTGGGACATCCCATCACCTGCCAACATTCTCTGACCTTTGGCAAGGTGCTCTTTGATCTGCGATAGGCAAAAAATGAAATAAATATCAGAATCTTCATTACTCTATTTCGACTTGAGTAAAGAAATGCATTTAGAAATATGTCAATTAATTGTTAGGGGACTGTTTTCTTTTTGAGATGTACAAAATTGCAAATGTGTCAAATTCATGGAATGAGCAAGTATCTCCTGGGGCAAAAGTTTGGGCTTAGATACCAAAATTAAAATAATTTATGTTTGTTTTCAAATTAAAGGAAAAAAAGTAGTTTTTCAATATGGTAAAAATGGGCAACTTGCTTAATCAGGGTATTCAGAGAAACTCTGAATACATGCATTGAAAATAATAATTTAAGAATTAGTTTAGGGATTTTGCCCCATTCACTTCACAGCACAGATATGGAACTTCATCCAAAAAATATGTGCATATCACGCTAACACAGGCCATTTAGTCAGCTTGTGCTGAAGAATACAGCTCTGAATTTTGTAACCTCCTAAACATTTAACAAAAGGTAGGGATCTTTAGAGGTTTTGTTTTTTTTTTTAAGTTTAAGTAGCTAAAGAAATTCAGCTCTTTCAGCTGTAAAATTAATAGTGCTGCCACTGATTACTCTCTGGGTGTTAGTTTCATAATCTATAAAATGAGCGAGTAAGATTAGATGATCTTGAAGGGCCCTTTCATGTCAGATCAAGAGGCAAGGGCTGAGTTAATGCTATAACTAACTGCCTAAAAACTTCTCTGTAAAAATACCTTCTGTTCATTCTTCCTAGTTAATTTATTATGAAGGGAAGTGTGGATACTTGACGCTTGAATACAAGCCAGGTCAAATAAACAAGCATTTATTAAGTACCTCCTTCAGCCAGGGTGTTTTGACAGATGCTGGGGGTGTAAAGATAATTATACTCTACCAGGTTTGGAGAACCTTCAGCCTCAAGGCCACAGGTGGCCTTCTAGGTCCTCAAGTATGGTCCTTTGACTGAATCCAAACTTCACAGAACAAATCCTTTTATTCCTGTGGCCTTGAAGTCAGGTTTCCCACCCCTGCTCTAGACCCTGCTTTCAAGGAGTTTACAACAAATGGGGACAGGTGATGACATAGAAAATTAACTATGGTACACAGGGGAGTAGGGTAAGTGCAATGAAGAGGTCCAGGTTAAGTGTCTGTGGAGAAATGTGAGAAGGGATTAATCATTGTTAATTGGGGACAAGGGAAAGGAAGAAGAAGGGAAATTACATTTATTAAATGACTATTTTGTGCCAGACATTATATCAAGCACTTTACAAATATTAAATCACTTGATCTTCACAAGTGCTCTGTGAAATAGGGATTATTATCATTATTCCCATTTAACAGTTGAGGAAACTGATGTAATTTGCCAGAGTCATGACTGATAACTCAGGGCCTCAGTGTTAATTGTCTGAAGCCAAAGTCTTCCAGACTCCAGGCTCTCAATTCATGATGTTATCTAGCTGCAAAGGAAAAGGAAATGGCAAACCACTCCAGTATCTTTGCCAGGAAAACCCCATTTGGGGTCATTCACGTTGAATGATTGAGCAATAAAACCTAGCTGTTAAGAGGTGGATAGGTAAGTTTTTGTGGAAGAGCCTGGACAAATATTGGAACTTGAAAGTGCTTCACAAAACTAAAATGAGCCATGATGCATTCCAGGAATAGTAGATAGTGAAAATAAAGGAAAAAATAGGGGAGATGGCCACAAAAGGTATAGGGATGGGGAAATAGTGCAGTTTGATTTCAACACAGACTAAATAGATACAGGGGCAGAAGTGTGGTATAAGAATGGAAAAAGATAAATTATTGCCATATTGTAAAAAACAAAACAAAACAATGAATTCCAAGATTGGGAACTTATATTTAATTCAAGAATCAAGGGAAAGTCTCTGAAAATTTTTGAGTGATGAATGGTTAGAGGAATGGCATAATTAAACCAGTATATCAGGAAGGCTTCTTTGGTAACATTTTCAAGAATGGTTTGGAAGGAGGCATATATGGAATAGGCAAGAGAAAAACAAAGGAAAAACTGAACTTAGTTGCAGTAAATTTATAAAAGATAAAGCATAGACAAGAAATAATGATTCAGTGCTTCTAGAGACAGAGAAGGACAGTTCAAACTTTGGCCCTGTCAGTTTTTACCTGTGTGATCTCAGGGAAATCATTTTACTTATCTGGGCCTTAGTACCTTGATTAAAAAAAAAAAATAAAGCATGTGGACTAGATGTGACGTCAGAAATCTCTTCTAGCTCAAAATCTATAATGGCTTACTGTAAAGGTAGAATTGACATGACTAGGCAACTGGTTGAAATGTGGAGTATGAGAGAGGGAAGAGTTAGAGATAACTTTGGAGGTCAAGGTCTTCCTGACTTCAGGTCAAATTTTCTATCTACTTTGTTACCAAGCTGCAAGAGGTGGTCAGAACAGGTTTTGTGGAAGAGGCTACTAGGACTTAAAGGAAGGAAAATGAATGGATGACTGGGAAGATGCTGGAACCATCAAAAGAAGTAGATAAAAAAGGGGAAGAAAAGGCTTTTTAGGAGGACAGATAAAACAGATTTTGAAGGGTTGAGTGAAAGGTGCCACTGATAAATTGAGGTGGAAATATGCAGTAGAAATTTGGGCATATTTCACAAATGTCACAATTGAAGTCATTGGGGTAGATATGATTCCAAATGATAATCGGATATGGGCAAGATTAACAAGAGAACAGAGGAGAGAGGATCAAGGATAAAGTCCTGAGGAACTTCCATGTTTAAAGAGCAGTTTCCTCATCTATAAAATGGCGATAATAATAGTGCCTACTTCACAGAGTTTGGGGTGGAGATCAAATGGGATGATATATGTGAATTACTTCACAAATCTAAAAGTGTTTTATAAATTCTAGTATGGTAATAATGAAGATTATTATATATTATATAATTATATATCTATATATATACACATATATACATACATATACACATATGTGTGTGTATGTATATGTATATATATGTATGTGTGTATATACGTATGTGTGTATGTGACTGGATTCAGATGGCTCAGGAGGAGAAAGTGACCTTGCACAGCCCTCCCTCACTCAAATCAAAGTGAAGCACAAATCATGTCATCATTTTTCTGATGTCATGGTCTTCTTCAAAGAGGAAGGACAAACACAACCTGTGAGTAGATTGAGCTGCCTGAGTGGGGACCCAGTTAATTGGGTAACCCAGCTCATCCTCTCCCTTATGTCTCCCTCTCCCCTTTCTTTGGGGTTTACTGACTAGATGTCCTTTCCTTCCTTCCTTCCTTCCTTCCTTCCTTCCTTCCTTCCTTCCTTCCTTCCTTCCTTCCTTCTTTCCTTCCTTCCTTCTTTCCTTCCTTCCTTCCTTCCTTCCTTCCTTCCTTCCTTCCTTCCTTCCTTCCTTCCTTCCTTCCTTCCTTCCTTCCTTCCTTCCTTCTTTCCTTCCTTCCTTCTTTCCTTCCTTCTTTCCTTCTTTCCTTCTTATTCCCAAAACCTTAAACCCAGTGCACTCTGAAGCCCATAGGTTGGACAACAATAGGTCCCTGCCCAAGCTCCACTTAATGGCTGGCTTCAAGTGATTATCAATAGTAACAGTTTCTCTTTCCCTCCCGGTTAGATTTACTTATTTTTTTGTCTTTTGCTCATTAAAAGGTCATTCCCTGACTACTTCTTAATGAGGTCTATTCACTCAATGGCCTGAAAGTGACTACTTCAAAAGGTCTAGTCTAAACGGGCCAAGGTCTCCCATTGCATCCTGGGCCTTCTCTAGTCATCCTGATGAATATTTGGTTGCTGGATTCAGATGGCTCAGGAGGACAAAGTGAGCCTGGTGACCTTGAATAGCCCTCCCTCCCTCAAAACAAAGTCAAGTGCAAGTTATGCCATCATTTATCTGATGTTATAGTCTTTTTTGAAACGAAGGACAAACACAATATATGTGTATGTATATGTATGTATATATATGTATGTATATGTATATGCATATGTATACACACACACATACAAATACATATATTTCTACAATCTGGGGCATCATTGGCATCCTTAATATTCTCTAACCTCTTGCTTTCTAGGATAGTGTACTCTAATGGTTTTATTATTACTTTAAATAATAATAATGATACATAATGATGATGATGAAGATGATGATGATGATGATGATGATGATGATGATAATAGAGTCTGAAACTGCAGAAAGATCAGTGTAAAGTGTAAGACTAATAAAAAGATGTCATAATTTACCATTAGTGTTTTTTCTCCCTATTCTGACATTAGATTTGGGAGAGTCTCTCCATTAAAAGTGCTGAAGCTTAAGAAAACATGAAGTTAAATCAGAGATACATTCTAGAGCCTACTTTTTATTCTCTGAAAAAGTGGTAACAACTCTACTGAAGACTCAAGATTTACATACATTATGCTCTGCTATACCTTTTTGGTATAGTAGCCCTGAGTATTTGACTGCTGAGCTACCACCAAGGATATTTTTAATTCTACTAGGAATGGGAGAAGTACCAAAGAATGAAAGGAGGGATAATTTCTCAGATTTCAAAACAGGACAGAGAATAGAGTATGCAAATGATAGCTTAAAGGACTTGATTTTGATTTGGGGAGAAATTCTAGAGTATTGCAAAAGAGATATTATTTAACATCCAGAAAAGTAAAGAGTGATCACAGTGAGCCAGCATGGCTTGAGCAAGAAATAATGATGTGAAACCACACCCTATTTCCTTTTTTGACAGATTTTACTGAATTGTTAGAATAGGGTATTGAAGAAAATAGTTTACCTAGATTGAAGCAAAACACCTGAAAAACCTGGAAAGATATGGGAGACTCTATAAGAATCATATGAATTCACAACAGGCTGAATGGCTGGACTTGAAGAGCAGTAATTAACGTTTGATTAATGTCAGCCTGGCAGGAGTTCTCCAGTGGAGTGCCCCAGGGATCTATGTTTAGTCCAATGATGCTGAGCTTTTTTAAAATCAATGATTTGGATAACTTTGAAGATGACATGCTTAACAAATTTGCAGATAATAGAAAGGGTGTTAGGGATAGTTAATGAATTGAATGGTCAAATCTTCTTGACAAGCTATATAACTAAGCTAAATCTAAAAGTGAGATTTAATAAGAACAAATGTCAAGCATTACATTTGTCTTCAAAAATTTACCTTAACAAGTACAAAGTATGGCAAGCATGGTTAGATAGCATTTTCACTGAAAGTGATCTTTAAGGTTATTTGAATGTAAACTCATTAGGAAAGGTGATGAGGGCTTCAGTTAGTATGATTGTTGTTGTGTTTGTCCTTCTTTCTTGAAGAGGACCATGACATCAAGATGATGACATGACTTGCAGTTAACTTTGATTTGAGTGAGGGAGGGCTGTGCGAGGTCACCAGCCTCATTTTCTTCTCCTGAGCCATCTGGGTGCAGTGGCCTGATGTTCATCTGGACGACTGGAGATGGTCCAGGTTGCAGTGGGAGACCCTGATCCTCTCAGGCTAAGGTCTTATAGCATTCTCGCTTTGAGTGAGATACATCCATTCAGTGAATAGGCTTCTTTATGGCAACAAATCAAAAAACCCAACCAAACACAAAAAGAGAAATTGTGAAATCAAGGTAGAGATAAAATTAAAACAGCAAATAAAAAAAAAAAAACCTCAACTGAACTGGTAAGTAAAACTAAGGGCTAAAAAAACTAACAAAATACAAAAGTAAAGAGAAAAGGGCAGATGCAAAATATGCTGTAATGGTAGAATTGATAAGACATGGAAACTGACTATGAGAGAGTGAGGGAGACTGGAGAACTGAGAAAGATTTTGAGGTTGTAAACCTGAGTGACTGGAAGAATGGGGATGAATTTGTGGGGAAGGGGAAATAATGAGTTCTATTTTGGATGTGCTGAGTTTGGGATATCTATGGGATATCCAGGTAGATTACTCCAGCAGGCAGCCAACAATGGATGGAGGGTTGTTATAGATGAGGGAATGCATTTATCCTGCTTGGGCCCAGAAGAATGAGCAATGAGGAGAAGCTGTGAAGAGAAAAACTCAAGGGATATTCTGGAAAAAAATCCTTTCTAATAATTGGAGCTATACAGAAGCAGAATATGCTGTCTTGCACTGGATGTCTTCAAGCCAACTATGGATTACTTCTTGTTTGGTATGCTATTGTAGGACTCTCTTAGGTAAGGGGTGAATAGATGGCCTTTGAGGTTCCTCTGAAATTCTGTAATTATATGATGAGGGTAGAGGAAGGATTTTCCTAAATGCATGTCTTCACAAAATCTTTTATATCTCCTTCCCTCCACTCCCACAGTCACCACTTTGATTCAGGGTCTACTCACTTCATGTCTGAACTATTGAAATAGCTTCCTAATCGTCTCTTTGCCCTCTTCCACACTACTACCAAATGAGTTTGCTAAATCACAGACCTAATCATTTAACCTTAATCCTGTGCTCAATAAATACCACTGTTTCCTTATTACCTGTAGGATAAAATACAAACTCCTGTTTGAAATTTAAAGTCCTTCATAATCTGTCTCCAACCTACTTTTCTACCTTTATCATTAACTTCTTTTCATTCTCTCTATTGTTTCATCAAACTGTTTTTCTTGGTGCTTGTCACATACAACACTACATCTCCTGTCTCTGTACTTTGGCATAGGGTACCTAGCATGACTTAAATGCTAATCTGTCTATCTCTACTGCTTAGAACTGAAAACTTCCTTCACAGTTTAAATTTAGCATCACCTACATCATCTTCCTGATTATCTCATCTGCTAGTGTTTCAAAGTACTCCCCACACACCTAAAAAAACAAAACAAAACAAAAAACCACCTATCTGCATTTATTTTGTAGATATTTGTATATGTACATGCTATCTTCATAAAATGGAAGCTCTTGAGAAAAGGCACTGTTTCTTTCTTTCTTTCTTTTTTCCCCAGCTCCTTGCAGAGTGTCTGGCACAGAGTAGGTACTTAATAAATGCTTGTTGATCAATTGATTAAAACAATTAATTGCCAATATAGTGAGGTCAAGATCCTATATACTTGAAAAATAACCCAACAACTAGAGAGTATAACATCTAAAAATTGCAGCTCTCAAGAGACATTTAGAAATCTACTTTAAAGTATAATATCAGAGTCTTTAAAGAATATTAATCTGAATAAAAAATCACGTAATACTAAAATAACAGAAATATTTGCATGAAATATATTGATGCTCATGGTAGTCTTAAAGTAGTTATTTGTACTTAATTCTACTTATAAATTATATGATGGCAATAGCATATCACAAAAAAGAAATTGAGAAATATATTTTATTTCCAGTAATCAATATGAAATAGAACACTTAGCTCTTTTCCATTATTTTCTGCTCTTTTCTAAATCAGTCTAATCTGTGCCTTCTTTAGTATTACCCAGCTCTTTCAGCAAAATCATCTCCTTTCAATTTTTTCTTGGTGTCTTTTCTTTAAGATATTAAGAGGCAGTGTGTTTAGTGGACAGAAGTCTGCACTTGGAGTTAGGAAGATCTGGGTTGAAATTCTGCCTCTAACACTCACAAAGTGTATGGCCTTATCTTCCCTGACCTCAGTATCAATATTTCTAAAATGAGGAGGGGTTTGGAATGGATGGCCTCTTGAGATCCTTTTCCACTACAGATCTGGGTCTTTGGCATAAAGGAAAGTACTTATTGGCATAGAGTAGCAAGAATAATAGTTCACCATCAAGATTTAAAAATCATGCAGCAATCCAGTGAGGTATATCCTTTTCCCTTTTTACAGACAAAGAAGCTCAGGCTTGAAATGATTATATGACTCACCCTGTATTACAAAACTAATATTTAAAGCTAGTAGTTGAAGCCAGGGTTTGAACATAAACTCCTTCTTTCTAAATTAAAAAGTAACATAACAACAACAAAAAACCCACTTCAATCATTTTTACAATTTATTGCGCATTTTTTACATATACCCTGTATACAAGGTAGAAATAAGCACTTGATGAGTCAAAATTCTTCCAACTTTCAAGTTATTAATATAAGCAGAAATCAAGTTAAAAACGTTCAGAAATCCACCAATATCTTAGCAAATGATATTGAATTAAATCCCTCCAGGTGAGTAAATTTAATTGCCTCAATTTAATGTAGCTTATGGGCCAGCAGTGCCTTGTTCAATAGTTATTTGATAACAGCCTGATGGGATTTGTCATACTATTATGCACAAGCTTTATCACATACAGATTGGCCATACTAAAGTTTACTTTTTTTTTAAAAAAAAAAGATTTTAGTATTCAATTTTTTTTTATCATTAGTGTTGGAATAAACAGGTGAAGAGGATTTAGATTTCTGTTGTGTGCCAAGGTCAGAAAGAGTAGTGATATGCTTAAAGTCACTGTAGTCAAGTGTATCATTCAGCGCGCAATAGGTTTTGTTGTGGAGGTACTGCAATATACCATTGAGGAGGAATAACTGAAAAAAAAATATTGCTCCAGCATAGCCAGGGACCCTTCATTTATTAAATAGAAAAAAAGTCAACCAAGCTTTGTCTTTTTTAGCTTTCTTTCTTTCTTTCTCTTTTTGCTATTTCCTTTTCTTTCTTTTCAACAAGAAGATCCCCTCCCCCATCCCTACACACACACACACACACACACACACACACACACACACACACACACACACACAACTAAGGCTGATGAGAATCTTCAGGGAACAAAGATGTGGCTCTATGTTGCATCTACATTTTCTATTAAAAAGATTAATAGGCACCAGAGAAATTACAGTGAATACAAGCTTCCTGAGAGTACAGATTATTTTACTTCTTGTCTTTCTATGAACTGCACAATGCCTGGTACAAACTAGGTACTTTATAAATACATGCTGATTTGTTGATTAATAGCTCAAACAATAAAGAATAAGGTAAAGAGTGCTTCACCTGTAAGTCAGCTTCAAACCTGACCTGAATCAGAAGTAAGCACATAGCACTAATATGTTCATAATGTTTTATATGTGAAAATAATTTCCCTTCATTCAGTCCTTCAAAATCAAGTGCCTTTATCACAATACCCAACTACCACAATGGGTAATAAATAATTAGCACTTTTCTTGGTAGTGTCAAGATGGGAAGGCCTCAGATAAATAAATTTTAATATTACCACCATCCTGTGGACAATCCTAGTAAGACATGTTAGTAGAATAAAACAGTCTCAAAAATGCCTCTTTGGAAATCTTGTAATCCTACATAAATAAAAGCTGTTGCTATATAAAGACTGATGTAGCAGTATAACATATCTTTCAGAGAATTCCTTTTATTCTTAATCTACTGGAGCCAGCTAGAGTTTAAATTACAGGAACATTTCCTGAAGAAATGCCTATTATAACGTGTGATATCTCAATCTCAAAAGAAAGAGAAATACTCTTTAACTGGAAAGGTCAATATGGAACTCAGAGTGAATTCATTTGGGATTCAAGAGCCAAGAAGAGAATGGAGGAACAGAGAGGTAGAGAGGAGGGGAAGAAGAAATAAAAGAAGAAGGAAAAGGAAAGAACAGGAAGGAGAAAGAGACAAAGAAAAAATAAGAGGAGGAGGAAGATTAAGACAGTGATTTCTGGTGCCTCGTAGAAATCGTTCAATGGACACCCTCTCTGAAGAGGCAAGAGTCAGGAAGAAATTTAAGTATTTTCAAGCTTAATGTCATAGATGCTAGAATCCTGTTGCAGCTTGGGGATGAGAGGACAAGAGGAGAACAGTTGAAATATCATAACAGAATACCAAATATTGGATATACTTGCATTAAATGGTTATCAGATGGCACTCATCTGGAAGAAAAGTACTGTGAAATAGAATCTCAGTTCTAAAGCTAGAAGAGCACTCAGAGGCAATCCTCTCATTTTACATATCAGGAAACTGAGGCTTAGGGAGGTTAAATAGCTTGCCCAAAGTCACAAAAGGGGTAAGCATGAGAGTAAGGATTTGCACTGGTGTCCTTGGATTCCACCATCATTATTCTTTCCACTGGACCAACCAACTCTAATGTTTAAAACCTGTATGACTATCGGGGAAGGTTATACCTTAATACCTGTATGATCTGAATCTCTTGGATCCTCCAATTCCTCATCTGCAAATCAAAAGGTATGAACTAAATGAATTCTAAGATGCTTTCTAGTTCTAAACATACGATTCCATGACTGCTGAATTCTCTTCCAACCGAGATCTTACCAAAATCCTCTTTTCTCTAATGATGTCTGATTATCTTTCTTAAGTGACCTGTCATCACCATTTAATAATTTCATCACAATGAGAAGCTCCATTTAATCTAAAGATAGAAGCTAATGTAAGCTCTGCCTGTGCAAATCCACTGGGCAAGAAACTTAGAAACCTGCTCCAGCTAAAAATTCCTTTGGCAATTGTTAAGTAAATGTCAACAGATGATGAATATTCAAGTGAAGATGCATAAAAATCAGAATGCTTCATATACTTGACTGTTTAGGATAATTACTTTAATCCTTCCACAATTCTGTGATCTCATCAGTGTGGGTGCTACTACTACTGCTAATATGATGATGATAGCTAATATTTGTATAGCACTTTATGGTTTAGCAAACACTTTATTTATTCCATTATTTCTTTATTTATTTTCATTGCATACAACAACCCTGTGCAGGAAACACTATGATTATTCTCTTTTTACAGATGAGGAAACTGAGTCTTAGTGATGTGCCCAGGCTGATACAGTTAAGGAAAGTGTCTGAGACATGATTTGACCTAACTCCAAGTCCATCACTTCATGCACTGCCTCACCTAGCTACCTAGACCTGTAATAAAGTAGTTCTTGTCCATTTCCTCCTATAAATCTTCCAAAGGGTGTCATCCAAGTGCTGAGAATATTCTTCTAGCTATTTTTATTTCTCAGTTTTCATTCTGCAAATCTCTCCCTACCACACTGCCTCACTCCCACTCCATATCATCCTTTACTTAGATGCCAAAGTGATTTTTCTAAAGATAGGTCACCATCCCATATGATCCACTCAGTAAACTCCAGTGCTTCTCTGTGACCACCAAGATGAAAGACAAAGTCCTCTGTTGGGAATTTAAAACCTTCACAACCTGGTTCCTTCCAATTTTTTTTTCACTTTTTATTCTCTATGCATTTTAGAATCCAGCTGAATTGTCTTACTTGATATTCCTTACAAAAAAAACCATCCATTCCTTTAACTTTGTACTGGTTATATTCCATACCTAGAATACTTTCCCTCTTCAATTCTACCTCTTAGTTTTCCTAACTGGCTTCCTATAAGACTCAGCTCAAGTTCTGCCTTCTGTGGGAGGTCTCTCTGGGTCTTCTCCAGTTGCTTGTCCATTTCCCTGTATGGTTGATTTCCATCTACTCTGTATATATCTTGTATGTACCTAGGTATTTACATGTTTTCTCTCTGATTAGAAAGTGAACTTGAGGGAAAGGGCAATATTTGCTTTTTCTTTGTATTCCTAGTACTTAGCACAGTATCTGACACATAATAAGTACTTAATAAATTCTTGTTAACTAACTCAAAGTTTTATCGATATTTTTTGTTTTGACATCACAGTCATTTCTGGATATATGATTGTTTTTAGAATGGCCAAACAAATTCTATGCCTCACACATCCCTATCTATTTTCCCTGGTAAGAAAGAAAATAAGCCAAACCAATTAACAGAAAAATTCCATTGATTTCACAGGCTACACTCCTTAGGTAGAGACTTTTCTGTTTAAGAAAAGGGATAAGGTGCATCTCCTCATCTCTTCTGGTATAAGACTGGTTGATACAATTGCAGTGTTTGTTTTCATTTTAGTGTTCTTTCTATTTACTTCGCTATAGTCAGTGTATATATTGTTTTTTCTGGTATACTGTTTTCTACTTCAGTTCCTACAAGTCTGCTCTTTTTTGTCTCCTAATCTACTATATTGTTTTTTCTTACAATATAATAATTTTACATATTTAGGTGTAAATTGCTAATACACTTCCCAAGAGATAGATTCCTACTTAGTTTCTAGGTTTTATTTTACTTATTTTATGTTTTGCTACCAAAAAAAGGAGTGATAAATATTTTAGTTCATATAGTATATTTATTTCTGCCTTGAACTTCTTGGGATATACACAGAATATTGGGATCTCTAGGTAAAAGAGTATGAATAATTCTACATAATGATTCATAATTACTAATTATTTTCCAGAATGATTGGATCAATTAACACCTCCACTAATCATGTATTAGTGTGCCAATCTTCCCTCAGTCTTTCAAACATCAACTGTCTTAGGAATCTTTAACATCGTTGTTGATAGTTTACAATTATTTAAAAAAAAAAAGCAACTTTCATACGCCTTCATCATTAAGGACCCTTGTTCTTATGTAATTGTGTCAATTGCTTCTATACTTTAGCAATCAAGCCTTTATGCAGAGATATCTAATAGAGGAAGGCAACAAAGTCAATTGAATAGGAACCTGGTCTCAGATTCCAGTGTAAGTCCCTTCTATGACATATAGTAGCCACATTGCTTAGCACTCCCAGGGACCCCATTACAATTAATTTAAGTTGCTAAGCAGATACTTATCTACACTGGTAAAGGGAGCTCCTCATTAGAAATCATATACCAATGCAAACCCAAATTCAGATAAGTTTTATACAGTTTCTTTTCCTATTAATAGTTTCACTGTTTACCATAGCTATGTTGATTTTGTTTGTGCAAGTCTTTTCATTTTGTATACATAGAATGGTCTCTTTCTCCTTTATCATTTCCCTTTTTAAGAATTTTCCCTTTAGCTACAGTTGTGAAATTTCTCTCTTTCCTTTCTCCTCTAACTCTTTAACTTATTTTTTGGATGGGTCTTAAATACGTAGGCCACTGGTCCATTTGGAATGAATTATAAGAAGATGGTCTAAAATAATATTTAACTAAGTTGATTTTCAGTTTTCCTACCTGTTCTTCTTGAAAAGAAATCCTTTTCCAAGTATTTTATGTTCTTGAATATATCAAACAATGGGCTATTGACTTAGATTCCTTCTAATTCTTGCTTACTTAGTCATACTAACCTGGTTTTCTATTTTTCAAAAAGTACTAAATAGTTTTAATAATTACTGCTTTTAGGAATAATTGAGATCCACTAGATCTCTCTACATTGCATGCATACTCATTACATATATAGAATATCTACCCGTTATTTATTTTCCTAAATATTTATCTGTTTTTTCAGTTATACAGCTCTCTTATGATATTATCTATGCCATTTCTCTGACATTTATTCATTTATAATGTGTTACCAACTGTTTTTACTCACTCATCCCTTTGGATGGTTCTCAACTTTAATCCTTCAGAGATTGTCATATTTCATGACTCGCAGAAATTTAAAATCACGCTATTGTTTTAAAATATATTTCCTTTTGTTTTTTTTTTAAATAGAGAAGCTCTGTACCATTAAAGGTATTATGTGATTACCAAATGGCAATCCAGTCCATTCTCTCCCTCCTGTTCAACCCTGGAAGCAGCTCATTATCCATGTGCAGAGTTTGTCCAAAATATGTGCTTTGTATCCAATTGCACATAGCATTTTGGACAGTGAACATTTTTCATCATCTTTGTTGTTCCTGTGTGGATAATTTACCAAATTACTTTGATTGATTATGAATCTCATTTAGGAATATTTACAATATTCTGGAACTTGTCCCAACCAGCACAATATTATCCACAAATAGGAGCAAAAAAGACCTTGCTATATGTGTGTACACGTACATACATATGTGCATACACACATATTTCCAAGATTTATATAGTATATATGTCTGGGTTATATATATGCTGTTTGTGTGTGTGTGTGTGTATATGTGTGTGTGTGTGTGTGTGTGTGTGTGTGTGTGTGTGTGTGTGTGTGTGTGTGTGTAGGATATCTCTCAGTGTCCTCCTAATTCTCAGCACCAGCTTGGATCTTCTTTCTGCAAACTTGGTCATTAGGCTGCCCTTCTGATTTGGGAGGAGTACCTTGTAAAGATCACTGAACTTTAATCAGGGATTTTCCAAATTTTTCAAGTGTATTCGGATGCTTAATTTACCCTACAAGAAGTAGTGATTATAATTTCCTATATGATATTATTTGAGACTACCAAAATTGGTGAGAAACCATCCCTTTTATTTTTATATCTTATAATATATAGATTGAGATTCCCTAATCAATGAGGAATTTTAATTCAGATTTTCATTTACTTCCTAGAGTACAAGGAGTTATAGCTGAGAGAGGGTATAAGGGTGTGTTGGAGCCAGCTCTAACTAACTTGAGAAAGCCATTGTCAAATTTTCAGTGTGAGCATTTGCACTACAGAAATTGGCAATCACCATGAATGAGTGCTTGATTTACTGGGGTTTTTTGACTGTCTAGATTTAAGAAAGTGTTAATAATGTGGATTAATTTTAATGTATCCCCTGCTCCCTTCCCAGACTATTTGTTAAACTTTTACCAGCACACACCTGCATTGCTCTGTTCATATTGCTTGAGATCAGCAGGTGTACAATAGAAAGCTCAGAGAATGAAATCACCATCAGAATGGAGGAGTAGTGACTATAGACTAATATAATACTAAATATATATGTATATATATTTATATATGATGTACTGTATTATGATAATGACTATTTATAGTGCTTTAAGGGTTAAAAAGTACTTTATATTCATTATCTCATCTAAGTCTCAAAACAAACCTGGATATATAGGTACTTTGAGTATTTTTGGCCTTGATGTCTTAATATTTCAAAGGATATTTATGAATAGCAAGAAAGATGATATTATTTTAAGTCTACTCAAATGGTGGGAAAAATCAGTCTTAGGAAACAATAAAGAGAGATTTTTGTCTCTCTTTTTTACATTCATTCCCTTAAACCTGTCAGTGAATTTGTACATAGGATTTTATGTTTTAAATATTTCCTTTCAGGACTGCAATTAATCCTGCTCATTTTAGAATACTTTGTGAGCCTTTTGTCTTATAGGGCATACCTTTAAAGTTTTTTTTAAGTCATTCAGATTCAATGTAAATTGACAAGATCAACTAATGAAAGGATAAAGAGACTGGAATCTAAATGTGGGTTCCTTTTCATAGCCTAGGATGAAGTCTCATTTCTCTTAACATCAAGAGATCTTCCAGGGTCAGGATTCAAAGAGTGGGCGTATTCCTCAAATAATTTTACTCTTTTACTTAATACATCCTATTAGTACTGTTATCTCTATTGTATTGATTCCTTTAAAAAATGCTCACAATTTCCCACTATAAATGATACACATAACTTTTAAGCTAATGCAATTATGTACTATTTTAAGCAACAACTCCTACAGCCCATCTGTAAGGTATACTATAGTTTTTCACAATTTCAGAAAGCTTTACTTAAGAAGTAATTATATTAATGATACCTTTCCTCCCTTCTAATTGCTATCTGTTGCCTATTTTGGGGCAGTGAAAAAAGCAAGGGAGCTGCAGTAAGAGCACCTGAGCTTGATTCAGTCACTAACTACTTATGTGACCTTAGGCAAAACACTTAACCTTGGTTTCCTTATAGGTAAAATGCTACAATTGAACTAGAAGACCTTTAAGCTCCCATCCAGCTCTAACTTTATAATGATCTTTCTCTGAACCTGGGGTATCAGAAAATACTTTCTATAGTAGGTAATACCTGAGATAAGCCTTTTAGAAAGGTACAAATTCTAAAAATCAGGGCTTGAATAATAACGTAAACATACCCTTTTAAAAAAATTATTAGTTATTTTCTGTTATTGAAGTTCACCTATTAGATAACAATATGAAGTAGTTTACCAATAGATTAGTAGTTCCAGCCATTGCAGGTATATCTATATATCTATATATATCTACATATATATCACTGAATTACTTGGGACAAACAATAATTTTGATATGGTCTCATTTTGCTACAGCAATGGACATATGTAGTTGACACTAGGTTGACTTAGAACATGTGACTGTGAAAAGATGAAATTGGATAGAGATGGTTTCCCCAGTTTTAGCTAGGTTTCTGTCATTGAGTACTGGATTTCAAATCATACATACATTTCATTGTGCTCTTTTGGTTAATTCTATAGCAGAACTCCTAAGGATCATAATTCAATGACTTTTAGAAACACTGCATTGACTCTTGGTGTGTAAAAGTCAAGCATTTCAAGGATCATTCAAGCCTAGAATGACACAGAATCAGTCATATAAAATTCAAAGGAAGGTACAGTAAAAAATGAAAAGCAGTGCCAAGAACTGACAAGTTATTGCTACAATAGCCTAATTAAACCTGAGTTTAATTCAGACCTTCAGAGGGATTAAGAAGCTATGGGGGTTGTTACTGATTCTTCAAGAGTGAGGCATTGGCTTGTTCAAGTTGAAAGAAGAGTAAGAAGATTAGTAAAAAAAATATTAATAGTAGTAACCAACTATGAAGGAAAAACATTGTCATGGACAAGGTAGTTCAAAGACAGGAATGCTAATAAGTAAATGAAGGTAATTTTTATTTGCAAAACTCTTAAAAAAAACAATTCCAGGCTATACTAAAGTTGTTAGAAGAAACTAGATAAACCTGCAAGATTGGGTATTTTCATTAGGTTGTAAAATATTCATCAAAAATGTTTGTGTTTTTTAAAAAAAATTCCACTGGACCTGGAAGTCTTACTCCCTATTGAATGAATGATAAACTTGGATAAATGTACTGATATACTATGAAACAAAACTGTTGAGAATTATATTTTTCCAAATGAAGGCATAATGCAACGTTGTCTTCCAATGTGCCATATGATATCAAAGGTTTAAAAAATGCAACTAAGATATAGAAATAAACGCGCTTCAATAGTTTGGGAACTCCATTGATTTAAAAGACAATCTAAAAGTATGACTCATAATTAAAATCAGGCTTTGACAAATGGAGTGTTTAATATCCACTGTGATAAAAATGTGATTTCCTAGTGAAGAATTAAAGACTGGCAAAACTTTGTGGAGTAAATGCCAAATTGTATAAAACAAGTGACTTCAAGAAAAGGACGACATATTGCACATTAAAATTTTTTGAAAAATGTGCAACGTTATAAGGTTTACTGTATGTCAATACTTTTAATTATTTTACTTTGTCTCAATTAATTTGCATGCCACTGTTCTTTCCAAGTGAAACATGGTAATAAATGGTAATGGGAGTTTTGAATTTATATCATTTATAAAATTTTATAGAGAAAGATGATGGAAGATTGTGTTTAGTATCACCTCACAAGATAGACAGAGAAGGTAAAACCATTTTAAAGAGAGCTTAATGAGAGACTCAAATAAACAATAGTGCCCAGGGCATTTAAGGCTAAAGGTCGAAGGAGAACAAAGAGATAAGATATAGAAAAGAAAATGCAAGGTTTTTACAGCAAATTTTTCCCCATTATTAACAGCTGTTTAATCACCAAAGTTGTTCTCTAACATGATAGCCCTGCATGTGCTTATGTAAAAATAGAACAGAAGAAGCCAAGAGGGGAAAAGTAAATGAATTAACTGAAGCATATGTAGAATAGGGTCATGTTGGAGACAACACAATTATAATGGCTTGGACGTATTGATACTTGAAGGAAGGGAAGATACAAATGGTACAGAAACAAAACAAAACAAAACACATGGACATTATTACTTACCAAAAAAGTGATCAGGAAACATCAGTTAGTATAGACGAGCATGTACTATTCATATATACAATGTTTTTTATGAGAATATCTACATATATATTGGTGACAGAGTGGAAAATGGTGTTAAAAGATTCCACTGTGCTTATTGTCTCCTGACTAGTAAAAAAAAGAATTTTATTTTTTAGAACAAAGTGCCTCCTTAAAGGGTCTTCTCCAAAAAAAACAAAACAAAACAAAAAAGGATTCATGTTTCTGACTTATATGTTAAAATTATACTAGACTCCTTGAACTGTATATCACAGATATACTTATTTGACATTCTTCTAATAATATTAAGTAAGGTATAAAATGGGGAGATACAAGAATTCAGTATTTTGATTGAGGAATACAGATTCAGAACTAGACATAAACAAGTATTTCAATCCTCTCATTTTAAAGATAAGGAAACTGAGGAACTGAAGTGACTTGTCCAGTGTGAGAGAAATACTGTGACAAAGTCAAGTTGGAATCCAGATCCTATGACATCAAATACAGTGTCCCTTCTCTTCCCCATTGTACTAGGCTGAAATCCTATAAAAGTCCAAGATGGATTCCTCATAGGTGGGAAAATCAAACTTTTATGGATGATGGTGTTGATGGTATTAATCTGTGGAATACTTCAGAGTCTCCTAAATGATTCTACAATCATTATAAAGATTCTGGCCTAACTATTCAATTAAGAAAACAAAAAGGATAAAGAATACCTATTGTCTAGGCTATATTATAATATAGTTGTATATAGGTTTTGTAATATGGATGAGAAAAATCATTATAACATTTCAATTTGACACAACCTCTGCAATTTATAGTCAGAGACAATGCTGAGAAGTTAAGTGATTTGTCCAAAATGTCTCTCAAAGGTAGAATTTGACTCTGGGTCTTCCTAGATCCGGGGCTTGCTTTGTATCAATTATTCCGTGTTTCCTCTTATTCATAAAATATCTATTGTATATTTATAACAACATCCAAATGATATCTAAAATAACATCTATTCTCTTATTATTTATACTACTGTTCCCTTGTAGTAGTATGAATAATTGACAGTTGACTATGAATATGTCATGTCAAAGATGAAATTCAAGTCAAGTCACTTCAGTATAGGTTGCAGCATGGTATGTTGGAAAGAGTAGGAGATTTGGAGTCAGAAAATCTGAGTGTGAGACCAGTTTTGCTTCTTAACCCCTGCTCTATGGATGTCAGTTTCCTTATCTCTAAAAGGAGGGTATTTTCCTAGATCAGGGATGGGAAACTTGTGACCTCTAGGGCAAATATGGCCCTCTAGGTCCTCAAGTGTGGATCTTTGACTGAATCCAAACTTCACAGAACAAATCTCCTTAATAAAAGGATTTGTTCTGTAAAACTTGGACTCGGTCAAAAGGCTGCACCCAAGGACCTTGAAGGTCTTATGTGGCCTTGAGACCACAGGTTCCCCACCTCTCCCCTAGATAATCCCTAGGTCCCTTTCTGTTCTAATGCCTGTGATTCAGAAGATCTATTTAATTAAATCAGAAGTTTTAGTTCTCCAAAGGCTTTTAGTACATTGAGAGAAAATACAAGTGTACAAATTACTACAATATCAGGAAAAAAGGTAATATGCACAAAGAAGAGAAGTGGACAAAGTATTACAAGAAATTCGAGGAGGGAGAAGTCATTGTCAATGGAAGAGATAAAGAGTGTGTTCAGAGAAGGCTTCCTAAAAGAGGAATCGAATCTGAAATAATTAGATAAGGCCATGGAGAACCCCTTCTAGGCATGGATATTATAAAAGCAAATGCATATAATTTTATGGTCTAATTTGGTAGACATAGACTACATAACATAGACTACATAAATGCCAACAGTAATCATGCCTAATACTTGTATTGTGCTTTAAAGCTTGCACGCTGTTTTTCAGTTGTTTTTCAGTTATTTCTGACTCTTCATGACCCCATTTAGGTTTTTCTTCAAGAAGACACTGAAATGGCTTGCCATTTATTTCTCTAGCTCATTTTACAGATGAGGAACTTAGGCAAGTAGGGTTAAATGACTTGTCCAGGACCACACAGCTAGTAGTGTCTGAAACCAGATTTGAACTCAGGAAGATGAGTTCTTGACTCTAGGCCTGGTACTTTTACTATTGCATCTCCTAGCTGCCCAAAGTTAGCGCTCTGCTAATTCTTCTTTTAATCCTCAAACCACTGTTAGAGGTAAATGCTATTATTATCCCAATTTACAAATAATAAAACCGAGGCTGAGAGAGGATAAGTGTGTTACCTAGGGTCACAAAGCTAGTAAATATGTGAGACTGAATTTGAACTCAGGACTTTCTAACACTAAGTTAAGTGTTCTATCACCACTTATAAGAAAGGAGGCTAGAAATAGAGAGGAGTGGGCAAAATCTGGTGCTAAATTGTGGAGTGTCTTGAATACTAGAATAAGCAATTTAAATTTCATTCCATAGTCAATGGAGGTCAAATGAAGGTTTTCAAGTAAGAATATTACCACCACAGCTTTATGCTGGAATGACTGCTTGGGCAAGGGGGTGAAGGATGTTTTGGATGGATTAATGATAGACCGAGGAAGACCAGTGAGAAAACTACTAAAATACTTTAGATAAACAGAAGAAAACAAAGCAAAAATGTTTTTCAAGGATATATTAAATTAGAAGGTAAAACTAGGATACAGTCTTTTGGAAAGGCTTTGATATTGGAGTTTTGTGTCTCTGATTTAACAGAGCCTCTCCTGGATAGTAGCTATCTTGACAACATCCTATTGTAATGATTTAGAAGAGGAGCAACAAGGACATAAATTTGGGTAGTTTCAGGAGGAGTAGAAGGCATTGGATGGATTTTGTGGAGCAAGTACTGAGGAGCCTTGAGAGTTGATTGAATATGTGGGATGAGGGAGAAAGAAGAATCAAATATTGCATTGGCCTGGGTTTCACTATGGATAAATTAGGTGGAAAAGGATGGGGCATCAAGAAGAGAAATTCAGTTTTGTACATATTGAATTTCAGCTACTAGCTCCTAGGTGAAGATATTCAGCCAAAAATTGAAAACATAACAGTAGAAGTTCATTGAGAAGTAAAAGCGTAGAGAAAAAGATTGGAGAATCATTTCTACAGAGGTCATAATTAAAGTAATGGAAGTAGATGAGCTATTTGAAGATTTCCATCAGGGAAGACACTAGCAAATTAATAAATCATCTTCATAGTTTAATTTTGAAAGCTATCTCCTCATATATTAATTGGAATTGACAAATGGAACTCTTTAAATTTTACTGAATGCTGAATTTCTTCCTATAAAGTTAAGTTCAACCAGCATTTCTCATATACAACTCTAACCAAGTAGTGAGTCTTTGCTTAAATAACTAGCTTTCAGAATGAAAGTATAAACATGCATTAGTCAAGATTTGGTCTTTAGTCATGTTTCACATGTGCATGCATATGACAGCAAGAAAGTAAAAAATATAAATTAAGTGTAATCAACCTTAAACCATTTTAACAATGTTCAAAATCAAGGTTGGTCCACTTCTAATTCTGTCTTTCTTTCCATAATGCGTAGTAGAAGGAAGCTCCTACTGATATACAACTATCCCAGGTAATGATACTGACTTGTGCTTGTAAAATGTCAAGCATAATTTAATTGTCCTCAAAATATTCATACATCACACTCTATGAATAATTCAATGGTGTGTGGGAAAAGAGAGGCTATCTTTGGAACATTTGGCCTACGTAATCTTTCATGAGTACTTAATTTTCTTAGTAATCTGGTGCAGTAACACTGCAGGTTAGTCATTTGCACATGTCTTAGTCTTAAGCTGCAGTGAGAAGTTTGATATCTAAAAGATGCTCCTCTATCATCATTTCTGCGCTAGTGAACGATTAAAGAATTTAAAGTGTCATAAAATTATCCAGGGTGGCTGGAAGCAACAGCATCTCATTTTCTACTGAAGAAAATATTTTATCAGCCAAAATATGTGATTTTTTTCTCTTCTTTGAAGCTGAACCAAATTTTAAAAAATCCTTCTCACTATGTTAGATAAGGAATTTTTTCATTAAAACAGCAGAATAAACAACAACAAAAAACCCTGGGAACAAAGGAATTTAACATGGATTTTTAAAAAACCCAAATATTCTGTCATAGTATTTTTTTTCTCAAAGGCATTTTTCATCAGAGACATTTTTTCTCATTTGATTCCACAACAGAAGGTTAAATTCTCACACATAGATCATTAGCAAAGAATAAACAGAGCAAGTACTAAAGCTGGCTTTGCACCTACTGAATGCTGCAAGTGTCTGTATTCATTTGATATGCATCTTGCAAAGCTTGGCTGTTCCCAGAAGGCCACTCCATGAAGACTGAGAGAGCAGCGTCTGCTAGTGGTGCCTGCAAGTCACAAAGAACAGAGAAAAATCTTTATAACTGAGATGCTGGAAAGCATCAAAATAAATGCAAGACAAGAGGTAGTTTTTTTTTCCTTTTAGTCCTGCATGTCAACATATATTACTATTTTGCTTTTCCCTAATGCATGCACCTTACATCAAAAGCACCCTAATAGTTTTAGTAAAATTTTCTGGGTCATCTCATTAGCTCATAGATTTTAATTTAAAATAAAACAATTTATGAAGCCCATTAAGTATGCTATTTGCTACTTCCGGTTAACTATCAGAGAATCTTTAACACAGGTAAGGAAGAAAGGAGAAAGAAAGGAGGATGGTATAAACAGGAAGAGGAGTCTTCTTATTTTTATCCTTAATGGTGATTTGAATTGATTTCTTTTCCCCTACTGTACCTGTGGCATTCAGAGGACATCGGTTGAATGCCATATCTCCTGCTGGAGTCCTTTTCCACACCATCGACATTAGATTATCCTCTGGGCATATTTCATAAGGTGCTGTGATTGAAAACAGAAAAAGCTAAATACTGAGACAAAATGCTTATTCTTTTCTAAAGTGGCAATACGTAAACCTCGTATCTAACTCCTTTAACTAAGGATAACATTCATATTCTTTCTTTTTTCTTAATTCTACTGATCTGTGAGACATATCTTAGTTTAGAAAAATTCTGCTGCCTGGATTTCATTTCATAACATGTTGCCAATATATACCAATGTCTTTACAATCACAAACTAACATTTTACTACTTTAGATATAAATAATTTTTCTCTGGCTGTGAAAAATGAACTTTGTAGGCACATAGCCAAACAAAAATGATTACATTGTTTTTAAGGTTTCGATGGATTACTCAATATAAGGACTCCTGATTAATTGACAACAATTTTTAGATCATGCACAGAAATAGAACCCATAAAAAAGTCCTTAAGAGACAAAATGCAGTTTATATTTTTGTTTTGTTTACATGAATTACAAAGATATGAAATGTTATATAAAATATGGTATGCTGTTTTATAATGTATAACATGATTTGACCTATCATTATTAATGAATTTGAGGCAATGTTATTTCACATTTTCACTGTAACAGTTTTAGAGCATAAATTTTGTTTATGGTAAGCCAAAAAAAAAAAACCTATAATAGAAATAATTTATCCATGGAGACCTTCTCTGCCATCTTTTGAAATGGTATTTATTTAAATTTTGATTGTCTAAATTTGTTTGACTATAACAATTAACATTTAGAGACCTTAAGGACTTGGAATAAATATTTATTTGAAATAGGCACAGAATAGCAAAAATAATTTTGATTTCACATACACAGTGGGTATCATATTACTTCCCTTCTCAATGGATGGGATCAGGGCTTGAGTGAGGAAGAGAATTTGGAACTGAAAATTTTTAAAATTGAATGTAAAAGTATTTTTAAAAGACAGACAATGAGAGTGTGTGTGTGTGTGTGTGTGTGTGTGTGTGTGTGTGAGAGAGAGAGAGAGAGAGAGAGAGAGAGAGAGAGAGAGAGAGAGAGAGAGAGAGAGAGAGAGAGAGAGAGAGATATTTGTATTTGGATAAGGCTTCTGCTTCTACAATTGAGAATGTGACAGTCTTAGATATAGTTTGGAAAAGGGAGTCCAGCCATGTTTTAGTCACTCAAAAGGATACTTGACTGAAAAATAATAGCTGATGCTTACAGAGCACTTTAGATTTTGCAAAATACTTATCTTAGTGAATGAGTTCATATGTTATTGGAAGAATTGAAACACATCAGTTTGGACATTCTTACTATCAATGAATCCAGATGTGAAGTTAACTCTCCACTTTCTATACCAGCACATGTGCTTATTTTTTCATTTCTATAAAATCTTTATTAAAATGTTCTAGACAAAAGCAGTCAGCACTGGGCCTGGTGTCAGGAAAACCTAAATTCAAATCCAGCTTCAGACACTTGCTAGCTGTGAGACTTTGGACATGTCACTAACCTCTGTTTGCCTCAGTTTTTTTTCTATAATATTGAGATAATAGCACCTACCTCACAATATTTTTGAGCAAATGAAAAGAAATGATATTTGTAAAGTGCTCAGCACAGTGTTTGGTATAGGAATAGGTGCGGCCTTTAGACTGAATCCAAGTTTTAGAGAACAAATCTTTTTATTAAAGGAATTTGTTCTGTGAAATTTGGATTTAGTCAAAAGGCTGCACTTGAGGACCCTGATGGCCATATGTGGCCTCAAAGCTGCAAGTTCCCCACTCTGGATACATAGTAGGTGTTATATGAATACTAGCTATTATTATATATAAAAGACATCCCTGATGAATAGATGAGAAAGTATACTAAGTGAACAATAGACCACAACTTCTCAGGCCCATAATGAAGTGAAAGGTGAAGAAAATACAAGATTCTCTTGTTGATTAAAAAAAAAACAAAACACAAAATACACCCTTAAAATAACTCTGTGATATTCTACTACAAATAAATCTCCAATGTGTAGGTTAAGATCAATATCTGCATCTCACAGAATCAGAAAATCTTAGAAGCACAATTGACCTAAGAGTTCAACTAGACATAGAACCATAGACTTAGTTGTAGAAGGGACATCAGAAGTCTTCTATTTCAACCCCTTCATTTTCCAGATCAGGAAATGGAAGTCGAAAAAGGTAATTTACTAACTGAGGTGACTAAGGCATTAAATAGATGAGTCAGGAACTGAACTTAGTCATCTTGATTCTAGATACTGGACACTTACCATTGTACCATGTTGCCTTCAACAAAAGTCTAAACAACATATCTGACAAATGAGAATTCAAACTTTACTTATAGATAGGTGTTCAGTAAGGGTAAATTACAATTTCTGGAAGCAGCCTACTCGGTTTTTATATAGTTCTAATTCTTACAAAGTTTTATTTGGTGTGTGTGTGTGTGTGTGTGTGTGTGTGTGTGTGTGTGTGTGTGTGTGTGAAAACTAAATTTGTCCATTTTTAGCATTCACCTTTTTATTTTCAACTTTCTGCCCTGTAGGTGCCATGAAAATAATTCTAATCTCTGTTCCACGTGACAATCTGTCAAATGCTCAAAAACAACTACATTTTTACATGGTAGTTTAAACTACTGTCATTTTTAATGATCTGTTGTTAATATAATGAGCTATCCAAGATAGAAAAATAACAAAGATAAAGAAATGAAGAAAAAAATGACTGTTTTGTGTTCTGATTTGAGTCCAAGCATCATTGCATCCAATAATGTCAAAATACATGTGGCAGTTTAATATTAGCCTGTAACTAACTGGATTCCCTTCCATCTATACTTAGAAGTAAGGACCAGGGAGCTGAAGCTTTGAGAGTTCTCTCAAAGTTTCAGCACTTGAAAGTCTGGGAGAATAATTCAAGTTAATAATTATCCCCATGGCAACAGATACAAACAATAAGCAAAAGTCAGAAAATATGGCCACATAGATTGATGCTTGATCTGTGATTCTCCCTCACTGATCATCATAAAATTTGATTGATTTAATTAAGAAGAATAGACAAGAATGTCTAATAACTATTTTTTTCTTACTAAGAAATGGACATTGAATCAGATATTTAAAAATCCAACAGATGTTCTCTCTCTTGTGGGGCATCCTGGAGTTATGATTTATTATTCCACTTTTCAATGTGTATGTGAGGTGACGGCAAAAACAAGTGAACAATTTAAAATTAATTTCATCAATACCACATCTGCCCATGAATTCCTTTTATCATTGAATTCTTTGCCTATGTCTGTGTTTATACCTGATTTCGCTATTTTCACACATGAAATGGTCAGAGTCCCTTTAAAGAAAGACCAGAGTAGTAAGATGTAGTAAAAAGAGCATGGGAATTGGTGTTGGAAGACACATGGGTTACCAACTACTTCAAATACTTTTTGTGAGATCATGGCTGTTGTTCAGTCATGTCTAACTCTTCTTGATCCCATTTGGGTTTTCTTTGGCAGAGATACTAGAGTGTTTTGCCATTTCTTTCTCTGGTTTGTTTTACAGATGAGGAAACTGAGGCAAACTGGGATAAGTGACTTGCCCAGGGTTGTATAGTAAGTGTCTGAAGCTAGATTTGAACTCAGGAGGATGAGTCTTCCTGATTCCAAGGCCAAGGGTAGACACATAAATAAATACGGCACTATGCTGTCTTCAAGGGGTTTATTCTCTCTCTCTCTCTCTCTCTCTCTCTCTCTCTCTTTCTCTCTCTCTCCCTCTCTCCCTCTCTCTCCCTACCTCTCTCTTTCCCTCTCTCTCTGCCTCTCTGTCTGTCTCTCTCTACCTCTGTGTGTCTCTCTTTCTCTCTCTCTCATAAAATAAGGCATTACCCTGTATCTCAGAGTTTATATTCCCTTTAAAAAATTCCTAATGCCTATTCTCCCACTCATTGAGAATCAGATATATAAGTAACTGTCAAACAACTACAGAAATCTGAAAAAAGTACAAATTTTAAAAAAAGAAGACTTTCCAAATTTTTTGTTAAAAATTCCTAGACTCCTGAACAATGAAGTTGGGCTGGGAGATAAAACAGAAGTGTTTTTTTTCTCTTAACTCCTTTGTTTATTATGTCATCTTACATATTTTACACTAATTCATTTCACTTCAAGAGACATTAAATGCTCAGTATGAGCAAGCATTATGCTAGACTATGGACACAGAAAGACAAAGAACTCAAAAGGACTATAGAAAAATGCATATTGGGGTATACAGCTGTGCATATGTAAGGTAATTGTAAGGCAATTTGAAGAGGGTGAAAGCTTTTAAGATTGGGAAGGATGGACAAGAAAGACTTCTCAGAGGGATTCACACATGATCTCAATCTTGAAAGAAGAAAAGGAGACTAAAAGGCAGAGATGAAGCATAGGAAATGTATTTCGGGCATGGGGTATTGCTTATCAAAATATTTGGAGGAGAGAGATGTGGGACTTACAAGGTAAGTCTAGAGAGAGGGAGAGATTAAAAAAATACAACTCACCGCACCATTCATTTGTTTTTTTGAGATGCTAACCATGACTTTTCCCCTCAGATTTCCAAATCAAGTTATGGAAAAACAATCACAAATTCCTTTCAGGTATGTAAATGAGTTGTTTTCACAATTAAACTGAATTATATATTTCTGTCAATAATATGTAAATGAGATGTACTTCCAACAAATCTGGAAATATTTAGGCTCTAGATACTTTCTTTTAAATGTATCCTAAATGTGCTCATTTCTATAAACAGGAATTATAGTTGGGAATCAAGAAGCAAGGTGTAGCAGTTCATGGCAAATATGCATCTGAGGAACAGGAAAAAAGATGGCTTTATCATTAATTTGATTAATTGTCAAGTCAAAGCTATGTGTATATTATGTTTCTTTACTATTGAAAACTGAACACTTCTTAGAACGCAATGGATTTGTTTTGTATCCAAAATAAGTGAGACATAAATACGAATACAGTAATGAAATCTGTAGTAACTTTTATAGGGAAAAATTACTACGGAACATAAGATAGTACTAAAAATAAAACAAGCAAAATATGTTCCTTTAACAATATTGAAATTTTGTTAATGGTTTAAAAAAACTCAGAAAAGGCCTTATAAACTCACTTGTGGAGCTTTGTAATTTTTCTCCATTTTATATCCTTTGAATCTAATTTTGGAATAAAATGCTATCTTTTGAAACCCATATACTCAGCACTACAAAAAAAATTATTGTTGGCCATGCAAAGGTAAATGGACACTCATTTTAGTTAAGTGCGCAAATTAAGCATATCAGAAATAATTTGTTCTTTTAAAAGTCTGCAATGTTGAGGAAAAACTTTGTTACTATTATCAATGAAAATCAAGAAAAAAGATGTGCATTCCACCTCCATACCTCATGTTTCCTATTGTATCTCCACTGCTGCACAAACAAGGAGTTAAACAGAAAAACTGTCCTTAATTTGGCATCAATACTTCTCCTGTTTCTCAGATGTACATTTGTTATGAACCATCACATCTTTCTTTTGATACCTGTCTCTGATTCCTGTCTACAGAAATGAACACATTTGGGATATTTGCAAAAGAAATTACTCAGGGCATACATACTTCCAGATTCATGGGAACTGAATCTCTTTTACATATTACTTACAAAAATATGTAATTCAGTTTAATTGTGAAAACAAGATATTTACATGCTTGAAGGTGATTTGTGGTTGTTCTTCTATAACTTGATTTAGAAATCAGAGAAAATAAATTGTCAAAGTTAGCACCCCAGAGAAATAAATGAATGTTATTATAAATTATATTTCTCAAGGCATCTTATTGGTATTGCTTGCCTTAAATGATATAAGCTTTTAAACAAAACTAGTGAGCAATGATGCCTTGAGAACATTTTCCCTGTAAAAAATTTGTAAAATACTTTACTAACAGCAGGTGGCAATCTTTGAAAATCTGTTTTCAGCAGCACCATTTTACTGTGCTGGCTACAAATGCAGTTTCAAAGGAAAATCTGAAGAAATCTCTGAATGTTGAGAGATTGGCTCAGATAGCCTCAAATATCAAAAGATTCGCATTTAATCATATCTATAGTTGTAATAAAAATTCTCATGAGACAAAATAAATGTCCAAATATGCCTTTTTTCGCATTTAGTCAGGGAACAAAATAACATTCTGTTGCTTTTCTATGCATATGTCCTCAACAAAATATTGCAGGAAGGATATTTTTAAAAACTAAGATTGGGAATCAGCTAGAAAAAGATATGTTAACCTCAGTTCTTCCCAGAAATTTGTTCCTATTTTGAACACACTGCTTCTTTTCTAATACCTCCACAAAATAGCATTTTTGACTTTTTAAACCATAAAGTCATAAATTCCAACTATGTGCCAGGCACTATGCTAAGTGCTGGATACTAACACAAAAATCAAACACTTTTTGCCTCCAAGGAGCTAACAGTCCATCTTTAACCTCATTTAAAATACTCTCAACATGGAAGGAGGTTGATATACTTTAAAAACTTACAAAAGTAGAAAAATATTAAGTACTGATTCCTTCATGTGAATTCTATTAGAGTCTCTCACAGTATGTGAGTTTCTTTGAAAATGAAAGTAATCAGATGAGAGAAATTCTTATTTCTCCCTTATATAACCAATATTGAATTAAGATTAAGGGTTTCCCTTTTTTTTATTTCCTCATTCAGAAAACCCCGGTAGATTATTTAGGCAACCTTTGAAATGCAGGACTGATAATGAAATGGGTGAAACCAGGAAAACTTAGATCTGATCAAAAGGTAAAGAAATTCTAGTTTAGGTTAACTGGTGGATTTTGGCCCATCAGGTTTTAGTTAGACGGGTCTGGGTAGAAATAGATTCCCCTTTTGTCTAGATTACTCTAGCCAGGGTGGTATAGGTCTAGATAACTCTCTTTGACCAAGACTGAGGGATCAGTCACATCCCCCAGACCCTCATTAGAACAAGCTCACTTCTAATTATAATATTCATTCTTTCATTACTTGTTAACTAATCAGAGTTGATTTCCACCCTCAGGAATACCCACTTTTCCAAGAGCATATGAGAGTTGAATGATTCCATAAGGAATCTTTGGTTTAGGAGAGGTAGCCAAATGACCATCCTTTTATTAATTACTCTCTACCATAATTAATAAGATGATTAATTACTCAGAAGCTGTCTCAAACATTTTATACATCACATAGGATTGATACCAATTCTTAGAATTTTAGAGCACAAAGTTTCTAAAATTAGTATGTGAATACACTGGCTTATAAACAGAGGTCAATGTCCTCAGAATTATAAGGCAGAATATGAGAGCTGAAAGCAATTTTAAAGTGAGCATCTAGTCCAACCCTTTCATTTTATAGAGATAGGTAGTGAGACACATGGGGCAAGTTGAAATGACTCACTAGAGATAGCAGGTTAGTGACAGTGTAGACCAGAAATCAGCTCTCTCAAGTCAGAGTACTATTTTTTCCATTTGATCACACTCAGAAATCTATTTCACATCTGAAACTTCAGAATGATCATAGAATTTTTGGCTGCTATAACTATATCAAAGCATGAAATTGTGTATTTCTTAGTCAACTTTCTTATTTCTTTCTTCTACTCATTTATGTAAGTGTATTCCCAGTACATGACTGATCCTTTCATGGACAATTAAAGGGACTTCATTAGTGGTAAGAAATAGTTTCTTTCCTAAAGAATCTTTATCCTTTTCTCTAGAATGAAGATCTGGGTAGGACTTTGTGATTCTCCATTTTATTCTGAAATTATACTTCCTATGGTAATTAAGACTTGAATTTATAATATTATATTGATACTCCTCCCAAGTCTTTTTAATAAAGGAAAGGGAAATTTGGGTCCTCAAATTCTCTCATTTGATCCTGATGACAACCGTGTGTATATTATCATTGTCTTTGTATTTAAAATGAGTCAATTGAGGCTGAAATGTACAAAGTAACTGACATTCACAGATATGAAATGTTTTTTCACATGGTCATGACATTAGCAGGTTTTGTAAGAGGGATTCAAATTCAACGACACCATGATCTCTTCTGCCATTTATAATAGCTATCATTTATATAGTGGTTCACAGTTCATAAAGCAGGTAGGTGGCACAGTGGATAGAGAGCTAGGTCTGGATTCAAAAGACCTGACCAAATTTGATCTCAGATGTTTATGAGCTGTGTGACCACGGGCAAGTCAGTCATTTACCCACTGTATTCTTCAGTTTCCTCAAGTGTATAGTGGGGATAATAACAATATCTGCCTCCAATAGGCATGATATAGGCATGAGGATTGGCATGAGGATAAAATGAAATATTTATAAAGTGCCACTTTTGTAAAGCCACCTTTCTCAGAATGGTTAAAGGTACATCTTATGTTATAATAGGAAATGAGTCAAAAGAAATACTGAAAAGTAGAATCCTAATAAATTCTGTCATTCTTTAATTACTTTATACTCAGTCTTCCTATAACATGACTTAGAAGAACCTGAATTTTGTTATGACAAAACATGAGTGCCTTTTCTTTGGGATTACTACCTATTTATACTACATATGATGGCAGTTAATAAATGCTTGTTTCCTTCCCTCTCTTTCAATATTTTCTCATTTGATCTTACACTGGGGGTTAAAAAGTATAAATTTTATATCTAATGTACAAATGAACAAGCTGAGGCTCAAAGAAGTTATGAAGTTATATGATTTGGCCGTCACACAGATAATAATAACCATTGCAATTGGTATTTGAAGCTAGGTGTTAGAAGTATCAGAAGCATATTCCTCTGTTATACAATACTGCCTTTTAAATTTTTACAAAGTTAATTATTTTTATATCATGCCTTTTGTTTTTTATCATAATCACTTAACCAGCTGAGACTAAATCACCTTTTGAAAAACAGTTAAGCAAAGAAATTCGGTACAAAGACTATCACTGACAATGTATAAAATATTCTGTCCTATAAAAGTATCCTATCTCTCTTTTAGAAAGAAATATGTTTCATTATCTCTTTGACTCTTTAAGGCTAAAATCTGCTTGTACTTTAGTAAAAAAAAAAAAAACTTCATAAAATAGATGAAAATAACATTTTACTGATATAAATAATTTCAAGTAAAATAGTAATAATAGCATTTACATAGCACTTTAAGTTTTGCAAAGCATTTTGTAAATATTAGTTATCCTCACAACTACCCTATAAGGTAGGTGCTATTATTATCCTCATTTTACAGATGAGGAAACTGAGTCTGACTTAAGTATCTTGCCCAAGATTACATAGCTATTAAGTATCTGAGTCTGGGTTTAAACTCAAATCATCATGAATAATGCACCCACCGCACTATCCCCTAAACCACATTTTATCAAGTTGGTCAAGGCTAAACGAAGTATAGAGATATTTTATGATATAACAACAAATAAGGAATAGTACATATGTTGTAAAAATAAGTAAATGAAAGTTTTGTAGTAATTTTCTTAAAAGGTGAGTTGCCTACTTGGTTTAAGAATCACTTTCTATTGTTAATCAATACAAATAAATATAATATCAAAGGAATTTATAAAGATAGATTTAAAAGATTTATTTGCTTTTATGATTTTATTTCTCTGATTTTTACCTCTTCCTGTCCATTCCATTCTGTACCCTTATACCTCCAATTTCTATATAAACATAGTAACCACAGAAAATTCTCACCAGGGCATCTTTGCTCACTGCATCTTCTGACCTCTTCACCTGTTCCTTCACATTGCTGTCCTGTTACTGCTGCACCTTGGCAAATCCTTATTCTCCTTTCCCATCCACCATCACACGACTTGGAACATCCACTCCAGTGACCCCATTGATTCCACTGGCCATTTGCTGGAGCAAATAATAGAAGAAACAGTAGCAAGTCCATTGGACACTATGTAAGGCAGCTTAATGATAGAACAGAATACTTTCATGTTCTTTTAACATGAAAAAAAAATACTTCTACTCTTCCATGAAAGTCTTCCTCTGTGGCTTCATCATGGTGAGGACATGAGGTTGGGTTCTTAAAGGCAGTGTCAAGGTAACACAAACTCTAGTAGTTCTTAGGAAGCTGAAAGAGTTGGAAGTCCAGGTACCATGACTGGCCATAAACTCATGGAACAATCAGCCTAGGCAGGTTTGGTAAGAGGTGTTACCACACTTGCTAAACAGGCAGCAGATATTTTTCCTCTGTAGCAACTCATGAAGTTTGTGCACTTGAGGTACACATGGTTTGTAGTCTGTGTCAGTTAAGGGAGTGTTTACATGGATTAAATCATGAATCATTGAACAATTGAAATATATATTAGTGTCACTAGACTTTAAAATAAAATGCTCCTTGGGGTTACACATTCATATGGCTATAGGCTTAGTCACTTTTCTCAGAATGATTAAAGGTACACCTAATGTTATTCATAATAGGAAAAGAGTTAAAAGAAATACTGCAGAGTAGAACCTTAATCAATTCTGTCATTCTTTAATTACTTTATACTCCCAATAACATGACTTACAAAAGCCTGAACTTTGTTATGAGAAAACATGAGGGAGTTTAGTCCCAACCATTGCCTTTTCTTTGGGATTATCACTACATATAATTTGCATGTACATGTTTATCTACATATTGTTTCTCACCTTGGAATTTAAACTCTTTTAGGGCTGAGACCATGTTTTTTGCTTTCTTTATATCCCCAGAACCTGTCATAATGACTGACATATAGCACTTAAGAAATGCTTGCTGACAGATTAAATTACAAGGATCTTTTTGTAACATATTCTCACCAAATTTATAATCTCATGATATAGATGCCAGAACTGTCGTATAGGGAAGATTTGAGGGCACCTGTACATAGTGACAAGATTTGTGTCTGGTGATCCTGTCTTACCTGTACAATCTGGATTGTAACACTCTCTGCTCTCTGCCCAAGGACCTCTGCATTCAGAGCCACCGTGTGCTGCTGCAGTACACTGCCGGCTTCTCTGCTGTGTACCATTGGAGCATGTCACTGAACACTGACTCCATGAACTCCACTCCTGCCATTGTCCATCAACTATCAAAAGCAGAAAGAGAAATATATGGAGAGAGATCCTATAGAAGGAAAACTTTGATGCAAAGAACATGATGCAGGTAGTTTCCTTGAAGACAGAACTAAACAGAACTTCATGTTAATAATGCTTTATTTTTAAACAAATTTAAAGTTATTCAAAGTTGTATTACATATTTAATTTTATTTAAGCCTCATAACAAATCTGTGAAGTTGGAATGTATTAGTATTTGTATTTTATGGATAAGGAAACTGATTCTGTGAGAGACTAAATGATCCATCTAAGGTCACAACACCAGAAAGCAGTAGATCTGGGATCTGAACCTAGGTCATTAGATACCATGCACGATGAAGAAAGAAGGTCATATATGAATTTGCATTTACCTCTATACACATTGAAACCAGTTCTAATAGTTATTCTGTTATGCAGGAGGGTACTATCATGTTTTGGGTGTTTGTTTTACTATTCCCTTGTGCTCACTATTATCCCAGAAGATCATCTGTATCAAAGATATATGTATGAAAGGTAACACATACGTGATAAAACGAACAAACAAAAAGGAACTAAAGCCAGAGATATATACAGGAAGGTTATTTTTTTAAGTCTATGGATTAAAAAAGGATCACAAATTATATGACCATAGCTATAACTTCTAATTCACTTCTTTACTTTACCTAGTATATTCATTCCATGCTCACTGTCTTATCAATGAGCAGAGAATTCACCTACAATTCAGAATTATCTATAAAAATTACTATGAAACCTAGCAAAAACAATAAAACTGAAAGGAAATGAAGAATTCACATGATTTTTTTTCAGGATTTGAATAAAAGGGCCTGAATATATCAAAGAGAAACTTGCCTAATATAGACTTACCTGCTCTTTAAAAGATACTTTATGAAATAAAAGAAGTCATAAACTGATAATTTAATAATATTATCTTAATGTAATTTAAACAAATAATTTTATTAAAAATTCTTGACACAATCTTTAGCTGTTAAGTCTTTTCAAGAGAAGACATGATTTCTTCTAGATTATCATTTGGAAAGTAGGAACTTGGAGTTCCTGTTTATTAAAATAGATTTAATGAAAAATGAACTTAAAAATGTTTTACTAAGTCAATATTTATCTACTACATACTCTTGGTACTGTACTGTGTGCTAAGCATACTATTAATGAGGTTTTTTTTTAAATGACTTCTGGCCTACTGGAAGGTATGATTTAATTGGATCAATGAAACATAGATGTAAATGTTTCCAGAGCACTTAGAATATATATGTATATGTGTGTACATATATGCACAAACACAAACAGTTATACAATTTAAGTAGTGTAAAAGAGAAAGAAAATGAAAAAGAAATAGAATAAGTAGCATCTCATGGACTTAGGAGGCCTTCCAGATTGAGGTGAATTATAAGATTATAAGAGGGGGCATTTCACAAAGTATTAAGGAAGAATTGCTGTTGGCAAAATGACATGGGGACTATAAGAAAGCACAAGTCATCAAAGCACTCTGTATCAGAGGGTTTATGTTATATGTGTTGATGAATAATAAGAACTGATCTCAGCAAAATATGGGTGAGTACAAGGAAGTATAAAGATATGCTGAAATGTTTAGATTTTAAAATGATTTATCTTGGAAGGATAAAAGATACATTAAACTATTAAAAAACACCATTGATGGTATTTGAAAAAGCCTGAGGTTTTATATTCATTAATTTTTTATTCAGTACTTTCTATCAATATGTACATGTTTATACACACATAAATGAATTGAAGCTAAAATTTATGAATTGGGTAACAATTGAAATTAACCAATGGTAATGCTCACATAAATTGGAATATCAGGAAACAGGGGATTGAATTGTGGAATGATTAATTGACAAGGTAAATTTTATGGGGGAAAAGTATAAAACTGTCTTGATCAGTAAAACTGATATTTTCTGGAGGTGTGGATTATACCAACTATTAGAAATTTCCTTACGTTAATGTCCCTCATTAATTCACTGATCCCAGATGGAGAATTTCAAGAAACCTTAAGGTCATCTTGTCCAATTCCCCTAATTTACAGATGGGAAATTCAAGCCTAAAGAGGTTAAATGACTTGCTCTTCATCAATCAAGGAATAAGTGACAGATTAAGGATTCAAATGTGGGTCTTTGATTACAAATCTAATGCTTTTTCCCAGTGTGACACTCTGCTATAGAATCATACAATATTAACACTGGAAGGGAAATTAGTACTCTTGTACTCCTGATAACTTATTTTACATTTGAGGAAATAAAATCCTGTAATAACAAGAGGACTTTCATAAGGTCACATGGCTGGATAACGACAAGGCTATGACCAGAAATTTCTAGATTACAGGCCCCTAGAAGGCAATGGTAGTTTTATCAAAGCATTCCCTCTCCCTCAATTCTTTGCTCAGTGTTCTGAATATAGTATGAGTTTAGTATTTTTAAAAAAATGATAAACTAGTTGTCCTAATGTTCAACTTAGTACTCTTTCTAAAACACCAGGTTATATCCCACTCCATCTTCCAGAAAAAAAAAACAAAACAACCAAATATCCATAACGTATCCAAAAAGCCCATAACTTTCAGTTCTGAATATGTGGGTCTCATAACAAAATATGCAATACAAATATTGGACAACAATGCAACAAAATTTTTTAAAAAGCTACTTCAGAATGAAACAACCTTTGAACGTACTAAGATCTCTGGAAATATAAAGTACAATTAATTTTTTTTCTCTAACTCAGAAAACTTCTGTTACATATATCCCATTTTAAAGAAATCTATACATATATAGTTGTGTGGATATGTATTGCTTGAACACCAAATTTAAGCTAATGTTCCCAGGCAAATCCATTAATATTTTTTGCTATCATCAAATAAAACATTAATTAGTTTGAGGTGACTTTACTGATGAAAGCAATTAATTCCTGCCAATGCAGTTGGCAATGCTCAAATTTTGCAGATATGTCATAGACCTCTATTTCCCCAGTGGTGTGAGGAAAGCACTGTCAGTCAATACTTTTATGGAATGCCAAAATTCAAGAAGGCACAACGTCTTTCAAGTCATTATCCTTCTCAATAAATTAATCAATAAATATGTGTGGAATGACAGCTGAATGAAAGGCATCATGCCAGGAACTTTGGAGTACAAGAAACTTATAGTCTCAATCAGTTGCTACTCTTAAGCTAGTCAGAATCCTATTGATAGAGAAGATTCAAGGCAAGGAAATCAATAATTCAGTTGACAAGAATTTATTAAATAATTACTAAGTTCCAGGTACTGTTCTAAGTACTGAGATTATAAATAAAAGCAAAAACTACCCCTAGGAAACATATACTTTACATGGGGGGGCAAATATGAATAACTAGAAATATACAATATACATTCAAAATAGGTAGAAAGAAATCTGAGAAAGCCAAGGTGCTAACATCTGATGAGTAGGGAGACAGAAAACCTCCTGTAAAAAAGTTGGGCTTAAGCTAGTTCTTGAAGGAAGATGGAAAATCAATAAGTGAAGGTAAGGAAAGAGTTGGTTGTTGTTCTTCCTTCTTGAAGAGGACCAAAATGAAGTTTCAGTGTGTACAACTGTGATTGATCAGACCAAATTACTCCAAATTTGTGCATCCTACTTTTCCTTTGTGTTGTTTCCATTCTGCTTTGCTCAAAGAGCACAGCACCTTTTCTGATGTGGGCACACTATGCTAAGTGGTCCTATGCCAGTTTCTCCCATGTTACACAATCAAATCCAAATTTCTTGAGAGAGATGTTGAGAATGTCCTTGTACCGCTTCTTCTGACCACCATGTGATCATATAAGTTCTCCATAAAATAGTCTTTTTGGCAAGTGTACATTCTGCATTTGAACAATGTGGCTAGTCCATTGTAGTTGCTCTGTCTTAAAGCATAGTTTGAATGCTTGGCAGTTGAGGTCAAGCAAGGACCTCAGTGCCAGGTGATCCTCAGAATCTTCCTAAGACAGTTCAAATGGAAGCGATTCAGTTTCCTGGCATGGCACTGGTAGACTGTCCATGTTTCACAGGCATACAACAATGAGATCACCACAACAGCTCTGTAGACCTTCAGTTTGGTAGTCAGTCTAATACCTCTTCTCTCCCAAACTTTTCTTTGGAGCTAGCTCTGGCAATGCATGCATCAACCTCACTGACAATGTGTACATCCCTGGAAAGTATACTACCAATGTAAGTGAACTTATCTACAGCATTCAAAACTTCTCCATTTGTTGTACTTGATGATTCTACTTATGGATGGTGTTGTGGTGGGTGATGGAGCACCTTTGTTTTCTTGGTGTTAATTATTAGGCCAAAATTAACACAACCAGCAGAGAATTGATCTATGCTTCATTGCATCGCAACTTCAGAGGCTGCATTGAGTGTGCAATCATCTACAAATAGAAAATCATGTACCAACACTCCCTCCATTTTGGTCTTGGATTGTAGCCTTTTCAAATTGAAGAACTTACCATTAATGTGGTAGTTGACCTTGATGCCGTGTTCATCCTCACTGAAAGCATTTGACAACACGGCTGAAAACATGATACTAAAAGGCATGGAAGCAAGCACATAGTCCTGTTTCACTCCACTGGTGACTAGGAAGGCACGAGAGCATTGTCCATTATCCACAACCAGGGCAAACATGTCATCATGAAACTGATGTACAATACTGATGAACTTCTCTGGGCAACCAAATTTTGACATAATTTTCCATAAGCCCTCACGACTAACACTGACAAAGGCTTTCGTCAGATGTACAAATGTTGTGTGCAGATCTCTGTTCTGCTCCTGGCATTTCTCCTGGAGTTGTCAGGCAGCAAACACGATATCAACTATTACTTGGCCCGTTCTGAAGCCACATTGACTCTAAGGTATATGACCACCTTCCAGGTGAAGAATCAGCCTATTAAGGAGGACTCTAGCAAGAATCTTGCCAGTAATGACTAAGAGAGAGACTCCCCTGTGATTGTTGCAGGACAATCTATTCCCTTTACCTTTATGGAGATGGACAATGGAGGCATCCTTCAACTCCTAGGGGATAAACTCCTCTTGTCATATAACCTGGAATATTTCAGTCAGTTTTTGTATGAGGAATGGTTCCCTATCTTGTAAATATCAGCTGGAGTAAGTCAGTACCAGATGCTTTGCCACATGAAAGGAGCCTAATCACACTCAAAATCTCTTCTTCAGTTGGAAGTTCAGCTAAGGAGGGATTGATTTCATCCTGAGGTAACCAGTCAATGTCCTCAGCATTGATTGATGATATTCTGTTGAGAACACTATGGAAGTGTTCAGCCCATCTGTCTAGGATCACGTCCTTATCATTAATCAATGTGGCTCCATCATCACTGAGTAGTTGTGATGCGCCATAGGTTTTTGGTCCATAAATAGTTCTTAGGGAATCATAAAAGCACTTTGGGAAGAGTACATTCTAGGAAATGACACCGAGTATCATGTGTGATTAACAGGAAATAAGCCAGTATAGCAGTATCATAGAGTATACAGAGGGGAAGACAGTGGTAAAGTGTAAGAAGATAGGAAACATAGGAAGGTCGAGTTTATAAAGAGTTTTAAATACTCAAAAGATAAGTGAATTTTTGCTCTTGGCAGCAATGGGGGGCCACTGGAACTCAGTGAGCATGGGTATAGAATGATATTATTGAATATACATTTTTTATGCTTAAATTTATTATTTTTATTCTAAACTTAATAAAACAAGCATTTCTATAACAAAGTGAAATGGGGGGGAAGTATTACATATTAAATTGGAAATCTATTATATACACCTTGCTCTTCCTTTAAATATATATTAAGGTTATCATGTAATTTTCTTTTTTCTTTTTCCCTCCCTCCACTTGCTGCCTCAGAGATGGCCACCATTAGACACAAATATATGTGTATATAGACACAAATAACATGTATCTATATATGTAAAACCAGACATACACTTTTGAGAAATTACCTTGGTAGTTTATTGGAAGATAAATTACAATGGAGAGGAGCTTGAGATAGTGAATTGAGTTAGAAGATTACTGCAATAATTCACGAAAGATATGCTTGAGATAGTATTGTGGGTATGTGAGTGGAGGGAAGGCATATTTATGAGAGTTACAGGAAAGGTTGATAAGACAAGATTCAGAAGTGGATTGGAAATATGGAGTGAGTATGAGGAGTCAGGGATGACAAAGAGGTCACAACTCTGGGTGACTAGGAAGATGGTGGTCTCTTCTTACAAGAAAATGGGAAGTTGGAAAATGATAAATGTTTTGAGGGAAAGAGAATGAATTCTTTTTTGGACATGGTGAGTTTGAGATGACTACAAGTCATCCAGTTCAGGATGTCAAAGATATAGTTAATGATGCAGAACTGTAGTTCAAGAGAGAGATAGGGGTTAGAGACATAGATCTTGGAACCCTCTGCAGACAAGTGGTAACTGAACTCATGGGAGTTGATGAGATCACAAAGCAATATTACTATAGAATTACTATAGAATAAATAGAATAGAGTCCTAGGAGAATATCTTTCATTAGTGTGTATTATATGGATGAAGAATCTGTAAAGGAAACTGAGGAGTACTTGGATAAATCTGAGTAGACCCAAGAGAACAATGTTATAAAAACCAAGAAAAGAAGGAGTTTTCAGAAAGAGAAGGTGATAAAAAGTATCAAATGCTTCAGATAGGTCAAGAAGGATGAGTGTTGAGAAAATGCCATTAAATCTGTCAATTAAGAGAACTCTAATAACTTTGAAAAGCTATTATCAATGGAAGGTTTCAGTCAGAAGCCAGAATGAAGACAATGTAGAAATGAGTGAGAGAAGAAACTTGAGACACTTAATCTAGATGGTGACAAGGTGGCACAGTATATAGTGGGGTGGACTTGGAGTCTAGAAGGCTTGTGTTCAAATCTGACCTCAATCATTTACTAGCCGGGTGACCCTGAGTCACTTAACACTGTTTGCTTCAGTTTCCTCATCTGTAAAAATGAAAGGAAATGGCAAACCACTCCAGTATCTCTGCCAAGAAATCCCCAAAAAGTGGTCATGAAGAATTAGATACAACTGAATATTTACTAAACAGCAACAAAGAATCTAAACAAGTCTCTCATGGAAGTATCAAAAGACTGACATTTTATATCTTTTCCAGTCCCAGAACCCAAGTGTTCTACACACAGTAAGCACATAGTAAATATATCTTGTTGTTACAGACAATAGAAGTGACAGAAGTTCAGATGAGGGACAGATCAATATTTGTTAGCATAGCTAGGTATATTGTTTTGGAAGAGAGTTGCATTTGAGTTGAACCCTGAAGAAAAGATAAGATTCAAAAAAGGAGAGGGGATAGTTGATACTGTTAGAGAGGAAAAGAAGATGTAGGGCAGAAGTAAAAAACCAGAAATTTGCATGGAATATTTGAACATGATGGGCTGCCTTATTTGGAGGAACAGTTGGTCATGAGTTTAGAAAGATAGTTGAAGACCTGTTTATGTGAGGCTTTAGAGGTCAGGTTTAGGAGTTTATGATTTATTAAGTGGTATTTTAGGAAGATTAACATCTTGGAAAAGAGAAACTGCAGATATCAATAAGGGACATATTACAAAACTCAAAAGCATGAAGTTACAAGAATTGATGCGTAAGCAGTCAGAATAGAAAGAAGTAGAGGTGAAATGGCCTATGAAGGATGAATTAAGAGAATTACTTGATCATTATAACTTTAAAATAATGCCTCAAACAGAATTTTGGAGAAGTAGAGCCAAGAAATGTCAGGGTAAAACAACTGTCCACTCCAAAACAATTTGGGAGGTTAGCAGGAAAGCTCTGGGAGGAAGGCAGCACAGGCCATACTGTGACATCAGCAACTGGTCTTGAAAATGGCTGCAATTACACCCTCAGAAGCTTCAGGGACTCTCAGTTCATAGATTGTAAGGAGGTCAAAAAGAAATTACTGGGGACCCTCTGATGACCTGAATTTAGGACTCTGTTGCATTACCCAGACTCTGTTCTGGGTTGGAGTCTAAGAGTGAAGAGGAGAAGCCACAGGGAAGGAAGAACCTTGATCACAGTTCTAGGGTGGAGAAGAATGTTTGTGGCTGTTCACAGGGGAGTAGGGACTTTGCTTTCAGTTCAAAGGCAGAAAGGAGAACTAACACTTGAGGCTGCAGGAAATCAGGGGCCCTGGTCATACTTCCAGGACCAAGAGGAGCACCAATGCTTTTGAATGCAAAGGAACATCTTAGGTTTCTGGGCCAACACTAGAGTACAGACCAGAAGAGAAGGGACCATACCTTTGCTTATATTATACCACCTTGGAAGCAGCAAAAACCTACAGCTGCACCTTCCCAGAACTACCTCTAAAAATAGCAGCATGAAAAACCTGAAGCTACAGGCACTACACCTCAACCTGAGGAGCAGAATATCACTTTAACATAAAGTTACAAGTCAAGAAATAGGCAGAAAAATGAGCACAGAACAAAAAACATACATGACCATAAAAAGATACTATGGTGATGAGGAAGATCAAGAACAAATTCAGAAGAAGACAACCATTTAAAAGTAGCTACAAGCAAAGTCCAAAAGGGGAAAAAAGTGAATTGCCAGAAGTTCAACAAGAATTCTTGGAAGAATTCTAAAGAGATTTCCAAAATTAAATAGGAGATGTACAGAGGCTTCTGGGAAGATAGTGGAGTAGGTCAGAAGATTTCAAGTTCTCCATATCTCCCCCACAAACAAGGCAAAATAGTGCCTTGGGGCAAATGTAGAGCTGTAAAAGGAAATAAGAGTTGGGGCAGAACAGTGGTGCTCCTGGGAAAACAGAGATCTGAAGAAAAATCCTAGGACTGAGGTTTGGTCCCTATGAAGTATAAACTCCTCCAGGCTAGTTCCACTGAAACAGCAAGTGATGAGCCCTGGGGCTAGTTGGGTTGGGAGATAGCCTTGGCCTTAGCCACAGGAATTTTTACCTCCCAGACAGTGTGGGGAATCAGGTGTCTGAACTGAGGATGATTGATAAGGGACACTAGACCCAGCTATGCACCAGACCACATGCAGCCTAGGATGAGAAGGAAAGAGTGCTTGCCAGGTGAGTGCAGAAGCAGTGGGGTGGGGATGCCACTGGCTGTGGACACTTACAGGAGGGCAGAGTACTTGGTTTCAGTTCCAGGGTGGAGAGAAGAAATGAAGGAGGATCTGAGTCCAGGGGCAGCATCTTCTGTACCCAAGGACTAGAGGTGATTACAATAAAAAGTTGCTACAAATAAAATATGAATAGGAAAAGGAGAAAGAACTCAATTATAGAAAATTACTATGGGAATAGTAATAATAATAGTATGTAAAACAATAAAAACAATAGTAATAGTTCATCTTCAGAGGAGGATACTGAAGCAAAAGTCTCTCCCATCTGAAAGAGAAACATCAAAAGGTCACCTGTCCAAAAATGATTCATGGTAAAAAAATTTTTTTAAAAAAATTTAAAAATCAAATGACAGAGATTGAGGAAAAATTTTTTAAAATAATAACAATCCAAGAAAAACAAGAAGATTGTGAAAAGAAACTCAACCAACTGGAAAAATCAATTCCATAATCTTAAGGAAGAAAACAACTCCTTGAAAATTAGAATCGGACAAGGGGAAGACAATGAAGTTGCAAGAGACCAAGAAATAATAAAGCAAAATGTAAAGAATGAAAACATAGAAGAGAATGTGAAACAGCTCATAAGAAAAACAACTGATCTGGAGAAAAGATCAAGAAAAGAAAATACAACAATTGAATGACCTGAAAGCTACAATAAAAAAAAAGAATTTTGATACAGTAATACAAGAAATAATAAGAAAAATTGTCCTGAAGTATTAGAACAAGAGGGGAAAGTAGAAATAGAAAAAATCCCATGAATTACCACCTGGAAGAATATCATAGTTAGATTCCAAAATGCCAAGCTCCAGGAGAAAATATGAGCAACAACAACAAAAAAACACCAAAATATGGCAGAGCCACAATTAGAGTCAAACAAGACCTAGCACATACACATATACAGATAACACATACACATATACATATAAATACATATATATGAATAAAAGTCTTCTAAATTTGTAAATAGGTGGGTGAGGGAATAGAATAAGGGCGTACAGAAGAGTGTCTAGATGGATGAGAATGGAATAAAGAGGGAAATATATATATATATATATATATATGTATATATATTTGGAAAGCTATAAGAAAGGGTAAGGGGGGAGTGATTCTAGGAGGGGAGTAGGCCAAGTAATAGGAGGGCAAAGCAGCTGGTAGAAGTAAAGTAGAAAAGTCAAGAGGAATAGGAAATAAGAAATACACAGAAACGTGAAATAAAGACCAGGAGTAGAATTCACAAGGGAAAAATAAACAGGGGTAATAATGATGATCTCAAACACAGTTAAAACTAAAAAAAAGATTTAGTCATAAGAGGAAAATAGGGAAATCACACTATATAGCAGTCATATTAATTAATATTGTTTTATAATATTTAAAATAGCTGGATAATATAAGGTTACAATATGGCTGTGTCGTAGGAAATGATGAGTTGGTGGACTTAGAAAAATAAGGAAAGATCTGGACTTATAAAAGAAGACGTTCTACACTGTCAGAGAAACAGAGGACAAATGTGTATAGAACAGTCTTACATAGATGCATATAAATGTAGATGTTAATATATGAGCACAGTTATAGATATCAAAGCATGTGTATGCAAGTGTATGTATGTATATATGCATACGTGTTTGTCTGCATATGTATGTGTATATATACACATATCTGCATATGTGCATATATTCTCTTCACACACAGCAGAGAACCAAAAAACCTCACAAGGAAGCAAAGAAAAGATGGACAGTTCTGAACTCTAATGTGCAGTATTTATTGTATAGGCTTTCTTGAAATAGAAATTTATTGCTGGATGTTCTGAATCCCCTTTCACATTCTGCCATTCTGTTTTTCTTATTTTGCACTTAAATTTTAATATTTAAGTTTATAATATGTTTTCTTTTCTAGTTCTGTATTTGAGTTGTAGTATTTAAGTTTTTGTAATGGTAATTTAAATGGAAAATCTTTCATATTCACTAATAGGCCCATGTAACTTGCCTGGGTCACAAGGAAGACTGAGTTATATGAGTCTGAGTCCCATGGAGCCTGTGGTAGGAGGAGTCTGCTGAATGGGTAGAACAGGAAGAGGTAGAGCTGGAGCAGAGCTGAGAGGAAGTTTGTCTTGAGAGCAGTCAGAGCTAGGAAGAATGCGGGTGAGCAGGGTGTTGGGTAGCGTGAGTGAAAGAGCTTGTTGTGATTTTGTTTAAGGGAAGCTGTTGGTGATTTGTTTAATGGACCTAGTTTGTGGGAAGCCTGGCAGGGGGAAGGCTTGAGGATGGTGTTGTTCTCTGCATTGTTATTGAGTATAGATATTTGTTACTGTGACGGATTTGGCTTTCTGGTGTCTGAATGAATGTTTTTCTTCTGCCTTCCATGTAGCAGAATCTGTGATATTTTGCAATTCAGAATTGCTTTGAGATATTCATGGCCATGGTAGGTGCTGTACCTCACTGGTGCTACAAAGGGCAGTGGGGATGGGATTGCAAAATATCAGACCTCTATTTGGAGACAGAAAGGCAGAGGAGACAGAGGAAGAAATGGATGTCTCAGGATGGGAGGATTTTTATTCCTCTCTAACAAGAGAGTGGGCTAAAGTCACAGGACTTTGCGAAAACTGGAAACTGAGGCAAAAGAAGGAAGAACCCAGAGACTTGGAAAGATGTTTGTAGGGAATAACAGTGGAACCAGGGAAAGAAATGGCAGGGGTGTGTAGGAGAGGCTGAGCCTTGCTAACAAACTATCATGTTGTGTGTAAGAGCAGAGACAAACTGCTGGAGGAGAAAGCTCAGATGGAAAGGGTGTTGGCTGGTTTGCAGGAGAAGCTTTTCATTCTGCAGCATTCAAACTGTCCTTTAGGAAAGAGGCTTGATTCCGGAGGATGTGTGGGAGAAGAAAAGTAAATAGCTGGCAGATTCAGAGTCGGAATAGATTGACAAGAAAATTGTTTACTGCTCTATTGAGAGCACGGGTAGGTTTTGGAAGAATCGGTGATATTCCAACTAATGAACTATACACAACGTATTGAGAAAAGGGGCTTAGACTAAGTAGAGAGATGAGAACTGCCCCTGCAGATCATTCTGAAACATTGCATCCAAGTTCATCATATCTGCAGAGAGAATGGGGGTTGGCCAGGACGCAGTTCAGATTAAAGAAGGTGTACTTCTAGTCAGAATGACGACCCCAAGACTGCAAGTTGGAAAAGAGTAAACAACAGTGAATGAGTCTACGATAATGGATCCATGGACTTCAGAGGCATGGCTGACCTATATCTACCTTATTTCTGGTAATTGTCTCATTGTTTCTTTTTGGCTTTTTGTTTGTTCACCTTGTTTGTCAAGATTTCTTTTCTGTAGGCTAAATACCCTCCTCCTGTAGATGCCTGATTGCTTAAGCCAGATGTCACCCCTATCTGATGTGCTGCGTCACCCACTTCCAGAGGCCAGCTAAGAAACTGACCCCTCGAATGGGACCTCTTGGGGCAGGGACAGTTCTGCGTTCAATCTCAGCAGAAGTAGCTATGGAAGATAAGACCTTTGCTCAGCACCCCAAGATTTTGGGTCCCATTCGTTTGAGGGTGGTGTGATGAGGTGCTTGTGTTCAAGCCCCCCACTAAGATATAGGAACCATAGTCAGGACCACATGAGACCTTGAATCTTCCACATAAAAGGATTTGAGGAGTTGGAATATGATATTCCAAAAACCAAAGGAACTAGCATTCAAACCAAGATAAATCTACCCAGCAAAAATGAGTATAATCCTGCAAGGCAAAAAATGGAAATTTAATGAAATAGCAAGCCTTTCAAGCATTCCTGACAAAAATATTAGAGCTGATTAAAAAATCTGACTTTCAAATTCAAGACCCAAGAGAAGTATAAAAAAGTAAACAGAAAAAAGAAAGAATGAATTCAAGGAGAGATTAATAAAATTGAAAGAAACTTTTCAGCTAATAAAACTAGAGGGTCTTTTTATGAAAAAAATCAATAAAATAGATTAACCATTGACTAATTTGATTTTAAAAGAAAACCAAATCATCAGTACCAAAAATTAAAAGGGTAAATTCATCTCCAATGCAGATGGAATTAAAGCAAACATTAGGAGCTATTTTGTCCAATTATATGCCAATAAATTTGACAATCTAAGGAAAAAGATGAATATTTATAAAAATATAAACTGCCCAGATAAACAGAAGAGGAAATAGCATACTTAAATAACCCTATTTTAGAAAAAGAAGCTGAACAAACTATTAATGAACTCCCTAAGAAAAAATCCCCAGGACCAGATGGATTCATTCATGAATTCAACTGAACATTAAAGATTAATTCCAATATATAAAGTACTTAGAAAAATAGGCACAAAAAAAGAGTCCTACCAAATTCCTTTTACAACACAAATATGGTGCTGATACCTAAACCAGGGAGAGTGAAAACAGAAAGAAAACTTTAATTTCCTTAATGAATACTGGTGGAAAAATATTAAATAAAAAAGAGCAAACAGATTTACAGCAATATGTCTCAAGGATCATATACTATGACCAGGTCGGATCTATACCTGGAATAGAAGGCTGGTTCATAATTAGGGAACTATTAGTAAAATAATAAAATAAATAAAATAAATTCTATATAACATATATATTATATATTATGTATACTTTATATATAATTATATGTATTACGCATATAATAAAAATATATACAAATTACATTTAAAATAAAATAATAAATTGAAAAACTATTGGCCACACCAATAAGAAAAACAGCCAACATCATGATTATGTCAATCAATGCAGAAAAAAAGCTTTTGACAAAATAAAACACTCATTTTCATTAAAAACATTATAAAGTATCGCAATAAATGGAGCTTTCCTTAAAATAAGTGCCATCTATCTAAAGTCATTAGCTGGCATTATCTGTAATGGGAATGAACTAGAAGCCTTTCCAATAAAATCATGAATGAGGCAAAGATACCCATCATCACCACTATCATTCAATATTGAATTAGAAATGCTAGCCATAGCAGTAAGTGGAGAAAGAGAAATTAAAGAATTTAGAACAGGCGATGAATAAACAAAATTATTTCTCTTTGCAGATGATATGCCAGTATACTTAAAAAGTACCTTGAGTACCAACTGAAACCTAGTTGAAATAATTAACAACTTAAGCAAAGCTGCCGGATATAAAACAAACCCACATAAATCATCAACATTTCTATATGTTACTAACAAAGTCAAGCATCAAGAGAAAGAGAAATTCCATTTAAAATAACTGCAGACAATAGAAAATACGTAGGGATCTATGTGCCAAGAGAAACTCTGGAACTCTATGAACACAATCACAAGATACTTTTCACACAAATAAAGAGATGTCTCTACTCCAAATGTTCACACTATTTATGCCTGACCTGTAGTAGAGTATTCTGAGCTTGGTCTAATCAGATGCAGTCAAATACACTGTACCTTGACTCCAACATAGTGATATCATTTCGGTCTTCTTTAAGAAAAAAGGACAACACGTATTCCAAAATAAAGTTAAATGGGTATATGATTTAGATAAAAAGGATGATATCAAGAGTATTTAAAGGGAGCATGAATAATTTATCTATCAGATCTATGGATAAGGGAGGAATTTATAACCAAACAATAGTGTTATGATATGTAAAATTGATCATTTTGATCACATTAAGTTTTTTGTGTACAAACAAAGGCAATGCAGCTAGATGAGAAAGAAAATAGGAAATGCAGAAAAGATTTATAGCAAGTTTCTCTGATAAAGCCCTCATTCATCAAATGTATAGGGAAATGAGTCAAATTTATAAGAATATGAGTCATTCCTCAATTGATAAATGGTCAAAGGTTATGAAGAGACAGTTTTTAGAAGAAATCAAAGCTATCTATAGTTATATAAAAAAAATGGTCTAAATCATTGTTGATAAGAGAAATACAAATTAAAACAATTCTGAGGTACCACCTCACACTTACCAGATTGACTCATATGACAGAAAAGGGAAGTTATAAATGTTGGAAGGGATGTGGAAAGATTGGGCCACCACTGCATTATTGGTGGAGTTGTGAACTAGTTCAAACATCCTGGGGAACAATTTGGAACTATACCTCAATGTTTATAGAACTGTGAATACCTTTTAACCCTGCAATATCTCTAGTAGGTCTATATCCCAAAGACATCAAAGGAAGAGAAAAAGGAACTATATAGGCACAAAAATATTTATATCAGCTCTTTTTGTGGTAGCAGAGAATGGAAATTGAGAGAATGCCCATTAATCAGGGAATGGTTGAAAATGTCGTGGTATATGACTGTGATAGAACGCTTTGTGCTATAAGAAATAATAAGCAGGATGTTTTCAGAAAAACCTGGGAAGACTTCTATACACTAATGCAAAATAAAATGAGCAGAACCAGGAGAATACTGTACACAATAACAGCAATATTATACAAAGATCAACTATGAATGACTTAGCTATTTTCAGCAATATAATGTTCCAAGACAATTCCAAAGAACTGATGATGAAAAATGCTATCCACCTCTAAGAGAAAAAAACTGTGGGGTTTGAATGCATACTGAATTAAATATTTCTAACTTTATCTTTATTAATTTCCCCTTCTGGTTTCTGTTTTCTTTTGCAACATGGCTAATGTGGAAATAGGTTTTGCATAACTTCGCATATATTATCATATCAAATTGCTTATCTTCTGAAGGACAGTTAGGAAAAAAATGAGAATTTGGAACTCAAAATTAAAAAAACAAAACAAAGTGAAAAGCTTCTTTTACATGTAATTAAGAAAAAATAAAATAGACAAAAAGAAAATGCCAAAGCTTTAAAACTAGATTCTTCGAAGTACCACTGACAGAAATAGAGAAGTTAAGAAAGGTTATTCTGTATTAGGTTGAAGACTATGAATTCAGATTTGAATATATTGAGTATAACATGTGACAGTAAGGTGTCCCAACAGAAATAATAAATTTTATTAGTTATTCCATGTTTAAGAATATTAATCCCAAGTCTCATTAACTATGAGGCACACACACATGCACAACTCAGAAATCAAGAAATTATAAGAAATGTCAAGAGATTTATCTTAAAATCACATAACATCTTTAATTTATAGCATTATTCAGTAGCAGTTTTAATTCCCTTTTAACTCAGCAAGGGGACAGGTAGAAATCTCAGTGCAACTTAAATTAGCTCAAATTAGGTAGCCTATCAGAATTGGTGGCACCAAGAGGAAAAGATGAATATGACTTCTGTTTCAGATTCTTACTTAGACAGCTGGATTGGGGACCTAAGGAGCAACTTTGTTCATACTCAGGAGCCACAGCTTGAGAGAAGTAAGAGGAAAAGATGAACTTTGGGTACACCTCTAATATATTCTAGGCTTTTCCTCTCAATGAGCTGGGAGAGTGGGATTTCTCTTAAGTATCACCCTCAGTATCAACAAAACAGTCTTTTATTGTCCCACTCCAGGTGTTTAGGTAGAGATCTAGGATAGAGCTAATATTGGTCCTCCCCTTTCCCTAAAATCAGTTGTATCTGTCTTCTAACCTCCACTTGGACTATTGAGCTTGGGACACATGCAAGACAATTGTCCCTTGTATGTTGTTCCACTAAATTGTTCCATCCTCATGAATTCATCTCTCATGTTGGAAACATGGTCATCCATACTAGAGGTCTACTGTTCTTTAGCCAGGAGTTTTAATAGCCACTGGTCCAAATAGATCACTAAGCAAATTCCAAAATAACCTTCAAAGTATGTGAATTTTCAGATCAAAACTGGCATGACTACAAAAAGGTTTGCATGTGTTTTTGGCTCTGTGCCTCGAGGAATTCTTTTATCAAATGACATGTCAGAAACAGTGGACATTTTTCTACCACTGATCTGGGAAGAATGAGGTGGATTCATTTCCACTGCATGGATCAATTCTCTTCAACAATTATCTTTGTATAGAAAAAGCAGTCTGTTATAAGCAATCAATTTGTCTTTCATTTTAGTTTATCTTTCTCTCTCTTTCCTTTCCTAACTCTGAAACTTCTGTCCATACCTTGCTTAAATGATGGCTATCTAGTGTGACACGCAGCATGGCCAATTTATAGCGTGAAGGTCAGAGATAGCAGTGTCTCTTCGGAGGAAAAGTTATAAGGCAATACATTGTAGTAGAAAGAATATTGGACTTCACATAAGGAAATTGGATTCCACTCCTGGTCTTGTCACATCACTTAAGTTTTTTGAATAATATGATATAATAATATACATCTATAAAAATGGCAAAATGTCATTTTATAAGGAAAATGACCAATGTAGTGGAAAGAATACCTGATTGTCCATATAATGCAACTGCCTTAACTATTAACTACTTGTGTAATATTGAACAAATTTCACTTTTTTCACCTCATTAAAGCTCCATTTTCTCTTTTTTAAAATGATGTCTTCCATGCCTAACTTGTGGGATCACTTTGAGGTTTGAATAAGATAACACATATGAAATCATTTTGTAAACTGTAAAGTTCTAAATAAATGCTTCAATCAATCAGTCGAAAAGAATGTTAAATATCAGCTATATACCAGACACTGTGCTAAATTCTGAGAATACAAAAAGAGGCAAAAGACTGTCCTTGTCCTCAGGGAGCATACAATCTAATGGGAAGACACATTCAAACAGAAATGTATAAACTTAACTATGTATAGGATAAATTAAAAAGAAACAAGTACAAAGTAGAATTAAGAGGGCTTAGGAAAGGAGTTAAGGAGGAACATTCCAGGCATGTGGAAAGAGAAAATGCCCAGAGCCAAGAAATAGAGTATCTTGATCACTGAATTGCAAGGAGGCCAGTATCACTTGATCAAAGAGTACATGGAGGGGTGTAAGGTATAAGTAGTATGGAAAGGGAAGAAAGAGCTAGGTTATGAAGAACTTTCAATGCAAAGTAGAGGATTTTGTATTTGATTCTGGAAGTACAGGGGAGCCACTGGAGTTTACTGAGTTGGGGGTGACATGGTCAGACTCACACTTTTGGAAAATACCTTTGGTGGCTGAGTGGAGGCTGTATTGAAATGGGCCAAGACTTCAGGCAGGTTGATATACCAATATGCTATTTCATGATACAGGCATGAGATGATGAGAGCCTGCACCAGAGTGGTGGCAGTGTCAGAGGACAGAAGGGGACATTTTTGAGAGATGTTATAAAGCTGAAATTAACAAATCATTGGCAACAAATTGGATACATGATTATTATTAATTTGCTATAGATTTATTAGGATGGCAATTCATAAAAACCAAAGAAAAAGGAAGCAATATTGAACCAAAATAAAACCCCACATTCTACAATTGACTCTATTCTGATTTTACCTAATGAATAAAAAATATTTCAGCCTTAACAGTGTGTTATAGTTTGACTTAAGGTCCTTGGAGAATAGTCATTTAAAAGGTTTATGAAACTTAGGCAATTAATTTGTCCTGAAGAACTGAGCCTCAGAAAAATTTCTGTATGACATATGTATATATATATACATATATATATATATATATGTATATATATGGATATATGTGAGTATGTCTATACACACATACATGTGCATATATGTGTATATACACTTACATACATACAACTATATAGTGGGATGTATATGTAACACTTATTGAACAGGAATAGAAAATCAAAATTATCTAGAAAAAACTCTAGCCAAAAATTTATTTACTTAAGGGAAGAATTCAGTTAAAACTAATCAGATAATCTGCCATAGAACATATCAGAAAAAAAATATATAAAAAGCCTTAGAAATGTAAGAAATTAAATGTTTATTTTATACTGTAGTAATCAAAGCTATTTGGAGGAGAGGGAGAAATACAAGAAAGAGAAGACACATTTACTTCCTTCAAGTACATTATGAAAAACTTGAGCCTTTGCTAAATGTTTGGTAGAAGATACTGACACACATAAAGACTTGGGACACAAAGATATGAATTTATTCACAAATAATTTCATATGCAAGAGGAAAAGCACAGAGTGGGAATTGTTTCACTGTAATATTTTTTTCCCCTATGAATGTACACACATATACATATATACATACATATATACACATATATGAAAAATATAACGTTGAATATTGTATCTATCCTTAAATTTCTAAATTTTAATTAATAAGGTGATATATTGTACCCTATATCATGTCTTCATAAAACTGAGCATATAGGCAGTTCATAGTTATTTGACAGGATGTTTTTCCATTCATTTCTCTTTTTTTCTGAAGCTATGATCCCGTCAACTATGCTTTTTCTCTGAGAAAGGGCTGTGTCAGTCTACTTTTTGTGGCCTCAGTTTCTAATCCAGTAATGTTTGGGACCAAAGTGACCACCATTTCCTTTTGCATATTATGTAACCTGCACATTATAACTACTATTAAATTCCTTGAGGCCATGGATCTAGTAAGTTCTTTGAAGTCAGGACTGTTTTTGGTTTGTTTTTTGTTTTTTGTTTTTTTTGCACAATGTTTGACATATAGAAAGAATTTATATGTGCTTTTTCATGCATTCTTTGGTCCTGTGAAGGTAGAGAGGAATAACTTGGTTATTTGAATAAAACTTCTGCTCTCTTTCAAATAATTCTCCCCATATACACTTCCCAAAGGAGAAAACAGACATGAATCTCTCTTCATTTTTCCCGCTGTTGATCTGCTGCTCTCACCAGTCTACATAACCATCCAAAATGTTTAGGGGTTAGCTTGATACCCTCTAGGGGCAAAGGATCCATTATAGTCCAGTAAGTGTTCTGGGGAACTTGAAGATGAATCTTTCCTTGCTTTCTAAACTGAAGGCATGACTTTTACTATTGATAGGAGCATTTAATCTAGGCAGCATCTATCATAGACTTTTGGATTGTCTCCCTGCCTCAAATCTCTCCCTGTTCCAGTCTGTTCTCCAATCAAATATCAAAGTGATTTTTCTAACTTTCTGACTAGATTACCCCTTTATTCAATCAACTCTAGTGATTCCTGGACAAGTCTAGTGACACCGACAAGAAAATCTTGCATTTTTAAAAGCCACATACAGCTTGGCTTCCTACATTTCCAGTTGCTTATATCTTACCTGCATCTACATACTCTGTGACCTAGTAACACTGGCTTCCTTGATATTCCTAACATAAGACAATCTATCTCTTGAGTCTATGTATTTTCACTAGCTGTCCTTTATACCTGGAATTCTCTTCATCTTTCACTCTGCTTCCTGGGTTTCCTGGCTTTCCTCATATTGTAGATAAATTCCCATCTGCAAAAAGCCTTTCTTAATGCTTCTTAATGGTAGCTTCTTGCTTTTGAGATTGTCTCCAATTTACCCTGTATATGTCTTGTTGGCATATAATTACATTTCCATACTGCTTGGGATTATTTTTAGTATTTCTTTGTATCCCCATCATTGCTTTATCCATACAGATACAATTCATTGTTGACCTATTGATTTGTCATAACTGCATTTCTCTGTACCAAATCCAGTAGTCTTTAACAACTGAGAATACTTCTTGATTTTGGTGTAAATTATGAATTCTATTTATTGTCTATCATAGAAATCAATGTTTTCCATAAACTCTGTGTGTGTATGTTTGTAAAATTAATATTTAGTAGTTGGAATGTCTTGATGAAAGTAAATTGAATCTTCATTAGGAAAAAAATAAGAGTCCAAAGCCTTTAAAGAGAAAACTAAATTTCCTACAATTCTTATGTACAAAACAAACAAGAAATAGAAATAAGCCAATCAAAGCCCAAACAACTGAAAACCAAAGTTGGAACAACACCAATTGGAACAATCTTAAAGTATTTTGACTGCCTTGTCTAGTTTCATCTATGTGTCTTTACAATATAGAAGGTACTTAAATGATGTTTGAATTGAATTTAGAGAATGCTGAAGGTCATCTGTTTGTGGGAATATATGTGGGAAACCCTTTGACAGATAGAAATTCTATCTACATGAATGTAGGGGGATGATTTTCTTGTTTCTGGTAAATAAATCTCTTCACCTTATCTCTCCTCACTAATCTTCTGATATCTAGGTATTGAGTGCTTCCCTGGTTGCTAGAAAAATGTAAAGATGGTGAACTCAGGGAAGGAGAGTTGGTAAATTTTAAACATTTTTGTGCTAAGATTTTACAGCTTCTACAATACACTGCAATAGGACAGAAAATTAAAATGCCATTTTTTAGTAGTGGTGTGGTAATGATGGTAATGATGGTTATAGATGACATTATAGCGCATTTTAAGGCTTGTAAAGCATTACACTTATATCATTGGAGTGTCACAACAATCCTGAGGGAGGTGATACTATTATTCTCATTTACAAATGAGGAAACTGAATTAGCGTTGTAATTTGTCCAGTGTCACATAGTAAGTATCTGAGGCAGGATTTGAATTCAGGTCTTCCTGACTCCAAGTCTAGTACTCTACCCAGTATGGCATTTAGCTGATATAATGGTACTTGATATTTAAATAATACTTCAAAGCTTTCAATGTGTTAAACATACATGATTTCATTTGATCCATAACAACTCTATGCAGTAGATACTTGCTATATTTTACACATGAATAAACAGAAGCTCAGAAAAGTTAAATTGATTTTTCACCATCATACTACTAGAGTTAGAGGCATAGTTTGGATTTCAGGTCTTCCTTTTCTTTAGGTTTAACACTGTAGTATTATACCATTTAATCTTTCAATAAAATGTATGGTGGGGCAGCTAGGTGGTGCACTGGATAGAGCACCAGTGCAGGAGTCAGGAGGACCTGAGTTCAAATCTCACCTCAGACACTTGACACTCACTAGTTGTGTGAACTTGGGCAAGTCACTTAACCCCAATTGCCTCATCCTGGTTCACCTTTAGTCATCCTGATGAATATCTAGTCACTAGATTCAGATGGCTGTAGAGGAGAAGTGAGACTGGTGACCTACACAGCCCTCCCTCACTCAAAACAAAGTCAAGTGAAAGTCATGTCATCTTTTCTCTGATAGCATGGTCTTTTGCAACGAAGGATGAACACACACATATATGTGGTATATTAAATAAGTAAATTTATACCATATTTTAAATATAAATTTACATGCGTAGATTTTGAACAATGGCATTTATTCTATTCTAGCATTCTTTTCAACCTAAAATTTAGCTTTTTAAAAATTGAATGACCTGCCTCAAACCTGTTGTTCTTTGTCCTTGGAGGTTGTACTATCACTTGCTGGGTATGCTATAATGTCTTGGATTGGTTGGACCACATGGACACTAATGTATATTGAACTCTCAAATTTTGTAATTCTAGATTATTGCTTATTATTCAATTAGATCATGCTCTATTTTATATTTCTCTTGATCATGCTGAACTTCACCCCTTTGCTATTATCTCTTGTTTAGTTGCTTTTCTCTTATGTCCTACTCTTCATGACCCATTTTTGGGATTTTCTTAGCAAAGACACTGGAGTGGTTTGTTGTTTTCTTCTCCGGCTCATTTTACAGGTGAGGAAACTAAGGCAAACAGTGTTAAGTGGGTTACCCACCTAATATGTATCTGAGGCCAAGTTTGAACTCAGGCCTTCATGACTACAGACCCAGCACTCTATCCATTGTGACATCTAGCTGCCCTTGCTATTGTTAGAATGAAACAAACTTGAGAACAGGGATTACCCCTGGAATGAGCACAGTTCTTTATACATACAACGAGGACTTGAACTCATGTTTCCTGAAAATGAAGTTGCTCTAGGATACCATGCTATCTTTTTTCTGGCAAGGAGTAGATATATGATATTTATTGGATTGGATGACTTCATAAAAATGTCACATAAAACAAGAAAATATATATCATCAACACATGTGACATATTACTAGAAGGTGGTCTTGACATCAAGCCTTTTTCCAATGTGCCTAAACAAAGGTTGTAAGTCAATATTTGCACATTTTAAAAAGATATACTCAGATCAATAAAAATTTAATGCACAGTGCTATAGAATGTACTGTACAGAGTTGGCACTCACCTGGGCAAAGAGCAATATTGCAAGGTTTATGATGAATTTCAGGTCCCTCACATGATCTTCCCCCATATTGGGGAGGTATACATGATCGTGTCCTAGTTCTTTGGCCTCGACCACATGTAAATGAACACAAACTCCAGGGTGACCACTCCTCCCAAACTCCATGTACTGTAACAAAGTAAAAAGAATTTAACAAAAAGAAGACAATAGAGTAAAATCAGCAAAAGATAAGAAAGTTAAATTAATCTATTTTCCTGAAAACATACTATCAACCTTCTTAATTTCAACAAAAATAGGAAAAAAATAATTTGAAAATGTATTGAACTTGTTGGAAAGTTCATATTTTCTCTATATTTGAGAATGCTGAATTTTAAACTGCAGTGTTATTTGTGGGGTATACATATAGAGATACATTTTTTCACTAGGAAGCTTTTCAGTGAACTTATTTCTACTTAAAGATAATTACCACAGTAAAGCTAGCAGCATAATGATCATTTTCTTTAACTAATCTAATCACAGTAAGTTGAACTACTTTTCACTTATGATTCTGGATGAAGAGCCTTAATTCCAGCCCTTTTCACTGGGAACCACAGAGGTTAAGACACTTGTCCAAAGGTCACACATTAAATAGTAGCAGTACACTATACAGGACCAAAGTGCTAGGTGACATCCTTAAAAGTTTTGCCATACATTAAAAAAAAGGTGAAAGAGAATCAGAACTTTGGAAGAACTAGCTTTACATTATTTCTTTACTTAATTTTTTAAATTTGGAATAAATTAAATCAATGTTTTAATGTATATAAGCTAATAGAACTTTTAAGAGGTATATTTTAAATATTGCAGGTACAAACCTTTATTGAGCTTCTTAGACTTTCTTCTCAGCAAATATTTTCACTACTATTAATATCTAATATTTTTTCCTACAGCTCTTAATTTTGGATCATGTCATACCTTACAGACATTATATTATCAATACTTTATACAATAAATCATGAATTAAAGAGACTGGTTGCTCTAAGACTGTGCTTAAATTATTACCAATAATAATGATATTAAAAATGACTCTAAGCCCCTTACTAAATGGCCCAACAGTATACCAAAAGTAGTTACTCTTAAAATCATTCTCTCAATAAAAAAAGAAGAGAAAGGAATCAGGAGGAAGAAGACAAAGGAATATCTGACTTAATTTACTGTTTGAACTTGGCTTCAAATAACATTGCATTACTAGAAATTCAAAACTCCATCAAATAAGCTGTGAAAGCTGAACCACTCCATGTTGTCTGTTGAAAAAAAAAATCACTCCTACACATATCCATACACACACACACACACACACACACACACACACACACACAGAGTGAACACATTTACATACGTTCTATGTATACATGCCTCATCTAGCCTTAGGTGAATTTTTATCATTGGTCAGTCAAAATAGGAGAGTCATATGGCTCAGCATTTAGAAATGGCAGATATTTAACATGGTAAGTAATATTTTCAAAAAAAGATGAATTGGGATATATAATTTAAAATATTTTCTGAATATACTGATATTAAAGATATTTTTTATTAAATAATATACTCTTTCTTGCTGCTCTGTAGCCAGTCTTTCTCAGTTCTGTTGAAACAGGTAGATCAAGATTTCTGAGTATTGTCATTAATTACACTGCTCTGTTATTCAATTTGCTAGTTTATACATTTTCTCTCCTTAAAAATACTTCAGTATTCAAAGCATCCCAGAAAAGAGGAACTTATTAAATGAATTCTAAATTGGCAGATTTTCATCTCTTAATCTTAAAAACCTTGATTAACTTTGATGGTTGATGAAACCTAAAGCTTTTGAAGAATAAATTATTGATTACTTTTTTCTTGAGTCTTTATTTTTCATGGTGTGATTTCATGATTCTTCCATAGCATCAAAGAAAGTAAAATAATATTAACTCCTTTTAATTAGGAATTTTGGATCTAATATTGACTGCAAAATCCTTTTGCTTCTATAGAATTCTACTGATTTTGTTATGGGAAATAATGTGCAGATACTGCCACAATTTCAGATACTTTGCTATTCAGAGATGCTCATTGTGAATGATTTGAGTGTGGAGGAAGATGAAGAGGAGGAGGAGGAGAAGTAGAAGAGAGAGAGAAAGGAAGGAAAGAAGAAAGGAAGGAAGGAAGGAAGGAAGGAAGGAAGGAAGGAAGGAAGGAAGGAAGGAAGGAAGGAAGAAAAATAAAGTTTCTAAATCTGAAAACTGTCTGGTACGTTTAATCAATGCACAGGTAAACAAATGGGACTTGGGGAAGGGGTCCTTTCTGGAGCATGATGTATCTGTTTCAACTGTAGAAACTGACCAGATTGACCAGTAATTGCAAAACCCCTCTACTTGACTTTCTTCTGTATATTGATGGTTTTGGTCAAGTGAGAAGCAATACAGTAAACAGAAAGTGATATTATTAGAAGGTTTTGAAGCCAGTATAAATAGTGCAGTTTTAAAAATTCTGTGGTTTCAAATTTTATAAAACAATTTTCAATGATATTTTATTTAAAAACTGATTATCTCAAAGGAGAAAGTGGAGGATATAATATGAGCTCCTTTTGAGTAGGTATCATTTCAATCCTTATATTTAAATCTCAAGTGTGTAACACAGCACTTGTCACATAATAAGTGCTTAATAAATAAATGTTAATCCGTTGCTCAAAAAATATAAGCCAGATATGATGCTGATGGGAGAAAATTAACTATACTTTAGCCTATGTAAAGCTTTTGTAAAATATAATAAAAATGTGAATGAGCACCATAAAATTACAAATCAGAAAACAGTGATCTCCAAAATTAGTTACATAGCTTTTCACTTTCTTTGCTACAAAATTATTTTCTATGGCTCACTCAAAATGTAAAATTTCCTATTCAAAATGACCAACTTTGAAAAAGAGAAATTAGGTTACCTAGAATCTTAAAATGGTAGGGAAGTCTGAGATCATTTTAAGGTGAGGGTCAAAGGACTACAAGTACGGAATGGCATAGCTAGGGCTCAAACCTAGCTTTTGTGAGGTGCAGTGATTTTTTTGCTCTACCAGATGCCCCAGGAAGTAAGAATTATATGGTTTAACTAAGGTAATGTTTAAAGTGTAACCTGAAAGTGAAAATCATTCATTTTCCATCATCCCCCTTGGCAATGCAAATAACCTCTAGCATCACCATTTCATAATGTGAAGCAAGGAATGGTTAACTATCTAGTCTGACTTTGTACAATTTTATGCTATTTCTTTAAACGGTAGGCATATTTTGGATAGACACAATTTAACTAATCAGGTAATGTTGTTTAGCTCACTTATCTCATTGCAAATGTGATATTTGAGTACAGAAAAATTTATACCATTTCAGGCAATATTTAGGTGGAAGAATTCATTTGTAATCATTGCTTTCATTAAAAATTAGCTTGAAAGGAAAGCATACATAATGAGTCTGGAAAATATCAAAACAAAATAATTAACACATGAAATATTGCATAACTACCATGAAACATTTATGTAAATATGTTAAAACACCATTTGAAAGCATCACCTATGATAGTATTAAAACATTTCATCTTAATATTAAAATAAATTAATTTACAATTTCCTCAATTGTAAAATGCAGATAATAATAGCACCTACTTCCAAGAATGATTGTTGTGAGGTTCAAAGATTTTTTTTAAAGCTCTTAGTACAGTGCCTGGCACATAGAAGGCACTTACTAAATGATCGTTTCCTTCCCTCAAATAAAATGAGAATGTTGGGTCTGATGGCCCCTGAGCTCCCTTCAGGTTGTCTATCTATGAGCCTATGAATGTTCAACAGGTGGAAATAATTGAGCTTTATAACTGACATTATAAAATGTCACTCAGTATTGAAAAAGAAAAAGAAGGAAAAACACAAATTTGCTTTTTCATTATCTTCAAATCTATTTCTTTCTGTATTATTATGAAGTAAAGATGCTTTCCCCAATATCAATATCACATATTAAAACATATACCAATAAATAAAATGGATACAACTGTTTGTGGAAATTGTCATTAGCCAATATAAAGGTATATACTTCAAGAAAGTGAGTTAAAATTTCTGTCATATATGCGACTCTTCAGTTTTGTCTCTTATTCCAGAGGTACAATGAAATGAAGGTAAGGATGAATGGAGGATGGAAAAGTGTATTGTCATCTTCTGACAGATTTTCTCTTTTGCTTAGATGAAAGAGAGAATAATATATCTTTTGGTTGAAATAAAAATACATGCACATATGCAAAACCAGCTGAAAAGAAAAACCTGATTAAGGCACTTTCCAATCCAATCTTCTTTATTCCTACTCATAGCCAGACTCTCCTTTGAGGATAATAACCTACGTATCAGCCTGAGCTTAAAGAAGGAAACTGATGTTCTTTCAAAAGGAAATGATGTTCTGAATAACTCTTTGCTTTTAAATCCTCCAGTCTTTATTGATTTAATACTATTAGTTTTTCAAGTTTATAATTCACAAATTTTTTCTTATCCGTATTAGAAATTAATTTGATTTGACTGATGGATTAGTGTTAAAGTAAGAACCAATTTTAAACACAGGCAGAGTACTTCCTTACCTATACAGTGAGATTAGTGAGGAGAAAAAAAAAAGGGGGTTCTCTGTCCGCAAAGAACTCCACCACTGAATCTTTAACCCTTTTGATTGTCAATGAAGGGATAGAAACTAAATGTGATTTCATCCTCTGTAATGTAGAGTCTCAGAGCATTTCCCAGAGCCATGACATGTTAAATGCTTTGCCCAGAGTCACACATCAAGTGTAAGAGGTGAGGTCTAAAACCGACTCTTTTGGGTTTCAGTGCTAGCTTCCTAATTACCATGTACACTGCCTCATGCTGCCAATGCCTTTAGTAGTGAAAGACAATGTTAAAATGCAGCTATCACTGGGAAAGTATCATTATTATCCTTATCTTATATCAAATGTGTTTGGTATTGTAACTAGCCAATGAACATGTACATTTTGATGATGAAAGTGATATGGAAGATGGGGTAGGATTAGAATTTGGGATATTACCTGTAGTGTATAACATGGTGTAGTACACTAGGCAGTGAGACACCAACATGATGGTAGTGGATACTTAAGCTGATGGGTGACAAAATGAGGGATTGTACCATGAAGTCCATTACAGCTCCCACAATTTTGCCTTGGGTCTGTCTTTGACTTATAGTTAATGTTTAGTTGTCAAGATACTCAATGGATTCCTTTCCTTTTTTAAACATGATTTCATTAGTATAGGGAGCTGTCAGTGAGAAATTCCTTCTACTGATGCTCATCAGCTGGTTGTCTTCAACTTATATTCTTAGTGAGTTGACTGGGGCAATGAGAGATTAAATGATTTGTCCTTAGTCACATAGGAAACATGTCAGAGATAAGACTTAAACATAGATTTTCTTGACTCTGAGGTCAGCTCTCTGTCCAATACATCCTGCTGCTTCTCATGAATCTCAAATAAAGTTATACGTTATTCTTTGACAGAGTACTGTTTATGTGTACACGCTCACGCATACACACACACACACACACACACACACACACACTTGAACTTAATCCATAAAAGTGGAATTCCATAAATATTAACTGCAAATTTGCTCTGTTGTCACAAAGCATACACTACTAATTGCTCGTTTTCAATTTTCTTAGCTTTTCAAATCTCCCCTATTCCTCTCTGGAATTCTAGACCTTCTTTTCTACTATTTTTCTGCAAATTGATCCTATTCCATTCTCTGTATTCTTTCTCGTGTCATCTACACTTCATTTAGTTTTTACTCTGATTCCTCTTTTCTTTCTTTATCTTTCTTCCCTTAATGGTATCGTTCCTTTTGTCCTTCACCTGTTCTTTCTGTTCTTTTAAATTTTTTTTTGCCATTTTGTCTTTGTATGCTTTTGGCTTCTCCTTCTATCCTTTATGTTCTACTTCTTTCCACATTCCATACACTCTATCAAAGCTTTCTTGCACACTTAACCCTTTTTTACTCTGCATATATCCTGTCTATATCTAGATATTTATTTGTCATCTTTCTCATTAGAACGTGATCTCCTTAAGGACAGGGATTATGTGTTTTTTTTTGTTTTGTATCCTCAGTCCTTGGCACAGTCCCCGGCATATAAATAAGTGCCCATAGCACTTAATAAATTATTATTGATTAATTGTCTTACTGATTGGTTTCATTTGTGCTTTGCCAACTGCTTCTTACCATTTCCTTCCAAGACCTTCTCCCCATTCTATCCTCTACTGTCTTATCTAATCTCTTCTACTTACTGGCGAAGGTATCTTGTACTACTCAGCTGTGACTGTTTATGTTTCTACATAGCTTTGCTTCCTACTTGCTAGGTTGGTTCCTAGAATCAGGAGCTCCTCTGGGAACATCCATTCACTTAAGTGGCCCATATTTCTTTAGGATTCATTTCTACCTCTTCCTACTCAAAGGAAGAAACCCTCAGGGGTCCCAGATATAAAACCATAGGGGTGTCCCTAGGAAGCCTACAGAACTAGCAAGCTGTGACAAGACGTGTGTTTAGAGGGGAAGCAGGTAAAAATCCATGTTCCTCTGTGGACCCAAACCACTGCTGGTTACCATAAAGCAGCTCCTTATGGCATCAGTGCTGCTAGATCCTGGATTTATAGTTAACATTCCAGGTGATCCCACAGAGAATGAAATACAAACCATTAGCTACCAACATCAGAGAGGAGAGGAGATGGGAGGGCTGGAGAGATGGAGGGATGAAGAGAGATAAAGAGAGGGGGAAAGGGAAAAAAAAGGAAAGAGAGGGGAAGGAAGAAGGTGAAGGAGAGGAAAAGGGAGAGAGGGAGAGGAAGAAGGGAAGAGGGAAAAGAAGAGAGAGGGAAGGAAGGAAAGAAGGAGAAGAGGAAAAAGAGGAGAAAGAGAAAAAGGAGGAGACTGAGGGAAAAAATTTTGTAGTTGTGTGAATGCAGCAGAAAATGCTGGTTTGCAGTGAAATATTTGATACTTGCCTTAAGTAAGAAAGAAATGGTACTCTGTTCCGTTTGGATTATATCATTTTCTGTTCCCTAAATGACTGTATCAAATGTCCAAAGCAATGGACAGTTCAAAAGAGGGCAGTCATTTCAAATTTTATATTAAACAGAAGCGTAAAATAGAGCCTCCAGCTCACAGACAGTAGCTGAGTATAGAGAACCAAATGTAATCATTGTACTTGTAACCATGGTCAAAGGAAGTTTGAGCTAAATTTTAAAAAAAGCCCCTGAAAATTAATTTTTTTCACTTATAAGGTTATAATGACTTTTTGTGGCAATTGTGGAGAATTCCTGGCTCCAAAAACTTGTCATTTGTCTTAAATAACAAAAAGTTGTTTCACCTTCCCAGCACATTAGTAAATTGTGTTTTTTTCTTCCTAAATCATTCAATAGAATACTTTTCCTCATTTTCTATTCCTGTAAAAATAAAACTATGGGTAAACATCTAATTAAAAACATATATTCACTCATATCTAGAACTATCCTTGAAAGAATTGCTTGTATAGATCTTTTGACTGCTATGAAATAATCACATACATAATGAAATTTCCCAGATGAATAAGAATTACACTTATCCACTCTAATTAAAATGTCTATACTCAATTCATGTGAAAATAACCAAATATTTCAAATGCTTAGCAAGACACAATTCAATAACATCCACAATTGTATTTGCTGCTAACACTACCTGGACAGAGGGCAGTGTTATTGCAAACCCTTGATTCTCTTAATGGGCCGCTGCAGTGTGTCCCGTAAGGTGATACACAAGCTCTGGTTCGCACCTGCGACCCTTGACCACAAGTAACTGAACATGAACTCCACTGGGACCACTCTTCCACACCAGATTCACCTGTACACAAGACAACAAATAAAAATGAATACTGCCTTGAGTGATAATATAAAACATTGTAAGTAACTAACATTGTGGCATGTAAGCAAATCTGAAGGCAACAGTATGACATTAGACACTTGATAGGGTCCATGGAAAAAAATGTTTAGTGAAACAATAAATTAAAAATTGGGATGCACAGAGAACTGATGCAAGAACTGACTTTGAGTCCAACCTTGTAAGTAGTGCTTCTTTTCACAAAACACCACTGCACTATGGATACTAAAAGAAAAAGAATCAGTCAACATTTTGCATAATAGAAGACAAACTGGTTTTTATTTTCTGCCTCAAAAATCTTTAAATAGATATGAAATGGTACAGGGGGAGGGTAACTGAATGCTATTCAAACATAGCCTATTCTTTTAAAGTGAGGGATGAATTATATATCCATGCATTTCTTTCATGCTTTCATTGTGGACCCTCATTCCTAGCTCTTAGAATGCTCAAGTCATGGGTAATTTTGTCATATTAATTTGTGTTGTAGCACACTGAACAATTACTCTCATTGTTTCCAAAAAGGTCCTAGAGTAGTATTACTTTGCCATTTCAGAATGAAGTTATTCATTCTATTGCAATTATTAATAAGGGAATTTTGACAACATGATGCTTTTCCCAGGGTCTAGATCACTTTAGTGACTCTCACTCAGAATGGATGAAAACTCTTCCAGTATTTGTATTATAACGCTAAAACTGGACAACAATGGGTTTTTATAAAATAAGGAAGGTTTGGATCCATTTTCTCAAATCAAATAAGTCAATTCTATAGCATCAATGGTTTCCAGATAATTAAAGAATCAAGTTCTAAGGAAATTTAAAGGCTAAAGTACTGAAAATCATGACAGTGGACTCTTAATGCTCTCTTAGCCTAACATTCATAGTAGATATTATAAATTTGATCTCAAAGCAAAATTTTCTGGCCAGACATATATACTATTTTCCTATCAATAAGTTATCAAGTTTTGATATTACCATATACATTATTTCCATTACTTGTAGTTAGTTGTTTGAGAAGTGACTTAAGCATGCTTCTATTTTAAGTATTCCCACAGAGGTTCTGAGGATAATGACTTTTACGTTGGTATGTATCATACTAAATAGAGCATAAGGAGGGGTAGTCAGGTGAATGCATATAGAATTAAATTTGCACTAGTTTTTCATGGATAATTCTCTTGTACTGCCTATAATAAATTGTTTCATCAGGATGTATGATCTAGGTTAACATTCTCCCTCAGTTTCTTTGTTTTAACAGAACTACAACATTTGATTATGATTTTATACAAGAGACATATTATTTACTGATTACATTAGACTGTGAGGTCCTTGAGAATAGAAACTACCTTTTGCCAGTCTTTGTATCCCTAGCACTTAGCACAGTGACTGGCACAAAGCAGGCACTTAAATATTTATCAACTGACTGAATAGTGCAAGTGATATCAAAACTCAAAACTTTTCTTCTTAGGTATTCCTTACCTTTAAAAAAACAACCTTATGCAGAATATCATTATCAACAGTGATGCTGCTCTGTTGTGGAACTGAAGGAAAAAATTTGTCAGGTACAAATTTAGGGAAGATATTAAAAAACTTGATCTTTAGAGCATTTTGAATCTATATGCAGAACCTATGGACAGAAGCTATATTAATAAAATTGATTGAATGAGTTTTAGGAAGTTATGAATTAAATACTGGGCAAATATATGTATAATTAAGGTTTTATAAATAAAATAAACTGAGACAGTTTTTGCCCAAAATTGAAATTATTTTGTCTCAAGCAATGATCTTTATTTTACCCTGGCATGTAGGAAGTTCAGAAATATTTGGTTTAATTGTACTTTCTAATGGTAGCAGGTTCAGGGCTTTCAAGTACATACTGTATGCTGGCAAATTAAGTATTGTAAGAAAAGACTGATATTTTGTGAATATTAAACAATTATATGTTAACTCTCAGTTCATTTTTGCCATAAAAAGATTTCAAAATGTGGGGGTCAGTTCTGAATAATAATGCAAATATTTCTTAAAGTTGCTAAATGAGGTCTTAGAATGAGCAATTACTTGTCCATGGAAATTAGCGTTGTCTTTCTCTTTTTCCTCATCCTAAACTTTCAAAGAATTCATTGACAAACAGATTTCCTTCATTTGAGACCTTTTCTGATGACATGCATTCATTTTCAAACATGACTTTTTTATTTGAGACCAATGAAAAGATGCCTATACAATGGCAGCTTGCTGAAACAAATGCTTTGCCAAATCCTTTTTTGCTTCTGTGCAGTCTCCTTCTGTGCCACTAACGTTTTGACTTGACAAGCCTGAGGAAAACAGCATAGCTCACTGGAAGACTGACAGAAGTGAAATTCATTAGATGACTGATATGAGAAATTAAATACAGTTTGTAAGGAATGTTTTAAGTACAAAAGGACTGTGTGTGATTTTCAGTTTTTGATGTAAACTGCATTTTTTGAAAGAAGAAAAAATAACCATTGTGAGCATCTTTATAGAACTTCATGAGGTACAAAGCTCTTCACAGACATTTAGTTTTGTCCTCACAACACCCCTGTGAGGTAGGTAGTGAAGGCATCTGTTATCATTTTATTGATATAGAAATGGAGACTTAGAGAAGTTAAGAAATAATTACTTAAAATGTTTGTCTCTTTCATGATAGATTCCTTCAGAAGCAACTTGGACATGTCAGTTTGTTCATTCTATTGTATATGGTGCAAATGTGTACATAAGCACATACATTTGTGTGTATACATATATGTTATAATATATAGGTATTATATATTTACAATATATAATTTAGTTTTTATGTGTATGGAGAAAGATTCTTAAATGAATATAAATTAACACTTGGTCTAGATGGTACAAAAAGGCTAGTCATATCTGAGCAAGGGAAGTCTTGATTTCACAGTCTGATCCCTTTGCCAGTCTAGACAATTGCTATTTATCTACACACAACCTATTTGTTCATTGTCAATTAAATTACATGATACAACATCTAGATGTCTTATGCTTCAATAGGCATAGATTAGAAAGTTATATAGAATAATAAGATACTTAACCATGGTGATTTGATAAAGAATTTATTAAGAAACAGTTGGAAATCTCTAGGTTTTAAAGCAATGGTAAGTTTTTTAAAGCCAGCAGACCAAAATGACTGACTAGGCTATGAATATCAGTATTCCTTTTTATCATAAACTTGGAAACTTGATTTTACATTCTAGTGGTGTTGTTACTTTTTAAATGTAATGGCTTTTTAAACTTTAAAAAATTTAAATATACTACTTTTTAAATTACATGATTCTTTAATATTTTGAAGGAGCTATTTTTTTCTCAGTAAAGTTTAAAAAAAACTACCATATTATCTAAAAGAAAATCCACAATCTTTTTTAGTGCCATAAATTAAAAGTAACTTTTATAGACAAATTGTGAAGATGAAATGCATCATTATCATGAACTATTGTTTAATACTTAAAATGGTATCTGATTTAATTTTTTTTTTGGTGGGATAAGGGTCTAAACCTCTGATTTCATCAGTGCAGTGAACTCCTGGCAATGTGAAAACTCTCTTCACTAATTTAGATCAAGTACACCTCTGCAACTTCTAGTCTTAAGGAGTTCCCCCAGGAAATGAGAAATTAAGGCACTTTCCTATTGTCACACAGTCAATCTTGTAACTTTAACCCAGGTCTTCCTCACTCTAAGATCAATCCTCTCACCATCTATGCCAATATGTGCCCCCATTTAATCCATAGAACAGCAATCTCAACACTTAACTTGATCAATTATTTAATTATGTTTAAATGATTTGTGTGGTAATATACACCAGTTCTAAAGACTGACTCAATTAATAGGTTAACCATACTAGAATCAAGTCTTCTTACTTGTGAAGTGATTGATAATCTTATTACATCTTGAAGACATGAGTTTAATAAATATTTTCAAACTAAACACTTTCTAAGGAAGTTTTCTTAAAATGTGCATACAAATCTGCAATGTAAGTTTCTCTGGTGACTCCTATAGATCTCTAAAGTCAGAGAAAAATGTTTTTTAAATATTTCTGAAAACTATGAAATCTACCTTGTACTTGGTTTTTCTACACTGCAAGAAGAGTACAAAAATCATATCATAACCATGTCCATTATTATTTTATATTTATAGCTATTATGTTATCAAAATAATGCGATCAAAAGAAAAATGTTCATATCTCTAAACATTTCCTTTGCTCAAAAGACAGGTAGAAGAGAATGTTCTGTAACATAACACTGTATAGGATATCTAATTGTGTGATACTTACCTGGGTAAGATCCATACTAACTCCCATAATGCCTAAAGGAATGATAATATCAGGAAAATGTAAGAGAAATGATTATTAAAATATTTCCAGTAGACCTGATGGATGCTTTTCACTTTATTGCTTTGCCAGTGATGCTATCTCCTTCTTTCAAAAAAGAATTTTATTCCTAAAACAAAGCTTTCAGTAAGTTCCAAAGCAATGAATATACATTTATATATTTCTTCTGTACCTTTATGTATCAATCTGTTGTATCAAATAGTGAGTTCTTCAACATTAATGTCGTCAACTAACACAATCTTTTTTTTTCAGACATATGATGATAAAGATGCTCACTGCATTTTTGGAAATATGAATAAGAATGTGAGGAAATATTTTAAAATATCTTCATGATTCAATTTTTAAAATGCTTCACTAATTTTATAATCCAAGAGGTATGATATATTAGATATAATGACTAGAAAGGAACAATTAAATGAAAATATAGACAGTAAGTTTTTGCTTTAAAAACATAGTTATTTAGTTTTGGTTATCTGAATTCATAAAAAGTTTTAATTAAAGGTTGGGTTTCTATGCACTGCTTATACAGTATAGGCAAATAAACTATGTGTGTATGTATGTATGTCTAAAGTATGCTTATGTAAATTCTGATTTGCCCAAAATCAGGGAAAAAAGCAAAAATAAAATGGGCAATTGCCATATGCCTAACCATGTGAGAACTGCACACTCAGGTTTCATAAATCCAATAAGTTGATCTCTTTTAAGTTGCATTTCTTCCTGTCACTTGCTTGATACAAGGAAACATTCCCTGTTAGCAGACAGATGAGTCAAGCCAGAGTCTTCACACCCCACCAACCAGACCTCTCCATATAGGATTTCCCCTTTCTTTGAATATTTTCCCCTGAATGCCCCTGAGATGGTTGTGAGCACTCTGTGTTTAGTCATTTCTTTAAATTCAAAGCGTTTTCCTAGATGACAAATGGCAAAGCTTCTCAAAGCCTAAAGGGAAGAATGGCAAATTTTAGGATGTCTGGATATTTACACAAGTCCAGATAGCCATTTCTTAATCCACTTAGCAAAACACAAGTAGATTGCTTTGTGTTATCAATGCCCATAAGTTTTGACCTGCGCAAAGCAGTTTGTAGGAATTTCTGCATTTGCAAGAAACTAAACTTAGGTCGTTATTGTACATTGTTCTGAACATTAATCTCCTTCCTTATATTGTTGAATTTAAACCTGGTAATACTATTATCTGAAAGCAAGTTCTCTAAAATATATGCATTTACTGGTTACAAAAATTATACTTCAATGATATTAAAATATGTTTTAAAAATTAAATCATTAATGCTAGTATCTGATTAAACCTTATCTAAGACATAAACAAAAGGGGAATGTATTTATTCTTTCAGAAGTTTGTATCATAATCAACCAAGGCATCACTTCAGAAAGGTGACCAATTTGCTTGAGACCATCTGCATCAACAGGAGGAACCCCTCTAGCTTGCAATGGACAAAACCTTCATGGAGACAAAGATGTTTTAGTTTTCAAAATAAAGGTGACAATTGGATATGTTCATGACACATTAAAAAAAAAACAAAACCCTTTCATTTAAAAGGTGTCAGCTGCAGAGTTACCAGACAGAATGCTAGCTTATTTATTACAACGAGCCCTAACTTGAATGTAATATTCTGCAGCATCTCTGTGTACACAGACACTAAATACATAGGCAAAGTAATTGCTTTCCTAGTTAGTTGTAAAATGTATGGCATTTTTAGATATATGAAAACACTTATGAGAAAGACAGTCATTTTATTAATATTCATTTTTCTCAATGTTTTGAGGTATCATATTATATGCAAATAGACTGTCTTCTAGTTATTGAGTTTCCTTGAGAAAAACTGTTTTTAACCAAGGATATTTTAACTAATATTAAAATCACACCATTTCTAATGAATAATTTCTGTAAAATATGAATAGTTAATTAATATTTATTGATGCATTAAGTTAGGCAACTGAAACCAGAACTTACAAAGTATTTGTTGAGCTCTAAATGCATCTGAGTTTAAATGTTATAATACTGAAATCTTCTAATGTTTACTCATTATTAAGAATCTGGACTTTCCATTGGCAAGAGTTTCTTGAAAAATGTTTATGATATATTTGAAGCAGTTAACTAGAATATTTAAATCATATTGTTACAGTCCTTATATTCCATTTGCATGCTATACTTTATGAACAATGAAATCTTTTCTGATAGTTAAGTATTTCATAGTGCATATTTTTATGTCTTCTATTCAATTTCCAGCTACTTTATTTATGGACTTTAACTGGTGACAAAAAAATGGTTCAAAAAAAGTATCAGCTTCAAAACTGACAAATGTGCAGCAAAAGATTATGAAAACATGCAGTGTTTTTAAATTAAGTTAACAACAGTAAATAGAAAAAATGTAACTAACGTATTACCAGTTTGTGCCATAAATTTAGCAGCATCAGCTTGTTCCTGAGGGACCCTTTTCTCATGAACAGATCGAGGTCGCTGACTTTTAATTGTATGATCTCCCATCATTCCAAATTCTAAAGACAGAATAAAGGTATATGAAAGCTTGTGTGTAGACATTTCTTAAAAGTTACATTACCGACTCATGCAATATGTTCCTACACATAACTAGAGACTCCTGATAAGGTTTACATTTACTTCACTTGCTAGACTGATCTCCTTCAAATAGATCTAATCTCTGTATCAGCAGAACTTCAAACACAAACATATTTCAACAAACAATAGAAATATCCATTGTAATAACACACATCAGAGTATAAACCAGCTAAATTAATGGAGACACTGTACTATTGGGGATATTGTTTTAAAGCAAATGCATCATATAAATACAACCATAACATTAAATATTGCTGTTCAGTGATAGAAATTTGATTATCTCACAGGGTACTTCCTTCTCTGAACATTAATCAACCTGATGAATTTGTCAGCATCTTTCTTTGAGGATGGGACCAGTGTCACACACTGCTTTATTTACTGAGAGGAACAGTGAATTGATGGAATACTGTATTATTTGTAGTGACTCTTTTCCCACAGGCATAGAGGTACCTGGTACATTCAGAAACTGAAGGGAAATGGAGGTCAGGGTAACTTATCAATCTTTCCTAAGCAATACAAACCCCATCTCATCCTCACTGCACCCCCATTCCCATCCCTTCCCATGCCAAATATAAAAATTCACCTCTCCTCTCAGTTTATAACTCATCTGGGATATAAAATTACTGAAGTCTTCTGTCAGCAAATTATGTGGGTGCACAAGTTCTAGGCTAGGGAGTGGGGAAAAATCTGTGTGTATTTCAATGAGACATATCTTTTCCTATACATTAAGGAGATAGATTGGCTACTGATCAGATTGTCTCTTCCATTCAACCTCCCTTTGAGAATAACCTCATGTATATAGAACTTTCAAAGGAGACTATGCTTTATGCTCATGTGGTTGTTAGAAACCTATTTTAGTATTTCTAACACTTCAGGAAATTTCAACAAGATTATGACAAAACCTCATAAGGGACAGTCCAGAGGAAAAGAAGTTAGGATTATTTCACTTGTATAAAGACATATGAAGAACAGACTTTATTTGTGGTAAAGGGGGTTCAGCATATTACAGCAATGCAAAAGGATTCTTAAGTTAAAACTCCAGCTCCGAGAATGTCAGTAATTTAGAAGAAAATGATTTCATAAGCCTCAGATTTACTTTTACCATCAATTCTGGGTGAACTTTAAAATAAAATATAAAACAATTCCCTCCCTAAACCATTTTTCAGAGGGCATTTTAATATTTACTCTTCATTATAAACTAACTTTTTACCACCACAAATTCTACCCATTGTGATCAGGTTTTTATATGGAAGTAATGTCCTTAGTCATATCTAGCCATATCTGGAATATCCATATTAACAGGAAAATTTTAGTTCCATTTGGAGGAAAATCTAATGAGATGATAAAATCCCTTCTCTCCCTTCCCCCACTCATACCTGAGACAGAAATAGTGTTGGCATGATCATGTGTTGATTTTGACATAGTCAAATTAATTATGGACTTGGTTCATTCATTCAATTTCAGTAAAGAGCGTCAACTGCAAAACTCATTACAGCTTTCATTTCTGTACATGGCCTAACCCAATATTTTACTACAAGAGTAAGAACAAGACAAATGCTATTTCATGATATTGACAATAAAAATATTTATAAATAGAACAAAATTGGGTGAGGAATATTTAAAATCCTGAGGATTTCATTAGGCAATATGATTTTATAGATGTAATTTTTTGTTTAATATTTTTTGCATGAAAATACATTTCATGCAAACCAGAAACTTGAAAAGACTAACAAAAGCAATTTAAATTCAGCAAGGTATTTTGCTACATCAGTATAGACTTTTCAATTTATACCCTGCATTGTATATTTCAAAGAAATTGTGTTTATTAAAAAAAAAACAATAAACTGTAGTATTAACTACATACTCTTTAAATTTTATTAAAAATAAAAATTTTATGTAAAATCAAAAAATATTTGGTACAAAAAATGTAGATACCAAATAGAAAATAATTTAGAATGAGTTTTGATTAATTGTAAGCTTCTTATATGGACAGTCACTTTTATCCTACTCTTCTTAATTTTATTTAAATACAGAGACATACATAAATATATGCATTCTTTGGACAATTTTTTAAAAGCCAAAGTCAGAGTATGCATTTATAGAAAATGGCTTAGGAATTTTATGAGAAAGTAGCTATGTATGGAGGATGATTATTCTTTCATAAAAAGAAATGGAAAAGATAATTTACTCAGATTATTTCTGATCTAATTTCTTTTATTATCTTGATTTAATGAAAAGCTATTTTTCTATTCAATAAAAATAAAACAGTTATCTTTTAGGAAAACTTTAAGATATACGCGAAAGTCGTTATGTAACAATAACAGCAGTAATGATGTTAATGATAACCTTAGATTTGAATAGGATTTTCTCATACAAAGTGCTTTACATTGAATATTCCTCTAGACCACAAGAACAAAGGAAAAAGGTAATCCTAAACTATTGGGCAATTTTGACAAAATAAATGATTAGGCTATCCTTTGATTAGGTTTTAATAACTTATAAATGTAATCTTTGATAAATTTTTAAATTTTAAAAATAGACTCCAGAATTTCAAATAGACCATTATACATTCTTGCCTAAAACACAATATTAGGAACTTTTCCAGAAATGTAACTCATATAATTCAGATGTCAAGATTCTAATGTTAGTCACTACTGCTTATCTTTGATGTATAAATAATACATATTCATGAATGTTGAGAATCCATTGTGGCTTTTAATATCTGTTTTATTAGGCAGCAAGAAATATCTAAATAAGGACTTCTGCCTTCTTTGTTGCTATTCACACTTAAGCAGTTACATAACAAATTTTAGCCTTTGCCTCTAAATCTCTGTATGAAGTCTTTTCATAAGTGTATGCTCCCTTCCCTTGTGTTTGCTTTTTAACTTGTGGAAAACTACCTATCATATTGTTCAGAAAACTTATTAATAATTAAACTGTTAAACCACATTTTCTGCATTCTGCATCCAGAAAGTCACTTGATCTCAGAACTGTCTAGGAATATGGGAAATGACTATGAGGAATTTTGGGTTTCCCTCAGGTCCTAGATTGATCCAAAACATTATTTGGCAGTATGATACTTGTTGAAGTCCACCACGCTTATGTTTTGGGTTCCTTTCATGTGATTTGTATGGATCTTGCATGTGATACCTTTGTCAGATGATTTGTATGTGAATTGTGCTGTGTGAGTCTTGTGTGTTCCTTTTTAAAGTGATTCATGTATAGGTGAATGTGGAAAATTTTATCAAATTTTATGTGATGTAAATCTTTCAGGACCTGGAGAGAGGGAGACATATCTTTCTGGTGTTCTCTCTCTCTCTCTCTCTCTCTCTCTCTCTCTCTCTCTCTCTCTCTCTCTCTCTCTCTCTCTCTCTCTCTCTCTCTCACACACACACACACACACACATACACACACACATCCCCCAAATGACCTAATAAATTTCTTTAGAAAACTTTCAAATTTGGGGATATGTTTTCTTGAACACTACATTATCCTTTTGTAATCCTCATTGCTATTTATTTTAAGGGCATTGCATTATTTTATTACTTAATGTGACAATTTGTTTAGCCATTTCCCTATTGTTGGATATTTTGTTCACATATATTTTGTTTTGCTTTTCAAGTTCGTATAATGCTGTTTTGAAAGTCTTTGAACCAATAGTTTGTCTTTTTGGCAATGCTTTTGAAGTATACTTGCAACAAGGGAATTAATGGACCAAAAAGCGATTATTTATTTTATTTTTTCTAAATATTATCAGATAGTTCCACAAAAATATTCTACAATTCACAATTTCATTAGCAATTATTGCATGTATCTGTTTACAATCTCATCAGTGTTGAGTTTCATGATATGGCCATTTATTAAACATGTGAGGTGTTATCTCAAAAAAAAAATTAACTTGCATCTCTTTAATGATGAAGCAAGGCCAACTATTTTCCTGAAGCAAATATTAACAAATTGTGTTTTTTGTTTTCTCTTTGAAAACTGTCCAATCAAGTCCTTAGCTTATTTATTCATTATAGCTTAGGGCTACCACTATTACTTTTTAACAGTTCCTTATATATTTTAGATGTCAAAATTGTACAATGGTACTAATAATAGGATTTATACAGCATTTTAAATGTTTTGCAAGGTAACTTACAAATATGTATTAGTCATATTCCTCTGATATACTTTTTGCAGCTTATTTTTTTACTTGAGAGAAAAACATAATATTAATATTCCATAAAGAAACTTCTTGGTGAGATTTCTTGCTGCCTTTATTAGAATAACAATTAAAAAACTCACCATTTATAGAAAAACCTTCAAGCATGAATGGGTTTAACTACCTAACTTATAAATCAAATAAAATAGCATTATTTAAGACAATATTTTTGAAATAAAACTTTTCTGCACTCAGTTTTGTAAAGAAAAAGATTGTTTTTTATTGCATTTTTCTAATATTCTAGACTTGAGAACAACACGCATTGTTTTAAGAGAACTGTGAAAAAATATATATTGTTTTGCTTCTCTTATTGTTTACTACAGTGTAAGAAACATTTATGGAGATACAATTTTTTTCCAATGCCAAGATTTTATTACAAATAAAGTGGATTGCAAATGTATCTCTTGATACTGTTTCTCCTTTTGGTTTTCCCCCTTTGAGAATGACAGTGACATCTCTTATCAACTTTCCTATTTATTTATAATAAAATTTTGAAAGGTAACAATTATACCTTTCTTGGAGAAAAGCAAGTTAATATTTTCTTGCTTTTGCTTTTCTTAAATAATGGATCCATGCTAAATTTTGGCTGTACTAATTGTAATGTGACTAAAGAACTTTAAGATGTAGTGGTCTTGTCTCTGGTTACAGCTGATGTTAGCAAAGAGAATTTGATTAATTAATTTAAAAAGGAGCAAAACTTAGCTAAATTAAAAGGTGACTATTTTGTTGATAGAAATACAAGTCAAATTAAAAAATGTCATTAAAGCAATGAGTTTGTAAATTTACAATGTACTTCTAATCCATGTGTAATACAAATATAGCCATAGGGATAATGCCAATTACAAAATGGATAAATGATCAAAGAATTTGGACAAATTTGAAATCCTCAATTATTTGCAATAAATTGCTTGGGTTCACTTCATCATTAAAGTGATATCTACTTTTTAAATGAGGTACCACCTGATGCCCCCTACAGACATGAATAAAATTCATGAAACTGAAAACTAGAGAAATAGATTGTAAAGAAATAGATACTCTGAGGTGGCACAGTGGATAGAGTACTGGCACTGGAGTCAGGAGGACTTGAGTTTAAATTCAGCCTCAGATATTTGACATTTACTAGCTGTGTGACCCTGGGCAAATCAGTTAATCCCCATTGCATCTCCAAGAAAAAAGTAGACATCCTCTGATTATTAGTAGAATGGTAAACTTTGTAGCATCTTTTTAGAGATCACTCTGATAGTGTGAAGAAAACAATACAGTGAGATTTCTACTTATTATATGTCAATGATTGTGAGTAAATAACTATGATAATACATAAAAACCTGAATTCGTAAGTGTATTTTTTCCTGAAGGGATATTTGGTAATTTTAAAGAATATCTAATGACCTTAAGTGGTTCCCATCAGAGAATATTTTGAATAAAATATAACATTAATCTTCCCATCCAATATTGATTCCTAGATATTTCTCAATGTAATAACTACTAAATGTTAATTTACAAAAGGTAAATATATTTAAGTAATGTTCATTTATTTTAACTGGCCAAAACAATTCTTTTCATAATCTGTCACTGTTTCTATAATCCCTAAGGAGTACGCACACTGGTAAATAGAAATATATGACTGTTGCTGATTCATTGTTGTCATTTGACCTAGAGTTGGGAAAACAGTGTGAAAAGATGGAATTTAAATTTAAAGATTTAAATGAGCTATTTTTAATAATATATTTTTGAGAAAGACACAATAACGCCAAAATATCTATTTACCATTGTAGGCATATAATTTAAATGTAATTATGAGGTGTGTTAAACTTTCCTCCAGTTTATCTTCTGTAAAGGTGCCAATTTACTCCTCCTAAAGCAAAGTTATGATGTCACAGTCCCTTTGTGAAACATTTTCAAAAGACGTCATTGCATATAAGAGAAAATCCTTTAGTGTTCCCCATCCTTTCATTTGAACTCTTTTTCATTCTTATTCCAATCATTTACACATGTTTCTAAAATGAAACCTCTGCATACGCAATTCTTCCTCTTCAGATTAAATATTTGCAGTTCTTCAAATAGGCCTTGAACTTTCTGAGTTCTGAAGTTTTGTGTGTATCCTGTCTGCCTTGGTCCTTTCAACTTGTCTCTGCCTGTCAAAGAACCATTCTTTATGGTCTAGCTCAAATGGCACCATTTCTATGAAACCTTTCCCACAAGCCAATTTCTATTCTCTGAAAACCTATGGCACTTTATACTATTCTGATTCTATTTATCACATACTTCCTTAAATTTTGCCTATTTCCCTCTATTTTTCTAAACTACTTGAGAGTAGAAATTATGCCTCAGAACTCAAGGTATCCCATACAATGATAATACAGTGTATTATACATGATAAATGCTTAATAAATATTTGTTGAAGGAGGAGATGATTAAAGAAATGGGACTTTCATTGACCATTATTTTTCTGTGTCCCCTTTTAGGTTGAGTCCTAAATCTCTTTTGTTTGTAAATTGTGATGAATGGAACATATTTTTTAAAAAATCTGAATATTATGGTTGTAGTCAGTCTCTATCAGTAGTATTATTTGTAATAAACTTAAATTAGACAGTTATAAAGTATAATCAAAGAGGGATCATCTATAAGAATTAAGGGAAGATCAGCCCACTGTGATCTTCTACCAGTGGAAATGATCAGGTAACTTCTTATCAATTTAAAATTTTATTTAGTTTTAGGTACCATTTTAATCCAAATTTCTTTCTTCCTTCTACCACACATATTTTTTTTATATTAGTGTGAAATTTTTGGAATAAATCATATTAGGATAGAGAGAAAATATCTGAGAAGAATTCATATTCTAAGCTAAATAAGAGGGAACTTAATGTAACATTTGACTTAGGCCAACAGAAAAGAATTTTAAGAAAATATCTGGAAAGGCCAGTGATATGACCTGATACAGTATTATTTACATTAGCAACAATACAAAAACTTTCACTTTGCATGGTATTTCATATCCATATATTTAGCTCTAACATTTCCCCAAAATCAGTCTGCATGGTCAGTTGCTTATGGATGTCCTATTAGTATTTCAAATTAAACATATTTATAATACATCCTGTTATATTCCCATCTAAATCTAATTCTCTTCTAAACTTCCTGGTTTTCAGTGAGGGAGTTCAAATCTCATCTCAGACACTTGACATTCACTAGCTATGTGACCTTGGGCAAGTCACTTAACCCCAATTTTCTCATCCTGGGTCATCTCCGGTCATCCTGATGAATATCTGGTCACCTGATTCAGATGGCTGTGGAGGAGAAGTGAGGTTGGTGACCTGCACAGCCCTCCTTCACTCAAAACAAAGTCATGTGCAAGTCATGTCATTATGTCTCTGATGGCATGATCTTCTTCAGCAATGAAGGATGAACACACTTCTATTAGTCACACAAGCAAAATAATCCTTGAATCTCAATTTCCCCTAAAAACCTTTATTCAATCAATCAGTCAATCAATCAATCCATTACAAGCATTTACTAAGTATATATCATGTGCCAGGCACTATTGCAAATTCTAGGAGTACAAATACAAAAAATGAAATTTGTTTTCTAATTAGAGAGACAACAAATGCATATGTTAGCTTATGAAGAATAAATGCAAATAAATAAAAGGCAGGGAGAGAGATCTAAAGAGGAATTGAAGAAAAGGTTTCATGTGGAGATTATTGAGCTATATCTGAAAGGGAAGGATTCTTTGAGAAAGAGGTAAAGAGGGGTATATTTCAGCTATGGAGGATAGTCAGTGCAAAGCCCAGGGAGCTGACATCTCAGCTCATGTCCATCAAATGACATGTATGAGAAATAAGGAGAAGGCAAATATGGCTAGATTGCAGAGTGAAGGAAAGGGAGTAAAGTACAATTAGGCCAAGAAGATAGGTTGGGCCAAGGTTGTAAAGAGCTTTAAAAGGTCAACAGAATGTGTATTTTATCCTAGATGGAATCAGAACCACTGGAGTTTATTGAGTAGTAGAGCAGCATAGTCATAGCTACACTTAACAACAATTATTTTTGATAACTGTTTGAGGTATAGATGGGAGGAAAGAGAGGTAAAACAGGAAGACTACTCAGGAAACCATTCCATTGTTTTAGGCAAGAGGTGATAAAGGTCCTAATCAAGGTGATATCTGTATGAATAGAGAACGCGTGAGATAAGAGAGATGTTGTGAAAGTGAAAATGGTAAGATTTGGCAACTGAAGAGATTAGTGAGGGACAAAAGGAAGAGTGGAGGAACATGCTGAGGTAACAAACATGCGTGACTGGAAGACAGTGTCTTTGAGGGGAATTTGGAAGATGGGTGGATTTGGTATGTTGGGACATATTTTGTATGCAATATTTCTGAGACATTCTATTTGAAATGCCTCATAAGAAATTAGTAATGTATGCCTCATATTCAAGGGAGAAATTAGGGCTACATATATAGATTTGTGATTCATCTTCAATCAAGGAATCATAAAATCTTTGGTATACTCAGTTGCCAAGGTTTATTCATCCAACCACCACAACAACTCTCGCATCATTCCTCCTATATTCACTGAGAAAGTTACCTTTCTAGTTCAAACACTTATCCTTTCTTTCCTCAATTGTTGCATCTATATAACTCATCCACATTTTCCTATCTTTAATTCCACAAGGCTCAGGTCTGACTATCTCCCTCTCCTGCCTCTACAAGATGACACTCACCATCCATTTCAATATATTGCCATAGTGCTTTGAAGTCCTTTTCAGCATCTTGGTGCTGAAATGGGCAGAAAGAGTACTGTTGGGTAAAGGAAAAGATTTAAACAAATTTGTTTTTATTTCATTTTTTATTCTGGGGTTTTTAAAAAATTTAATATATTTTATTTTTCCCCAATTACATATTAAAACAATATTTTAACAAAAAGTTTTGAGTTTGAAATTTTATCCTTCCCTTCCTTGCTCTCTTTCCCTCTCCCTGAAATGGTAAGCAATCAGATACAGGTTATACATATTTTATCATATAAACATCTTATAATCATAAAATCATATAAAACAATCATATAAAACATCTTCTACCAGAAGACTCATATAAAAGAAAAAGAATAAAAGAAAGTGAAGAATAGTATGCTTCAATCTGTATTTAAACAATATTAATTCTTTTTCTAGAGGTGGATAGTATGCTTCATCATTTGTCTTTTGGGATTGTCTTGGATCATTGTATTGCTGAGAATAGCTAAGGCATTTATAAATCTTCGTCATACAGTATTGCTGTTACTGTATAAAGCATTCTCCGGGTTCTGTTCACTTCATTTTGTATCAATTCATGTAAGTCTTTCCAGGTTTTTCTGGAATCATCCTGTTTGGCATTTTTTTAATAGCACAGTAATATTTAACCACAATCAACATACCACAGCTTGTGTAGCCATTCCCCAACTTAGGGGAATTCCTTCTATTTCCTGTTCTTAGTCACCACAAAAAGAGGTGTTTAGCAGCACCTTTTTTTTTTAAAGTTAATATGTGGTCTTTCTCTCTTTATTATTCCTATTATTTGTAGTTTTCATTCAGCATTCACTTCCATAACATTTTGAGTTCCAAATTTTCTCCCCATCTCTCCCCTCCCCCACCCCAATGTACATTCCGATTACCCCTTCCCCCAATTTGCCCTCCCTTCTGTCACCCCCTTCTCTTCTCCCCTTCCCTTGTATTTTTCTGTAGGTCAAGATACAGTTCTATACCCCATTACATGCATATCTTGTTTCCCAGGTGTATATAAAAGCAATTTTAAGTTTTTAAAACTTTGAGTTCCACATTCTCTCTTTTCCTCCCTCCCCACCCACCTCATTGAGAAGGTAAACAATTTGATGTAGGTTATACATATGTAGTCATGCAAAGAACTTCCATAATAGTCATGTAGTGAAAGAGTATATTTCCCTCCATCTCATTCCACCCCCATTTATTCTATTCTTGCCTTTGACCCTGCCCCTCCTTATAAGTGTTTGCTTTTTATTACCACCTACTCCCATTTGCTCTCCCTTCTGTCATATCCTTCTTATTCCCTTCCCCCCTACTTTCCTATAGAGAAAAATAGATTTTATACCCAATTGAGTGTGTATGTTATTCCATACTTAAATCAAATTTGATGAGAGTAAGGTTCACTCCTTCCCTCTCATCTCCCCCCTCTTAGCCTCCAGAGTAAAAGCTTTATGCCTCTTGTATGTGAGATAATTTACCCCATTCTACCTCTCCCTTTCTCCTCCCTTGCACCCCTTAATTTTATTTTTTAGATATCATCCCTTCATATTCAACTCACCCTTCCAATCACCCTAATACTGAGAAAGGTCTCATGAGCTATAAATATCATCTTTCCACGTAGGAATGCAAACAATTCAACTTTAGTAAATCCCCTATAATTTCTCTTTCCTGTTTACCTTTTCATGCTTCTCTTGATTCTTGTATCGGAAAGACAAATTTTCTCTTCAGCTCTGGTCATTTTGTTAAGAATACTTGGAAGTCCTCTATCCTCTATTCAATTTCATTGAATGTCCATTTTCCCCACCAAAGGATTATACTTAGTTTTGCTGGGTAGGTGATTTTTGGTTGTAATTCTAGTTACAATTAGGATTTTATTGTATAATATACAATAACAGTTGTTATTGTATAACAATTAGAATATTCTATTATTCACCTCCAGAATATCATTTTTAAAGTCCTCTGATCCCTTAAGGTAGAAGATTCTAAATCTTGTGTTATTCTGATTGTGTTTCCACAATACTTGAATTGCTTCTTTCTGGCTGCTTGCAATATTTTTCTACTTGACCTGGGAACTCTGGAATTTGGCTACAGTATTCTTAGGAATTGTCCTTTTGGGTCTTCTTTCAAGAAGTTATTTGTTAATTCTTTCCATTTCTATCTTATTCTCTGGTTCTAGAATATCAGGGCAGTTTTCCTTGATAATTTCTTGAAAGATGATGTAGGCTCTTTTTTTGATCATGGCTTTCAGGTAGTCCAATAATTTTAAAATTCCCTCTCCTGGATCTATTTTCCAGGTCATTTGCTTTTTTCCAATGAAATATTTCACATTGTCTTCTATTTTTTTCATTCTTTTGGTTTTGTTTTATAATTTCTTGATTTCTCATAAAGTCATTAGCTTCGATTTCCTCCATTCTAATTTTTAAGGAACTATTTTCCTCGGTGAACTTTTGGATCTTCTTTTCCATATGGCTAATTCTGCTTTTTAAAGTATTCTTCTCCTCATTGGCTTTTTGATCCTCTTTATCATTTGTACTAGTCTATTTTTAAGGTGTTATTTTCTTAAGCATTATTGGGGCCACCTTTAGCAAGCTGTTGACTCATTTTTTATGACTTTCTTGCATTACTCTTATTTTTCTTCCCGATTTTTCCTCTGCTTCTCTTAGATGATTTTCAAAATCATTTTTGAGCCCTTAAATGGCCTGTGATCAATTCATATTTTTCTTGGAGGCTTTGGATGTAGGAGCTTTGACTTTTCTGTCTTCTTCTGGTTATATGTTTTGATCTTCTTTATCACCAAAGTAAGATCCTATAGTCTGATTTTTTTTTCTGCTGTTTCTTGATTTTCCCAGCCAATTATTTGACTTTTTAGCTTATTGTTAAGGCAGGACTCTGCTTTCAGTGTGGAGGGTGCACTGTCCCAAGCTTCAAGTGTTTTGTGCTACTATTTTCAGGGATACTTCTAAGGACCTGTAAATTTTCAGCTCTTTCAAGGTTATATGATCAAAGGAGAAGTGTTTACTCCTTTCCTAGTCTGTGCCCTATTCTGTGAGTGACCACAAGTACTCTTTTATGCCTCGAAACCGTGAGGATTCCCTCTCCACTGCCACAAGGTCCACCATGCCATTTCTTCTCCTTGCCCCAGGACCACCACCAGGACTGCAACTCAGATCCAAGCATGGACAAAGCAAGAGAATTCTGCCTCAGTGCCAGCAAAGAGCTCCCTGAAATCCCTCTCTGTTCAGTCACCTTATCTTCCCCCCCATCTGTGGGCTGAGAACTCCAAAAACATCCATCACTGCTGCCACTTCCACTGCTGCCTCTCTGGGTCTGCCATGCTCCTCTCTCACCCAGGTGTGACAGATCTTTCCTACTGACTTTCTAAGTTGTCTGTGGTGTTTGTGGTTTGAGAAGTCTGGAAACCACCATAGCTACTTCTGATTCAGTCCCTTGAGACCTTCTCCTGCTCTGTCTATGTCCACTTTGGACTGCACTCTTCTCTCAGGCTGGTGTAACACACCATTCCTGTCAACCTTCCAGATTGTCTTGGACTGTAAATTTGTTTCACTTTGTCATTTTGTGAGTTCTGCTGTTCTCAAATTTGTTTAAAGTAATTTTTTACAGGCATTTGGAAGGGTTTGCAGGAAAGCTCAAGCAAAGCCCTGTTTTACTCTTAGATAAATTCTTAAAGAATGAAAAATATGGATCCTGTTATAAACAAACATTTGGATATGTGAAAGGAAAAGGGAGAGAACTTTGATTTAATAAGAAATACTAAAATATATGCATGATGAAATATACATTTCAGATGGGATTTGAGCAATTTTTGTTAAAAATGAACTGTGATATAAATATCAATACCCAAATCATCTTGTTAGTAATATTAGGAACATCGTATGTGAACAGTTTGATGGTTTACAGGGTAGAGAAAACTTTTACTTATTAAAAACTAGAAAAACTACGGTACCTGAAAGAAATAGTTTCAAGGACACAAAATAGTTGAAGGTCCATTTTGGGAACTTAGAAGTACAAAAGAATTATGTGATCTCAGCTTATTTCCATATTCCTATTTTATGACTAAAAAGGATAAATCTTCAAAATGAGGAATAATAAATATTTGGAGACTGAGGTAAGATTTTTAAAATGACTCAGTTTCACAGAAAAAAATGGTGAATGGTTCATGGGTAGCTTTTAAGAAAAAGATGAATTACTGAGATGAAGGAGGCTTTCATCTAAGTAATTGAAATATATTAAAGAGAGAGGTAGAGACTGAAGAAGAAAGAACGTGACAAGTAAAGATTGAAGAAAACAGCAGGAGATTGTAAGAGGAGTTTGTTGGAGGGATTTGAAAAGACTTTAAGTAAGAGCAGTAAGCTGATGAAAGGTTTCAGCTACAATGTTATATGATTCCTTATGGGCAGGTTGAAAGCTATGATTTCAACTACTGACCTTCAGCATCACCTAAAAGTTAAGAGAAGCAAAACTTCTCAGAAATATTAACCTTTTCTTCTTACTCAAGCTATGAGGGGGAAAAATCAGAAAGAAGAAAGGCATATATTCTATAAAGGAAGTTAAGGAGATGAATTAGAGCTTTAGAAAAGTTAGGTATGATAGACTTCTGGAGAAAAATGGATAGGAATTAAAAAGGAATATACCATTTTTTCAGATGTATATGGCACCTTCACAAAAAAAGAAATGACTGTGTATTAAGGTATAGAAACCTGACAAATAAGTGCAGAAAAGCAGAAATATTAAATGCACTGATTTCAGATCATAATATAATAAAATTACATTTAATAAAGGACTATGGAAATATTGATTTAAAATTAATCAGAAACCAAATAATCTAATTCCAAAGAATGAATGTGTCAAAGAACAAGTTGTAGACTCAATCAGTAATTTCATTAAAAAGAATGAGAACAATGAGACAACAAACCAAAATTTGTTGTATAGAGCCAAACCATTACCTAGCAGAAAATTTGTGTATTATGCCAAAATTTATGAATGAAGCACATAACTGGATATAACTAGACAAAGAAGAAATTTAAAATCCCTAGTTAAAAACCAAAATAGAAATTATAAAATCAAAGTAGGAAATGGGAAGTAAAAAATAATTGAACTAATAAATAAAATTAGGAGATGGTTTCATTAAAAATCATCAAAAGAGATAAACCATTGGTTAATGTGATGAAAAGAAAGAATGAAGAAAACAAAATTACCAATATAAAAAATGTAAAAGGTTAATTCATCACCAATGAAGACAGCTAACACTAAGAAGAAATATTACCAGAAATGAGGGTAAACTAGAAGTCTTCCCAATACAATCAGGGGTGAAGAAAGATGTCCATTATCACCACTATTATTTAATACTGTAATTAAATGCTAGACATAGCAAGAAGACAAGGAAAAAAAATTAAAGAATAAGAATAGGCAATGAGGACATAAAGCTATTACTCTATGAAGATGATATCATAGTTTACTGAGAGAACCCTGAGGAATCAACTAAATACATTAGGTGAAACAATTAACAACTTTAGATAAATTTCAGGATATAAAATAAACTAACATAAATCATCAGTATTTCCATATGCTATCAACAAAACCTAGCAAGAAATATAGAAAGAAAAAAGTAGATTTGAAATAACTGTAGACAATATAAAATACTTAGGAATCTACTTGACAAAACAAACCACAGGATTGTACGAACACAATTACAAAATGCTTTTTAAATATAGTTCTAAATAATTGGAGAAATATTAATTGCTCATATGAAGTTTGAGAAAACATAATGAGAATGACATCCATACCTAAATTAATTTACTTGTTCATTTTCCTAGTAATTAAACACAAAACAATTATCTTCTAGAGCTAGAAAAAATGAATAGAATTCATCTGGAAAAACAAAAGTCAGGAATATCATGGGTATCAAAAATAAAAAAAAATGTGAAGAAAAGCAATCTCGCAACATCAGATTTCAAATTCTATTTCAAAGTGGTAATCATAAAAACAGCTTGTTATTGACTGAGAAAAAAGAGTGGTGGACCAGTAGAATAATCTAGGTTCAAAATATACAACAGTAAGTGATCATAGTAATCTTGGGTTTGTTAAACCCAAACATCCAAGCTTTGGGGGCAAGAACTCGCCATTTGACAAAAAATGATGGTAAAACTAAAAAATAGTTTGACCAAAATTAGGCATAGGCCAACATTTCACACTGTGTACCAAGACTAAGTCAAAATGGATAAATGATTTAGACATAAAGGGTGATATTATCATTAAATTAGAGGATCATGGAAAATTTTACCTATCAGATCTATTGATAAGGGAAGAGTATATGATTAAAGAAGAGATAGAGAGGATCATGAGGAGTAAATTGGCTCATTTTCATTGTATGAGGTTAAAAAGGTTTTGCACAAAATCAAAACAGTTAAAATGAGAAGAAAAGCAAGAAATTGGGGGATTTATTTTTTATAGCTGGTTGCTCTGATAAGGACCTTGTTTCTCAAATATATGGAGAACTAAGTCAAATTTGGAAAAATACAAGTCATTCCACAATATATGGTCAAAAGATATGAACAGGCAATTTTCAGAAGAAGGAATTAAAGCTATCAATAGTCACATAAAAAAATGTTCTAAATTACTACTGATGAGAGAAATGCAAATTAAAATAACTCTGAGATACCACCTCATATCTATCAAATTGGGTAACATCACAGAAAAGGAAAATGTGGAAAAACAGGGACATTAAGTTATTCCATTTTGGAGAACAATTTGGTACAAAAGCAAAGAGCTATAAAATTGTGCACACTCTTTGATGCAGCACTTCTATAATGTCTGTATCCCAAAGAGATCAAGGAAAAAGGAAAAGGACCTATATGTATGAAAATATTTATAGCAGTTCTATAAGTTCCTAATCTTATAGCAAAGATTTGGAAACTGAGGGAATGCTCATCAATTGCGGAATGGCTGAACAAGTTGTGATATGATGGTGATGGAACACTATTGTGCAATAAGATATGATGGGGGATGGTTTCAGAAAATCCTGGAAAGACTTATATGAACTGATACATAGTGAAGTGAGCAGAACTAGGAGAATATTATATACTGTAGCAGGAATATCATAATAATGATCAACTAAAACCCTTAGCTATTCTAATCAATATAATGATCCAATATAGTTCCAATGGACTCATGACAAAAATTCTATCCACTTTCAGAGGGAAAACTGATGAACTCTCAGTACAAATTGAAGCATACCTTTCTCACCTTTTTCTTATTTTTTTTAAAAACCATGGCTAATATGGAAATATATTTTACATGACTTCACATGTGTACCTGATATATTGCTTGCTTTGTCAATGGGTGGGGAGAATCTGGAGGGAGGGAGAGAATTCGGAACTAAAAATTTAAAAGTAAATGCTAAAAATTAAAAAAAATAATGAATAAAAGCTAATTGTAGTATTATGAATAATACCATGAATAATGTCTTATATTATAATATGGGCTTTAGGGAGCAGATTATCTCATAATAATGAGATATTATTGTGTCATACAAATGAGGGAAGGGATATTTTCAGAAAAAAGCTAGCAGGACTGAAGCAGAGTGAAGTGAATGAAAGAACTAGGAGCCTAAGAGGTTGACTAATTTACTAATGTCTACACAGCTAGTGTCTGAGGCCTGATTTGAAATTAAATCTTTCTTGAGTCTAACTGTGTATATGGAAGAAGAGGATCTTTTTCTTTTTATTGGACTTCCCCATGAACCAAATGTTGATATTTCCAGGGAATATCTTAAATGGGGCCAGAAGACAACAAAATAGTATGAGATTAAGTTATTTTGATACCTCAATAGATCTTATAAATTTGTCCCTTCCTTCTAATGAATGATGCAAACCCAACCATGCCCTCTTATTCACCATCTATATTCTCCTCTAAATTCTCCATAGGTGGTCCCAATGTATTAATGTTTCTCTAGTTTTATGAACATTGTGTAGATACTGATGGAGTGTATGGAACTTAGTTATCCCTTGCTCTTCCCACATGTCCAACCTGCTTTCACTTCTAAGCATACTTTCCTCTATTAAAATTCATTATGCTATTTTTCTTTCTTTTTTTTCTTTCCTAATGTGTTATTGAAAAGTCCCCAAAATTGAACTGAATTCAAGCAAACTCAGACATTTTGTCATGGATACGGCTATATATACTTGGCCATATAGATTGATCTGAGTTACTTGACCACCAAACAGCCAGTCATTATAGGTCATTTGCCTTAGAGAAAATACCCTTAAGTATTTTATTTATGGGATCTGCTCTCCAGTTCCCTCGTATGAAACAAGACATATCTCTAGGGCAGATTATTTTTGATACTGGAGAAAATCCTTAGTCAGGGAAATCCATGAATTTCCCATCTACATAGTACTATTATTAAAAATAATAGAAGAGAGCTAGAAGAAAGCCTATAAAATATAAATGAGTCATTATTAAAAAGAAATTCATATCTTTTAGTCAGTATATCAGTTTTGGACTATGTACATGTGTTTGCATTGGAGAAATGGATATCTTAAAGGTGAAAGAATATTTCCCTATTCTCTGACAGTCTTAAGGAAATGAAGTTCACCCTGAAACTTAATGGATACAGACTTTGATGGGAGAAATGTTTTCAGAATTTTAACTTCAGAGTCAATCCTTTCAGGAAGCAAAATGTAGTAATGAGAGTAATGAGAAGACCTGAGATCAAATCCTGATGCTAAACCTACTTAGCTATTTGATCTTCAGTAATCAATTATTTCTCTAATCCTTACTTTTTTTCACTTGTAGGATCACCTACTGCATGGCATTGCTGTAAAACTGTAAGATTCTATATGAATGTGAGCTCTTATTGAGGAGTTTTAGAGCATCAAGGAAAAAAATAGAAAAAGGAAAAATGTGGATAGTTCCTAATAACAATTCAATGTGCCTATCTTCTCCATTTTCCTCACCTAGTGTCTTCTCCCTTTCCTGGAGTGATATCCCAAGATTGCTGAAGGAGAGCCCTTTATTAGATTGGATTGCTTGTTTGCAAGTTGGACAGAAGAAATGGTCTTTGGGATCACAGAGAGTATGATTTTTGTCAAGTCAGAAGTTAATGGAAAGAATGAAACAGGAGAGCAGGCACCAGGTTTCTTTCTTTTCCAGCAGATAGATATTAAGATCTGTGGGTACACAAACTCATTGTAAGCAAAGCTATCTCATTGACTTAGAAGGTACTGTTTTAGGATTGTGGGCTTTAGGGAGCAGAGAAAAAGGCTTTAAGGACTGGAGGAGACTTTTTTTAGGGCCAGGGGAGTTGTTTATGGCTGCCTATAACCTTAGAACTTCTTATACTCCTTGGCCTATGTGTTGAAATTGGATTCTGGAAAGTATAATCCTCTTCTCTACAGTTTCATATGCTTACTTCATATATCTTGTTTACAATTTCCCAAACAGAGAATTTTTTTGGTAGAATCGTACTTTTATTTTTAAGTTTAAATTTTCCTCTGATTAATGAATATTTTTTTGTCCTAGATGATGCATACATCTATATCTATATCTATATCTATATCTATATCTATATCTATATCTATATCTATATATAGATATATCTATATATCTATATATATCTATATATAGATATATATATCTATATACGTGATTTGAATTTGTGGTTTCATAAGGAAAACCCAGTGAGGAAACTCTATTTACCAAGGAAGATCAACTTGTAATCTTAGAAGGTTGCTTGGGGCCCTGAGAGACTCATTGTCACATAGTACATGGTACACAGTCAATATGAATCAATGAATGTATGAATAAAAAATCACCTGAAAGTAAAGCACTATGCTTGCTAACTCTAGGGATACATAGGAAAAAAGAGACCATCCCTGCTCTTAAGGAGTTGAGTTTAGTTGCAGGGAAGACTGAAATATTCAGTGGTTCTTGGGGTGCATAAGAAGGGCAGAGAGTAAGGTCCAGGATTACTTAGGAGAAAATAGCCCATCATATATCAAGGTCTAACAGTGCAGAAGACATAGCATTAAAGAAAACGATAAGGCCTAATGATCTACTATCTTGCCTTAAGTACTGGAGTTGGTGATTCCACACTAATGTAATAAGAGGGAACAACTTCATCTCTAACCCTGACAGTTGGGAAGTCTAATGGGCCCAGAAGCAGAGCAAAGGCCCTGGGTAATCAGGGTGGGGATGGAAGGTTCAGTATTCAACTCAAAGCAAGTATTCAGTATCTGACAGGAACTAGACAGAGGAGGTTGCAACAAGGGAATAGAAGGGTTACCTGCAGCTTGCTCCTCTGCTAGATCCATTTTAACATAGTGTGTCCAAGTGAGGTAGGAGAAGGGAAGGTTCTGACTCCCTCTGAAATGGGGTGAAGGTCTTTCTGACTGTGAGGAGAACTTTCTGTCTTCTATTCCACACTGGTTCTTAATTCTAGTGATGCCATTTTGGTCCTCTTTGGGCACAAAGGACAACAACTAGCTTTTCATTTCTCATAAAAAATACTTAAATACTACTATAAATTCTTCATAATAAATACATAAATATGAACTCCCAAATTTTTAGGGAGAAATCAATGTAGATTTGAAATAATCTTCCAAGACACATTATAGTAAACAGATGAAGAAATACATGTGGCACAAGAACCATTCTCCTTAACTGGGGAATCATCTTATACGTAGCTCATTTAGGGAATTCAGATATGCTCAGTGTCAGTGGCATTGTATTATTGTCTCATATTTAGAAAGAAGTGAAAATTAGAAGCTCTTTATAGCAAAAATATAACTTCTTTGATGTTTATATGCTGAAACTCTTTGATAATGGAATAATCATTCATTTTAATTGACAAGCTGAAACAGCCTTGTATATAACTTTATCTTAATAGTCTTATAATTTCCTTGTAGTAATCAGATTCCTTTGCATCAATTAAGCTGCATGAATATCTTGCCTGCATTAAACAATCAGGAACACATTTGAAAGCCAGTCAACATTTTTGTCAGCATTTTCTTAATGAAAACTATGTGCTTCCAGGTTTTTTTCTTTCAACTGCTGTACCAGTATAGTTAGGAAAATAAGAACCACACACATGCATAAGGTCTAAAATAAAGGACAAGTTCCAAGGAAGGATTTGCCACTCCTTTTTGCTTATCTACAAGGAAATCTGTAATGGGAATAAAGAAACCACTGAACTAAAAAGTCATAGACAAGTCCCTTTGATTTTAAAAATAACTTTCAATTCTTTATATAAATGACATAACAGTAATACTAAAATTTTAGGGTATAAAGAGCTTTTGATAAGAAAATGAAACTCTAGGTTGGAGATTCTTAGCTTGGGGTACAAAGACACTCAAGAGCAGTGTGGACAGAATTCAATAGATTTATGAACTTTGAACTTTATATTTTGATAATTATTTCAATATAATTGGTTTCTTTTGTAAGATATGTATATTATTTTGTGAATTAAAAACATTATTCTAAGAAAAGGCTCATAGGTTTCACCAGAGTGCAAAAGGGCTCCATGACACAAGATTCCCTATTATAGGAAAAAGAAGATTTGCATAAGTTTTATGTTAATTATAAAGTTTTATGCTGTTTGACCATGTCAATTGTTCCATTATCCTATAGATATTGGGACAAGATAAATACTTTCTGTTCTAAGGTGCAATTGATTGAGTTCACATGGTCATAATGAATACTAAATGCAGGTAGATGATACTGCAGTGCTGGCTTGTAATTAGGAAGAGTTGTGTTCAAATCTTACCCCAGACATTTAGCTGTGTGGCCCTGGGCAAGTCACTTGACATTTATCTGCTTTTATTTCTTTACTTTAATATGGGATTACTAATAATAGTGCCAATTATTGACAGATTAATAGTAGCGCCTGTCTCACAATTTGTTATGAGGATCAAATAAAAAAGTATTTTTATTTTTTAGAGGTATCTAGGTTATGTAGTGGATAGTGTGTTGGTAATCAAGAAGACTTGAATCTAAATCTGGCCTCAGGCACTTATTAGCTTTATGATATTAGACAAGTCACTTAAACCTCTGTTTGCCTCAGTTTCCTCAACTGTAAAATGAGGATACTGATAGCTTTTATATTTCAGGGTTGTGGTGAGTATTAAATGAGATAATGTTTGAAAAAAAGCACCTGATCCATAGTAAACACTATATGAATGCTTATTCCCTTCCCCATTCCAATTGCTCTAAATCTTTATTTATTTAAATTTGTTTCCTCCTCACCTCAGAAAAACGCTAATTTTGTTAATCCAATGAACCTGAAATTTTCCAGCAATACCGATGTTAAAAAAAAAAAAAAGAAAAGCTTTTTCCTTTTCCAAATCATCAGGTATATAAGGTTTTCCTCTTTAAAATGAAACTGATCTTTCCCAAAGTCCTATTTCTTTGTCTTATAGAACTGATGAATTCTACCATTCTTTCTTTTTTTAAATAAGCTTAGTTAATTTATTATTGTTGTCTTGTTTTTCTATAATTATCACATATTTATTTAATTTTCCATAATTATTACCATAATTTCTCCCATCATAATTTCTTACCATGATTTTTTGAAAGTCTTCTCCAAGTACCTTTCCCTCTCCCCTTCCCAAAGAGTTATCTCATATAACAAACACTATTTTTAAAGAAATTAAAAATTTAAATTTAAAATTAAAAAAAAGAAGATAAATTCAGCACAACCGATCAATCCATCAAAAGTCTAAAACTATGTGTGATACACCAGACTAGTGGGCCTCCCACCTCTGCAAATGATTGAATGATTGGGAAGTGGGAGTGTCTTCTCATATCTCCTCTTTTGAACCATGTTTTTAGTTTATAATTTCATTACATTCATTTTTTATATTGTTTGTGTTTCTTCTTTTTCATTTATATTGTTGTAGTCAGTATATATTATGGACTTTATTTTGTTTGCTTCACTCTGCATCAGCTCTTATAGGTCTTTCCACGCTTCTCTATTTATCACTCTTGTAAGTTCCTTCAAAACAGCAATATTCTATTAATTTGTTTAATCATTCCTCATTCCATGGACTTTGCTTCTGTTTGCTTTGTTTCCAATTCTTTGTCATCACAAAAAAAAATGCTGCCATAAATATTTTGATATATATTAGGATTTCTTCTTGGGGAATAAGCATAGACTTCTGGCTCAAAGGATATAGACATTTTGGTCAAAAGAAAGGAAAAAAGGAAGGAAGAAAAGAGAAAAGGAAAGAAAGAAAGGAAAGAAGATCGTAGATACTATTGGTAATTCCTTGATCAGAGAAAATAACGTCTTCTATTTCTTTAATATTCATTTAGATTGTTCAGTATACTTTTCTTTGCCTATGAATGCTGTTAATGGATTATAATGCTGTTTTAATATCAAATAATCAATGATCTTTAAGTCATTAGTGATTATTCAGTCATGTCTGTCTCTTCATGACCCCATTTGGAATTTTCTTTTCAAAGATAGTAGGAATGGTTTGCCATTTCCTTCTTGAATTCATTTTTTACAGATGAAGAAACTAAGGCAAACAGGGTTCAGTGACTTCCTTGGAGATCATACAATTACATGTATCTGAGGCTGGATTTGAACTGAGATCTTTCTGGCTCCAGGCCCAATACTCTATAACTGTGCCACCTAAGATAATAGATTTAGAGCTAAAAGGAATCTTTGAGGCCACTGAATTCATTTACAGATAAAGAAACTGAAGCAAAGAAAGTTTAAGTTACTTGCTTAGAGTTCCATAGTAAGTGTCGGAGAAGAAAGAAGAATGACAAAAAGGGAAAAAGGCAGGAGAAGGAGGAGAAGGAAGAGGAACAGGAAAAAGAAAAGGAGGAGGAGGAGGAGGAGGAGGAGGAGGAGGAGGAGGAGGAGGAAGAGGAGGAGAAGAAGAAGAAGAAGAAGAAGAAGAAGAAGAGGAAGAAGAGGAGGAAGAAGAAGAAAGCTAGCATTTTAAAGTTCTTTAAGATTTGCAAAGCATTTTACATATATATTAATTCATTTTATCTTCATAACAAAATTGGGAGATAAGTATTATTATCCTCATTTTACAAATGAGTAAATTGAGGCTGTGAGAGGTTAGGTGACTTCTCCAGATCTGAGATAGGACTTGAAATCAGGTCTTCATGATTCCAAGTACCATGTCTATGCCACTGCACAACAAAGACTCTCATGGTTTCTGATTCTTATAGTTTTCCCTTTTTGTGGTCATGTCTCTGTACAATGTTGAATAACACCAGTTGGCTTCACAGAATTTCAATATTTTCCAGGCCATATCCCTCAAAGAACTGTCATGATAGTACCTAATGAGTAGTTAGATTAGAGGGCAACCCAAGTCTCTCCTGATTCTTGAATTCTGTGGTTCTGAGCAAAATCATTGGAATCATTGACTTCTAACTAAGACCATACTGATTTGGGACAACTTTGATTGACTCTCTTTCCTAACAACTCATAGACAATGTATACAGCATGATGATTATTTGCGATAAACTAAAAAGTGATTAATCCAGACTCCTTACTATACAGTATGTTCAGTGTCATATTCTCTCAGCTGTTGACCCAGTACCCAACTGTTTTGTTTATTTTACTTGATGCTCCTTGGGAAGCACAACTCAGTTGAAATTAAAAGCTCACATTGTGAATTGATTTTAAGGATACCTTACAAAACAGCACAGTCTTCTGATGCATTAACGTCATATTGAATCAAACAGAACAGCTTTTGATGTGCTGGATGCATTTTGCACGCCGTTTTTTTTCTCCCCATTAATGTTCCTACCTCAGGCCATCCAGATGCTTGGCTAATTTAGACTCCATTAAAATGCTATTTGTTGAGCATAAGTAAGAAGAACACACATCCAGATTTGTCATGAAGCACTTAAAGACATAAGGTAACCTCTCCCACCTTAGCTTCCTTGTAGAAGAAGCATGTTACATATTATCATTCCATTTTATGTATTCTATCCAATAGACCTCTGCAACTCGGACAAAAGATTCAATTCTTATAACTTCCCTTATGGATCTCTAGATCTCCATAGATCTCCATATAGATCTCTAGATCTTATAGAACTTAGATTGCCACAATAGTACTCAGTTCTTTTGACTGGGAGCCTGAGAAAGAACTGAAATCTTTACAAGGCAAACAATCCACTAATCATTCAGAAAGGTCACAGCTGACTCATATGAAGTCTTAGCTCTTAGTACAAACAGTACTTTATGCAATGCTCAGATATTGTGGTTTCTGAAGCAAGTAACTGTTTTGAGAACTCAAACTGAGTTTTTTCTCCCACACAAAAGCACTAAATTGACCTTGAAAAGTGAAAATTCTTGAAGATATTAAAATTTAATATGAATAACTACCACATGATTTCTGACATTTAAAAATGACCTTCCAACAATTCAAGGTTTTTTTTCCCCAAAAGGCAGCATTCGAATTTTCCCAGAAATACATTTGCAAATGAAAAGGCATCTCCAACTAAAAAAGTAATTATTTGCCCTAAACTTTTTTTGTGTGTGAAAACTCCTTTGAAATCAATGGAGTTAAATACCCAGATTAAATAGAAATGCTTTATCAATTTTCATGTAGCTTTTGTAACACTGCTGAATCACGTTTGAAAAGCCCATGTAGTGTACTTTTTCTTTTCTTTTCAGTGGCTATCCCACCCTCTCTTACATAACCTCCCCCCCCCCCCCCCCCCCCCGGAAAAAAACCAGTGAATCTGCAGCTAGCATCCTGAGTGCTTTACAGTCTCTGAGTGAGTGCCTCAGGCAGTCTATAAATTTCTTGCTACTTTAATTCTTTGATCTTGGGCTCAGGACTTTGAGTCTCAGACTAGTTCCGGAAGGACAGTTTCCTTCCCCCCTCACTGTAATCCTTAGGCAACTAATCCTTTTAACTTTCCATATGCTTAGAATTGAATTTACTACTTCCCCAAGACAAAGTCCCTTCTTGAAATATTGCCATGTATCATAAAGAAAATCTTGGTTTGGGGCCTGACCTTGGTGAATTAAGGTAAATTCACGGAACAAAACAAAAGTTTTATTAGCACATCAAAGTGTCAAATAGTTAGAGGACAGATGGACAAGCTAAGACAATCCTGATTGGTAGACTCTTCTAAGAAAGTAGGATTAAAGTCTCTTTAGCTCCTCTTCCTTTACAACATCTTTGGGAGATGGTATTAGCGCTAAAGAGATGGGATTAGTCCTGAGGAGATAGAATTAACCCTGAGTGGGCTCTCCAGCAGGCTGTCTGAGCATTGTACCCCAAAAGTCAAGCAAGGTGAAACATGAGGGTCAATGAAACTGAATTCTGCCCCAGGTGCTACCTTTCCACATATCCACCATCAAGAAGTGGAATATAAATTTAAAATCCAAAGAACTGCACAGATAATTTTTGTTCAAAATATTTGCTTTGCAATCTATATAGTTTGATCAAGAAATCATTTAAAATTTTCTTCTTGCTTTTAATTGATATTCTCTTCCAGCTAACTTTTAAAGTCTTCATTTTGCAAATGAAGGATTCAATTAATAAATTTTCATATTAAAACACTGAACAAATTACAAGATTTATAATCCTTAGCTTACAAGTACAAATTCAAGACTTAAAAATCCTTAAATTCCTTCCCCGTATTCCAATTCAGCAAGTAATACTCTCTGGAAGATAGCATGAATTTGATATCCAACTCTAGTCTATATATACAGTACCTCTCTGGAGATCTTGTCTCAGGTTGGCTATTAATATCATACACACACACACACACACACACACACACACACACATCCCCAGCAACTAACACAGTACCTATTTTCCTAAATGACTAATTGTCTATGGAAGATGAAGGTAAGAGAAAGTCTAAGATGACTCTAAAGTCTTGAAGATGGGCAAACCACTGTATTTGATATTAGCTCACCATCAACAACTGCTCAGCCTGCAGTTAAGTGGAAGACAAAGGAACCAAATTTTAGAGGCTTAAGAAGAAAACTGATAATGATGTAGGGGAGAGAGTAGGTATACTTCATTTATTCAAGAAGCTAGGCAGTAAAAGAAAGGAGAATAAAAGGACAGTTGCTAAAGGGCCAGTAAAACCTGTTTATCTAGAAAATCCTTTTACTTAATTGACAAAGAACTACATTAACTGTGGTGGAGTCAATCAAGGAACTGCCTTAAGCAAAAAGACTACACATGATCCTGAATCCTTCAGGATGGCTACTGTCGGGCTGATAAACCTGAAGACAGAGGTCCCTTGCAGTCTGCAGCAGGTGGGGCAGTAGTGAAAAGGTAGTGTCTATATCTGTTAGCATTATAGTAGCAGTCATGATGAAATGTGGCATAATTTGCAGTGATATAATACGGTATGAATTCAGTTGCAATTTTACTGCTTTAGGATATAAGATTTTTCTTTATTAACTTCAGGGAAAGTGATTATGAATAGATATGTAGTAAAGCAGTACACAGATATAAATATATGTTGGAGCATCTATATGTTCGTCCTTTGTTGCAGCAGAAGATTATGCCATCAGAGAAATAATGACGTGACTTGCGCTTGACTTTGTTTTGAGTGAGGGAGGGCTGTGCAGATCATCAACCTCACTTCTTCTCCAGAGTCATCTGAATCAAGTGACCACATATTCATCAGGATGACTAGAGATGACCCAGGATGAAGCAGTTGAGGTTAAGTGACTTGCCCAAGGTCACACAGGTAGTGAGTGTCAAGTGTCTGAGGTGAGATTTGAACTCAGGTCCTCCTGACTCCTGCACTGGTGCTGTATTCACTGCACCACCTAGCTTCCCCTATGTTGGAGCATACCTCTGTGGCAAAGCCATACTTCTGCTTCGATGACTCTCTTAGTAGCAGTTACATAAAAACTAAGTTCAACAAAATTATTTGTAGGAAGATCCCTACACAGAGAATCGGGAAGTTTGATTTCTTATCTCAGTTTTGCTATTAACATTCCTTGGGGCCTCAGTTTCCCTGTCTGTAAATTGAGCTGGATGAACTTGAGCAGCATGGTACAATGCAAAGAACAATAGCTATGGAGGAGTTAGTTTCAATCATACCTCTGATATAATGGCCTTGGGCAATTCATTTAATCTCCTTAGGTCTCAGTTTCCTTAATTATAAAATTAGGCGGTTAGTCTAGATGATCTTCAATGTTTCTTCAAGTTTTAGAGCTATGATCCTGTGATTCCTTAGGATTATAGAGTTTTAGAGATTGCAAGAACCTTGAAGATCAAAAAAACTCAGTCTCAGCATTTTAGAGATGAGGAAATTGACACAGAAAAGTAATATTTACTAAGCATGTACTTGATGGGGTGCTGAGATTAGAGTCAGGAAGACCTGAGTTCATATTCAGTACCTACCTCACTGTGCTTTTGAGGACTGAATGAGATAACAGTTGTTACTTAATACAGTGTCTGTCATATACTAGGAGCTTAATAAATGCTTATTTCTCCCCCTTTCCTCCACATTCAACACACACACAAAGACATAGGGTGGTAAGTGACAAAACCCAAATTTAATGCTAGATCTTTGTAATTCAAATCAACTGCTCATTTCATGATCTCTATGATACCTTCTTTTTATTATTATTATTTATTTTTAACACAGTTTATAACAGATAAAGCAATTTAAACTTTTGGACAGGTGATACTTCTTTTTAAAGCATTTACAATATAGACCACAAAAGAATTTTTTTTTTAAACATTAACCGAGATACACATAATATTTATATTGCTAACTTCACAAGCTCTTGACCTAATTTTCTCCAAAGTATTACTAAGAATTAAAGGACGCTAACTTAATGTTGTTGGTCTAAAGTCCTATGCCTAATAGCTTAATTTTAGACAACCTTGGATGTTCCCCTACCCATAATCTATAATTGAATAGATCTGGTATTAACCTTACAAACCTTTTGACTATATGAAATTGCCACCAAGAGTAAGGACATTGCAGGGGTACAATATCATCCCAACTTCATGTCAAATCCAGGCAGGATTAGATTACCCACTTGCATTCAGTCAGACTTAAAGTCTGCCAAGTGTCAGTGGGGAAATTGAGTCAGGAGAATCCTACCTCAGCCCATGCTGACAGCTGCTCTCCCGCCCTTCCCTTGAGATCACCTTATGCAGTTCATACCAGCATCTCATCAGCTTACTGGCATCATGTATTGGAGGCTCAGATCACCTTTCTTGCTACCCATACCTGGAGTTAGACTCAGAAGAACAGTCACTTAATAGTCCCATAGCATCTAAAAATGGCAAGTTCCAATAACCAGGTTTCAAATATGATTATAATTTCACTTTGGCTAAGGAACATCTTTTGAGGCAGGTCTTAAGTGGCTTACATGCCTTTCTATATATGTTCTAGTTCCTGATTAAATGGAAATCATAAAATCAAATTTACCATTAAAACCTTGACTTTTCCATCAATGCCAAATTTTACCTGAGGTTACCTTCCTCTAGGAAATTTAGACTGAAATCTTTTCTCCAAACTAAAGATGTCATTGATTTATTCTCAGTAATTAATTCAGTCTATTGTTTTAATACATTGCTTTTACCTCACTTTGTAACATGTTCAATTTTTCTCCCCATCAGTCCCTTCCCCCCGCTTCCTAATACCTTGCATTCTGATTACTCCTTCCCTCAATGTACCCTTCCCTCCATCACACCCCATCCCTCTCCTATCCCCATCTGCTCTCTTTTCTTGCAGGACAAGATAAATTTCCATACTCCTATCCCTGTAGGTCTTATTTCCCAATTATATGCAATAAAAATTCTCAACATTCATTTATAATACTTTGAATTCCAACTTCTCTCCCTCCCTGCCTCCCTCCCCAGCCCTACTGAGAAGACAAGCAATTCAGTACAGACTAAATATATGTTGTTTTGCAAAAGACTTCCATAGTAATCATGTTGTGAAATACTAATTATATTGCCCTCTGACCTACCCTATCCCCCTTATTTTCCCCCCTACAATTGACCTCGTCCCTTCTCAAAAGTGTTTATTTCTAGTGACTCCCTTCTCCCATTTGCCCTCTGGTCTAACATTACCGTCGCTCCACGTGTCACTTCCTCTCCTACTTTCCTGTGGTGTATATAAATATTCATATCAAATTTAGTGAGCATATTATTCCCTCCTTCAGCCACACATGGGGAGAGTAGCTTTATTTTTCCCCCATCTCCCCTTCTCCCTTATCTCCTCCATTGAATAAAATTTTTCTTATCTCTTTCGTGAGTTATAGCCTGCCCCATTCCATTACTCCCTTTCTCTTCCCAGAATTTTCCTCCTTCACCCCTTAATTTTTATTTTATTTTATTTTATTTGTATGTGTGCATATCATCTCTTCTGATATAGCACACCCTGCACTCTCTATCTATGTGTATGTGTGTGTGTGTGTGTGTGTGTATGTACAATCTCGCCAACTACCCAAACACTGAGAACAGATTCTTGAGTTAAAAATATTTTCTTTCCATGTAGTAATGTAAACAGTTCAGCTTTAGAGAGTCTTTTATGATTTTTCTTTTCTGTTTACCTTTTCATGCTTCTCTTGATTCTTGTCTTGGGAAGTCAAATTTTTAAATACAGATCGGGTCTTTTCCTCAACATGAAATCTTGAAATTTGACTATATCACTGAATGACCATTTTTTCCCTTGAAGTATTATATTCAGATTTGCTGGGTAGGTGATTCTTGGCTTCAATCCCAGTTCCTTTGACTTCTGAAATATCTCACTCCAAGCCCTTCGATCGCTTAATGTTGAAGCTGCCAGATCCTGTGTTATCCTGATTATGTTTCCACAGTACTCAAATTGTTTCTTTCTAGCTGCTTGCAATATTTTCTCCTTGATCTGGGAACTCTGAAATTTGGCCACAATATTCCTAGGAGTTTCTCTGTTCGGGTTTCTTTCAGGGGGTGAGTGATGAATTCTTTCAATATCCATTTTGCCCTCTGATTCTATAACATCAGGTCAGTTTTCCTTGATAATTTCATGGAAGATGATGTCTAGGCTCTTTTTTTTTGATCATGACTTTCAGGTAGTCCAATAATTTTTAAATTATTTCTCCTGGATCTATTTTCCAGGTCAGTTGCTTTTCCAATGAGTTGTTTCACCTTATCTTCTATTTTTTCAAATTTTTGGTTTTGTTTACTGACTTCTTGGTTTAACTTGTAGTCATTCATTTCCCTGAACTCAGTTCTCTCTTTCATGAATTATTTTGTTCAGTGAGCTTTTGAACCTTCTCCATCTGGCTAATTCTGCTTTTTAAAACCTCCTTCTCCTCATTGGCTTTTTGGACCTCTTTTTCCAATTGAGTTAGCCTCTTTTTAAAGCTATGATTTTCCTCAGTATTTTTTTGGTTCTCCTTTAGTAAGCTGCTAACTTGTTTTTTAAGGTCTTCTATTGCCTTCTATTGCCACTTTAAGTTCCCTTTGGAGTCAGAAGCCTTGACTTCCTCTGACAGTATGCCTTGTTCTTCCTCATCAGAAAAGATGGGGGGAGACACCTATTCCCCAAGAAAGTAACCTTCTATGGTCTTACCTTTTTCCCCTTTTTTGTGCATTTTCCCAGCCAGTTGCTTGATTTCTGAGTTTCCTCTCCACAACCACCTCACCTCCAGTTCCACCCAGCCAGCACTTGAGGGCTGAGATTCAAATGCTGCTCACAAGCCTTAGGGGTTTTCAGCAGGTGTGGGGCTGCTATTCAGTGTGAGATTAAGTTCAGCTGCTCAGGTGGGGGCAGGGCTGCCACACTGGGCTCAGTTCCCTCATGGGGTTTAGGAGGAGATCTTCAATGGATGCGGGCTGCTTCCTGCTTTGGGGGCCCTTGTCCCCAGCTGCCTCTGCTGCTGTCTCCTGAGGGGGCCTGAGTTATGGGGACACCCTGCTCCCCTCTCAGCCAGACGAAAAGATCCTTTCACTGACCTTTGGCACCTGTGGGTTGAGGGACCTGCACTGCCACTGGAGATTCTGTCCCTGAAGCCTGCTCGGATCTGCTCCTCTCGGTTCAGCATGGTAAGGCAGGGCTGGGCTCTACTCCACATCTGGTGTGAGACAGACCTTTTCCATTGGTTTTTCAGTTCTCTCTGGAGCAGAAATCTCCTCCATTCATTGTTCTGTTGCTTCTACTGCTCTAGAATTTGTTGAGAGTTCTTCTTTACAGGTATTTTATGGGCTGTTGGGTAAAAGCTAAGCTTATGTGTATCTTTCTGCTCCTCTATCTTGACTCCTCCCCCCTCTATGATTCCTTCTTGAAGAGATCTTACATCACACAGTTCTATGCTCCAAACTCAAACTGCCTCAAAAGAAGTATTACTCTACCCAGCCTCCAAAGGAAATAGAAACTATTTTTGAAATGAATCTCAAGGGCTTTGTCATTAGATACAGGGGTATCATAACTTTAAAAGAGAAGTCTCTGGATTAGCATCTAGGTGATATTAAGACAGACCTGAATTCCTGGAGAGGCAATGTAGCAAATGGTGAAAGAATGATCTTTTAGTCTGATGACAGGTTTAAATCATAATTCTGCTGTGTAACCTTAGGGAAGTCACCTGTCCCTCCCTGAGCTTTCCATTCCATAAATGTAAAACAGGAACCAGAAGACTTTTCTTACTTCATTGGTCTGATATTAGGACAGCATTTCAAATGAGATAATGCAAACTTTATGGTGTTATATATATGTCAGCTAGTATTACTTTAAAAAAAAAAACCTTTCAGTCAGTTATCTAAATATGATTTATAAGTATTATTTTTGAAGGAGTAAAGCTGCATATAACCCAAGTAATATGAAATATTCATATGCTTACTTTGTGCAAAGCACTATTCTAGCTTCTGAGAACAGAAAGACAAAACCAAAACAGTCTCTTCTCTCCTATAATTTATACGAGAAACAAAAATAACTGCTCAATTTAGCAACATACAGTCCATGTCTTTAGAATATGAAAACCGATCTCTTCTTGTAGTCTTCTATAAGACCAAGACATTTATGGTCATTTGCAGCCAGCCTTTGTTTCTACTTTACCAGGTACTGGGGGAATAGTGGATAAAATGCTGGATTTGGAGTCAGAAAAACCTGGATTTGAATCTTGTCTCAGACATTTACTGGTCATATGATGGAGGGCAAATCATGCAATCTTTCTAAGGTTCAGCTTTTTCTTCTGTAAAATGAGGATAATATTGACACTTATTTCATGGGGATTATACATTTGGAGAGGTAAAGATGGAAGAGACTTTAGAGGTTATCTATGTCACCTTCTCATTTTATAGTTGAAGAAACTGAGGCACAGAGACATGAAATGACCTGCCCCAAATCACACAGTAGGAATCAGAGGAAGATTTTAACTCAGGTCCTTTGACTGAAAAAGCAGCATTCTGTCCCCTAAAACAGGATCTGGTGAGGATCAAATGAGACTGAAACTTAATAGACTCATAGATCCAAAGAAGTATAGGTAAACTGAATGGGGAAACTAAGATATTTTCTATTTAGGTTCCCTCATTTTGCAAAATAATATTTGCACATGTACATCAAGATACTCAAAGCTCTTTTTTTTTTTTTTTGCAATTAGCTGAATCAATCAATTAGTAATCAACACATATTTATTTAGCACCTGCAATGTGCCAGACACTGCTATACACTGGATCTCCAATTAAAGGAATAAAGCAAATAAAAGTTTCTACTTGTAAGAAACTTAGGTGGAATGTACAATTGAATGAAGAGACAGAAGGAAAAACTTCACTAAAATACGACTTGAGGCAAATCTCATATCCATGACACTTTGGGGGAAAATATGCACACATGAAACGATAGCCAAGATAATGCTTATTGAGAAAAGTCCCTAGGATGACTATAAGTCTTATATACAAAGATGATGTAATAAGATAATATCTAACCAGAAGCCACAGTTGAGAAACAAATATGTAGATGGTCTATTATGTAGCAATGATATTGTATTAGTCTTTGATTATGATTCAAGAATATTAAAGAGTAACATCATTGTCCTCTGATGGTAAGGGCACAAAAGGCATTAGGAGTGATTCTTGGTGTGAATCTCTTGAATTTTTCATTAGGTACAGAGCTGTCAATAAATCATAGGAACCCAGATGCCAAACTAAACATCTATGTGCTATTAAAACAGACCTGACTCACTTAAAGGGCACATACTATCTTATAATGGATCATATGAGGTAATATTTGTAAAAGTCTTTGCCCAGTGCCTAGTACAAAGGAAGTGCTATATAAATGTTTATTTCCTCCCTTTCATAATAATGGTAAGATCAGAGGTCATATCTCTTTATTTACAAAATTCCTCTTTATATCATTTCCTTATCTATGAACCAGATATTCTATCCTATCTTCCTTTTTATTCTTGTCTCCATTGGAACAAAAATATACTGTTCTGTTTGCTGTGGTTGTTGTATTAGTAATTTTTTGCACACCTTAGATCCTAGTAGACTTAAGGCATACCAACAATATTTTTATATCAGACCAGTCTTTTAAATCCATTCTCAGTTTTATGCCCTTGTTTCTATCTTTTGAACATAAAATTTTGAAATCTGGACTCATGCAACCTCACTAATCGCTTTAGATACTTCTCCAATTCTTCCCCATCAGAATCATTCAAAGTTCTATTGCCTAAATTTCTCTCTTGAGTAAAAAATCTCATATATCTAAATGACTTTTATTGTTTCAAACCACAAAAGCATACTTATATTTAGTCAGAATTTCTAGAAATCTGCTCTCCTCAATTCTAGGGTAGAGGTCAGAACTCTGGCTATGAGTCTTAGACACAAAGGTGACACAATAAGGGGATATTCAACCATTCCTGTCATTATTGATCATGAATTCTAAGATGACAGGAAGTAAGATGGATTTTTACCAAGATAAATAGTCCTCAAATATCTTTCTCTAGCTGTAATATTTTAGTGTTGATTTGAGTGAAAATGAGTATAATGTATCATGATATAATGGAAAGAGGACCAGATTTAAAATCTGGCTCTTGGTTCAAATCCCAGGTCATAATTTAGGCAAGGTATTTAACTTCTCTGGGACTCAGTTTTCTCATAACTACAATTAGAGCAAAACTGAATAATTTGGTGTCTAACATTTACTCCAACTACAATCTGTTATTTTATTTGTATTGAGCTCAATAATTTGGGCTCATTAGGAACAAGTTTAGTTATCTATGTGAAATGGACATAGATAAAATGATGATTATGTATAACATGACAAAAAACAAACCAACCAGTAGGGTTTCTGGTGTTTGAATATAAGTGATTACCAGGTTACATAGGAATTACTACATCTATGCTTTTTATTACTATAGGGATCTCCCAGAGGAATCTATTCCTTCTATCAATTCAGGCTGCCACTTTCTCTGCAATTTACGTAGTCTTAAAGAGTGTAACAGAGCACTGAGAGGTTAGAAGGCTTGTTTAGGGTCACTCAGCCAGTATGTCAGTTAGGATTTAAATAGTTCTAAATCAGTTCTCTAATGCTGTCCTCAGTAGATTAAATAATAGTTTGACTTCTATTTTATTTTATTTAACTTCTTTAATTACAACTGGGGAAAAAAAAAGAAACATGATACAAATTTTAAAATTTAATTTAAAAATTTAAAATACTGATATATTCTTTTTCAGTAGATTAAAAAACATAGCAAGAAAACAAATTTACAGAGAAAACTACAGTGTTTTATGTACATTGTAGGTTAGTCAAATAAATCAAAGTATGCTTACTTGTTTTTACTCAGTGTATTGGAATTCCCTACCCAGTTCTTTGAAATAACAAAAGGCTATTAAACATTAAAAACTAAGGGTAGCTAAGTAGTGCCGTGAATGGAGTGCTAGGCCAGGAGTCAGGAGGATCTGAGTTCACATATTGCCTCAGATACTTATTAGCTATGTGAACTTGGGCAAATCACTTGACCCTGTCTGCCTCAGTTTCCTCATTTGTAAATTGAGCTGAGGAAGGAAATGGCAAACCAATCCACTATCTTTGCCAAGAAAACCCCAAAAAGTGTCATGAAGAATCAAACATGACTGAAAAAATATTAAAAAATATAAGAGAAGTCCTGTCCTTAGCCATTTATTAAAATATAATGAAAAATTTTCTTCCTTTAGGAAACCTTTCCTGACTCATTCAGAAAAGATCCTTTGCTCACATACCTCGCATGACACTTGATTTTTCACCTCTTTAAGATACATGCCTTTTGGGAAATAGAGTTATGTATTTGCATTGTATATTCTCTCTTCCTAGACTATAAGCTCCATAAAGATTGGAACCGTGGTTCCCAGCACAAATAAATACTTACAATTTTCTGTTGAATTGAGTTAAATGTGAAATAACTCTTATTTAAGTGGGAATTTTGACTAATGAGTTACTATTCTCCTAACATGATAAATAACAAAGCATATGCTAAAACACACACACACCACAAATCACCAGTCGTTTCTTTGAAAAAAAACTGTATGATGGATAACCAAAACTATTGGAGGAAAAAAACCTAATAGCTGATAAAATAACTTTTTTAAAAGGCACAACCTGTTCCATTCTTCTCTGATTATTTAAAAAAATAAAACAAAACTATAGCTAAGATCACTGGAAACACTCACCAGATTAAACTTTATTGTAAATGAATTGTCCTATTTATTAAATTGTTTTTCCATTAGGGGAATGTCTTTGAATTGTATTATTAAAATAACATAAAGGGGAAACAAAGATGGAATAAACCCCATTTCAAAGTACCTCACTCTTCTTAGAGTTATGTCTTTAGTATATATGATGTTTATATTGAGAACACTATTTGAGGCACTTTGGAAACCTTAAAGTACATTCTAGCTACATTATTATTAGTACATTATGCTAAGAGATATGCATTATCAGAAGATGGATATCTAAAACTATTACCTCTGTCTTCAAACATCTTTGAGGATTTACTCTATTTGTTCTTGATACTGACTCAAAAGCAAATATTTATTAAACAAATCACCAATAAACCTGATCAGGGCAATTTGAAAGATAATCTAATTTATTAAATTTAACATGCAAAATATAATGCTATCTATATACACAAAACTTCCCCAACCCATCACACAGAAGTGCTTAATAAATGCTTGTTGCCATTTCTAGAAACCTTAAGAAGTTTGCCAGATTAAAAAAAAACAACCAAAAACAACTCTGCTACAAATCCTCCAGGATACTTTACAAATGTAAAAATATTTCCATGTGCGTGTATATGTGTGTGTGTATACCTATCAGTGTATACATGTGTAATATGTATACATTTTTGTTTAGTTGTTTTACAATCATGTCCAACTATTTTTGATCCCATTTGGGGTTTTCTTGGCAAAGATACTGGAATGATTTGCCATTTCCTTCTGCAGTTCATTTTACAGGTGAAGAAATGGAGGCAAATGGGGTGAAGTGACTTGCCCAGAGTCATACAGCTAGTAAACATCTAAGGCTGAATTTGAACTCAGATCCTCCTGACTTTAGGTCCAGCACTGTATCCATTGTATCTCCTAGCTGCCTTGTTTGTATATGTGTGTATGTGTGATCACACACATACACAGTCACACACACACACAGATAGAGATTTGAGATTTTGCAGAATTTTTGATCTTATAGTGAAATGTTAAACTACTCTTTATATTGTTCTATATTGAATTCCCTTTTTCTCTTGATCTCAATACCCACCCAACCTTATCTCCCTAAATAAAGTTTCTTATAAATAGAAAGTCTTTATAACTCTTTGATACCTTTTATAGTGCCACGCAAAGCTCTGGAAACCCCCTAGTGCTAATTCATGTTAGTCAATTGGCTGATAGAGCCTTCCTAACTTGTTGGAAGATTCTACTGTTTTCTTATAAGGTTAGGACGTGTGGTCTAGAAGAATGGAAGAAGCAAAGCAAAGAAAATAGGAAAGAGAAAAAGACTTCTGGATTTATCCTTCTTCATTTCTGTGAGAATGCAATTAAAATTTTGTAGAATAGATCAACATCATGTAAAGGTGAAAAATATTCCTGAAAATGAATTATTTGCTATGCACTTTGAATAAATCTCTTTAGATATCATGAAATCTTGAAAAATTATTATTATTTTAAAATTTCTATTGATTGAATAATCACAAATATCTTGACTATATAACCTGTCCCTATTCAAATATACTTACACATACATATATTTATTTCTGGGTAATAATAATAGCATATATACATATGTATAGTATATATGTATATACATATGTAAATATATGCTATACACATATATATGTATATGTGTGTGTATATATATGTGTGTGTGTATATATATATATATATATATATATATATATATAGTATCATTATGTGCCAGAAACTATGCTAAGCACTTTATCAATATTATTTAATTTATCTTCACAACAACCCTGGGAGGTACGTGATATTGTTATTATTCAAATTTTACAGATAAGGAAATTGAGGCAAACAGAGGTTAAGTGACTTGCCCAGGGTTACATAGTTAGTAAGTGTCTGAGGTCACATTTGAACTGTCATTCTGATTCAAGGCTCAGCATTCTATCCACTTTGCCACCTGCCTGCGAATAGATAGATCAATAGATAATATGCATATCTACACACTTATGATTGGTAACAAAGTCCTGGTATATACTGAGATATTAATCTGTAGCTTAAAAGCAAATAGCAAAAATTTCATGGGACCAATCTTCCATAAATTTATGCAGACTAAATTTATGCATAAATGTACAAGGCTTCATTTAAGTGCTAAAATTTCAATTAGTTTTAAATAATCTATTTCATTTTACCAAAAAAAATCACTAGGCTTTAAAATTTTATTAAGATATTGCTTGTAGATATATCATTTTTTCAGGTATATCTGACTCTATTTGAGACTTTAAAAAAAACTCTTTTTTTTAAAATGCAAAATAATAAATACTGAACTGTGATAAGTGCTTCATAAGGGGAAAAATCAGCCTATTAAAGAGATGACATGCTATTTCATGCCAAAGAAATGATAAATTAAAATCAATCAACAATGCCATATGTCAATATTCATTTCATCACGGGGTGTTAGGGGTAGATGGTACCACCAATGGTTTGATTTCATGCTGCTTTAAAATGCTGCAGTGAACAAACTCTTTAAAAGTATTCATTGATGATTAGACATGTAGCTATTATAATGAAAATGTTCCTTAGGGAAGGAAATAACTCCCAGGACTCAAAATCAGTTTCAGCATCTGTAGTTTAGAAAAAGATATAACAATAGGAACAGCAGCTGGAAATGTTTAGACACTTTTAGAATATGGAATAAAAAACAAGATAGTAACAAAAGCTATTAGTGAAAGATTTATTCATGATATGAATTATGGAATAAAACGTGGCTTATTGTTCATATTTTGAGATGGCATTATGGATGGATAAACATGTATTTCTAGGAGTAGTAATTAGACATTCCTATTGCTAAATCTCCCTTGTGATCAAGGACTTGGACAAAGTTCCAAAGATAGTAAAATGTGAATATAAACAAATCTTTTAAAAATATTATTTATTTATCCAGGTTATAAGTTAGCATATAAAGAATAATTCTCTCCACCATAATTCCTTTTTAATTTTAAAAATTTTATTTTGACTTCTATTAACAAGTGCAAATATATGCATAAACAAGAGGACAAGAAATCTGAACAAACAAAATGTATTGCAAATTGTTGTACATGTCCATAAACTTTTATTTACCAATTGTTAGCTACCTCCCAAAAAGATGCAAATACTTTTCTAAATGCAGCTATCAAAAATTTTCAAAAAGCCTTTCTCTAATCAATATCAAACTATACATTCAGGCATTAAATTGTGTCCTAATTTTACAGAAATTATTTTTCTCTGAAAGCAAATATGCTGTTGTTTCACTCTAATGGGTTCAGAATGTCCATTAGAAAGGATTAAAAGAATCATATTAGAACTGAAACAGAATCATAACATGTCTAGGACTAAATTCTCTGTGCTATAAAGCACAAGAAAATAAGCCATATAATTTTATGATAATCTACAAGATCATCTATTGAGTTGATTTAAGAATTTTTAAAATAATATTTTAAATGTACTTTTTAAACCATGTCAAAAACCACACAAGTTACATAAGAAGTGAAAAATGGAATAGCAATGTGTGTGTGGGTGTCAGTGTGTGTGTGTATGATTTTTTTAAACTCTTTATGGTGAATTGCTTTGGTGCCAGTAGGCTCAAAGTGAACTGAAATTCTGAGGTGACTTGAATACTTGTTTGAAATCACAGGATCATTGATCTTTTGAGCATTTAAGTGACAACTGAAATGTTGATGCTGTAACAGAAGCTCAGCATGAGTGAAGTCAGGAAAGGCAAGAAGAGAGACAATAAGGAGGAAGGAAGGAAGGAAGGAAGGAAGGAAGGAAGGAAGGAAGGAAGGAAGGAAGGAAGGAAGGAAGGAAGGAAGGAAGGAAGGAAGGAAGGAAGGAAAGAAGGAAGTGAGGAGAGGTAGAGAGGGAGGAGGAATAGAAAGGAGGGTAAAAGGGATGGTGGAAAAGAGAATGGAGAAGAGGGAGTATGGAAGGAAAAAATCATCAGTGCAGTGGATAGAGATTTCCTTACAGGTTGTCAGCCCTGAGATCTAGTTCTCTCTCTGACACCCTGAACTTGGTCACTGGGCAAGTCACACTCCTAATGCTCCTCGCAATTCTCTGATACTAAAAGTTGCAGAGAAGGTGCCAACCTGCTTTGGTACAGAGAGTTTCCCTGCCTCAGATTTCCTTTATCAATAAAAGGATAGCTTCTATCCTCATCCCTATACTACAGAGTACTGAGTAATATGTGCCAAGAACTGTGCTAATCTCTAGGGATATAACTAACTACAAAACCCAATAGAATCCTTGCCCTTAAGGAGGTTATGGGGAGGCAATTAACATAGAAGAGTGGTCTCCTGTGGGGGGGGGGAATTTCATCCTGAAATTGATAGGGATGATGAGTAGAACTATAGAGGAGGAGATGGATGCATTGATATTATTTTATTAGGAATTAACTAGTTTGCTACTTAATTAAAGAACTCTGACTCCCATTTCGACTGATGTAGTCAACTTATAATTCTGCCTGTTAGACTAAATTAAGAGACAAAAATGATCAAAATGTCTAGTTTCATATTTTTTCCAAAATATAAATTATAATTTGAAACAATTTAAAAGCTGAATTTCCCTGTGATAACCATACTACAGCCCTCTATGCTTCAATATTCTAAGTATCTGTGGTTTTATCAACCAACACCATAGACATTCATTCCAAGGAAACATAGAAACCTCTCTACAACTTAATCTAGGGGTTCTCAATCTTTTTTTTTTTTTTGTAGCATAGACCTCTTTGTTGATGTGGTGAAGCCTATAGATCCCTTCTCAGGATAGCTTTTAGATATATAAAACACATGGGATTATAGAGGAAAACAATTGTTTTGAAATGGTCTATCTGTCTATCATCTATCTATCTGTCTATCTATGTAGCTATCATCTATCTGTCTACTACCTACCTCTCTACCTTCTGATCTATCTTAAGAATTCATGGATCTTAAATTAAGACTCCTTCCAGGAGGTTTTAGCTAAAAACTTCATCACCTTGAACCTAATATGGTAAGAAGCCTTTCCATAAAAATCTATTGCTCTGGCCAAAGACACAAAATGTACTGCCGAACATAACCTCACAATCTTTTTAGTATGGTAAGAGCTGCAAGATCTTTTCTTTTAGCCGTTAGAGCCTTCCTTTTATAATTACTATCTACTCTGAATGTATCTTGTGTATATTTACCTAATTATATGCAATCTCCATTAGACTATATACTTCTATGCTTTATTGTTTTTCTTTTACAAAATACTTTATCACAGTGCCTGAAAGATACTGTAGCATTTAATAAATGCATGTTGATTGACTTTGCTAGCAAGACCTTGAAGAACCCCAGGTTATCTCTATATCATAGTGAAACAATGGAGGAACCAAAGGGAGAATAAAGAGAAAGTAATTGAATCCCAAGAGTTAAAAAAAAAAAGTGTTATATCATTGAAATAGTAAAACAGCAATACTGACAACAACACAATAGCTGACACTTATATGGCACTCTAAGTGTTGCACGATACTTTACATTTGTGATTTCATTTGATCCTCACAGAAACCATGTGAGATAAGTGCTTTTGCTATTTTAATTTTACAAATGAGAAAACTGAGACTGAAAGAAGTTAACTGACTTTTCTAGGGTCGCTCAACTAACAAGTATATAAGGTAGGATTGGAACTCAGGTCTTCTGACTCAAAGTTCATCACAATTTACTGTGCCGCTAGCTCCCTCTCTAAACCACTGATACCTAACCTGGATGTGTAGACCATGATAAGGGATAGGAATGTAAACAAGAATTAAGGAATTGGGTTTAATTTCAGTACTTGAAATGGGATATATAATAGCAAGGAATGAAATGACCTTCATAATATAATATGCTCAAAGAATGCTTCAGAAGTGAACTATGTTAGGCATCAGGAGAAAAAATTATATAGAATATTTTCATTCCTTTGGTCTGGCTATCACCTATGCCTGAAATGCATTTGCCCTTCACCCTCATCTCTCAGAAACTCTAGTTTCAAGACTCAGCTAAAGACTCAGCTACTGTATGAGACCTTTCCTGACTCCCTCTCCCCAAATGCAGGTGCCTTCTTCAGTAAATAACCTTATATCTCTTTTAAATATGCATATATGTGTACATGTTGTCTTTCCAGACAATTCTGGCAAAGCCTGGCTATTTTTGTCTTTGTTAGTTGTTAATATGGTGATTGTCAGATAGGATAGGGGTCTGGAACAGGATCTGTGATTTCATTTATAAGAAAGTTCCCTCTACCAATGAAAAGTGACACCTTCTCTGTCTCTGAAACTTTTAGCCTTAGAAAAATACCTATAGAACTTAGATGTTAAATGACTTGCCCAAAATCCCACATCAAGTCTTTCAGAGACAAGATTTAAACTTAATTCTTCCTAGCTCTAAAGCCAGCTTTCTTACAAATACACCACACTGCCTCATAGCAGTCACTTTTAATAAATAAACCTATGTTAATTGATTCAGTTGATTGGTACAGAATGAGTATTTAACTGAAATCTAAAAAATAATGAAAATAATAATAAATAACACGTAGCATTTAATGGTGCTAAATGTTTTATAATTACTATTTCATTTGTTCCTCACAACAATGCTGGGAAGTAGGTGCTTCTGTTATTCCTATTTTACAGATGAAGAAACTGAGGCTAACAGAAGTGGTGTTTGTGAGTGTGTGTGTGTGTGTGTGTGTGTGTGTGTGGCTTGCCCAGATTATATTTGAACTCAGGTCTTCTTGATTTCCATCTTGGAGCTTTATATACTATGTCCCCTATATCTATATTCTAATCCTCTTCCTGCTTTTGTTTTTCCGTGGAATGTTAGGCAGATCATTTCATATTTTTGGAACTCAGTTTCCAGATCTATCAAAAGGAGAAAATGGACTGGTTCATGTCCATCTGTATAATGTTAAAGGCAATAGATTGTCCTGTGACAATAACAGCGGGGTCTCTCTCTTAGTCATTGCTGGCAAAATTTTTGCTAGAATTCTCCTTAATAGGCTGATCCTTCACCTGGAAGATGGTCATCTACCTGAGAGCCACTGTGGCTTCCCAAAGAGCCGAGAACAGTCTATATGATGTTTGCTGCCTGACAACTCCAGGAGGAATGCCAGGAGCAGAACAGAGGAAGTGTTGAATATGAGTTATTTTCAGAATACACTTTTAAAGTCAACATTATATTCCGGGTACCTGAGATTTAAAAAATACAATATTGTTGTTTCACCCCTTTTAATGTCTATAAAGATAGGTTAATCAAGTTCACCTTAGTGAATACTGCAAGGGTTTGTTAAAACTATTACTATCTTGTTACTTAGATAACGGCACCCATCCAAAAAAGTCAACTGTTTTGTTTCATAGATAATTAAAACAGGTATCTGCCAGATCACATATTTGTTCTCATTTCTCTTTCATTTTCAAGCAGAAACAACTCTTTATTTTTTCCAGTGAACTCCCAACTGAATGAGCACAGGTTTTAGCTAATTTCATTCTCCTTTTACTAATATCAATTTAAATTTAGCTGACCATTTCCGGAAGTTGACAAAGACTGAGTCTTCAACATGTGATCCAAGGATCTAATATAGCCTTCCAGAGGTAGGCCAGAGAATTAGAAAAAAATAGTAATTATAACTGAAGCTGAATTAAATTCATGTAGCTTATACCCATATGTATTTCTGATCATATTATCCACCTTTGAAAAACTTGAATATCTACAACTGAAAGGATAAAAATCTCCAATCCTCTCCTTATAAATCCATTTAATAAATCAGAGATGCAAGTTCCAGAGAAACTATTTCCTGATTATATGGTCCACTTTTGAAAAATGTGGATGCTCATACTCTAAAGTAAAAAAAGAAATTAGTCCTCATTTAATCAGAGATAAAGTCTGTAGAGAAGGTAAGAAATAAAGCATGGTAGCTCTTGGAGGTAGCCGGGTAGAAATGTCTCATTTTTAACTTGGTGAGAATAACATTTATATAGTACTAAAATTGTAAGTGAATTCCTATATGCATGTATGTTATGTTACATATTATTACATGTATAAAAAATTGCTGTTTCATGGTTGCTTTTGATTAATATTTTCTCTATTGTTTTGATGTAGCCTCCAAAGCATCATCAACATTTTTGAATAATGTCATGATATGTCACTGTAGTATTTATCATTTTCCCAACATACTACAGTAACTACCAACTTTCATTACTTATATCCCCCACATCTGGCACATAGTTGGCACTTGGTGATTGTTTATGGATTTAAACCTTTTTCTTGCCATTGCATATTCTTTGGTCAAAATAATTAAACTGTGAAGATACTTTTCCTTCTCTGAAATAATACTGTCTCCCTTTTCTATATCTGGTCTTCCTTAAGTTCAGGTATTTTTATTTTTGCCCTCCAATCCCCAGAGCTTACCACAGTGTCTGGCATAAAAGTAACAATGACAAACAGTGTTTATATAGTATTTCAGGGCTTACAAAGCATCCTATATATGTTATCTCATTTGATCTTCACAGAATCAGTGGGAAAGGTGCTATTATTATTTTCATTCTAGAGATAAAGAACCTGAGACAGAGAGTTAAATGACTAGCCTAGGATTGCACAAACGGTAAATGGCCAAGGCACAATTCGAGCTCATGACTCCCTGCTTCCAAGTCCACAGCTCTACCCACCACGCCATTTAGCTGCCTTGTCATGTAGTAAATGCTGAATAAATGCTTGTTGATTGAACTGTAGATGCATGTAACAAAGGTCCAAAATCCCTTGCAGCTTTTGTTGCACTTGTAAAGTAATATTCCATCTGTTTTATCCAGGTGCCAACTGTTTCTAAATGTCCTTGTGAAGAATGAATAAAGTGTAGTATTTTACACTTTTCCTCAGGGGTTGGGGGTGAGATTTTGCAGAGTAAAACTGGAGTCATCAGTCATAGTGAGTCATTCAAACGGATTGTTCTCACCTGTGAAAAGAGGCATACAGTGTTCTGTTTCGGTGATGCAAAAGCATTCATTAAGAATAAATTGAACACCATGTGTAAAAATCACAAGTGACTGTACTTACCTGAGAGTCAATCTTTGCCAAGCTTCTTGTTCTCAAATTCTTTGGCCAAAGAGGAATGCCTGAGAATGTAAAAGTCATGATTTGCTCTTGGGTACTTAGGCACAGCATTCTTGATGAGCAGTACAATGAGGAACACAGATAAGCAGATGTGCTGCTGTACTACATGCTCAAAATTTGTGTTTGATTTTGCTGAAAGAGCAGATCTCAAGAAATAAATATATTTTAAAATCCTGGGTGAGGAGAAAATAGCACTAAAACCTAATCATTTCTTATGTGTTTTGAGGAAAAAAAGGCATAGTAATCAGAGAGTCAGTCTTGAAGTCAGGACAGCCTGGGTTCTCTTTTCTCTCAACTATGTCTCTCTGCATAAAATATAATGTGCATATTATATAACTGATATCAATATTGTTATTATGTTAGCACTGAAACTGAATGTCACTGAGTATGTACACTTCAGGTATATATTCTTCAGGCTGCATAACTATATCATTCCTAGCTTAGCTCTCTAGATATCTGATGCATTAAAGATTCCCTGTAACAAAGTCAATGCTTTTTTAAAAAAATGAAACCGTAAACTAAGATTCTAAGCAAAGGTACAAAATCTCAAGCTCATCTTTATTATAAATACTAATCAACATAGTATTATTTAATAATAACAACAATAATGTTTGCTAGCATTTTTATAGTGCTTTAAATATTGAAAATCACTTTATAAATATTATCTCATTTGATCCTTGCAACAACTCTGGAAATTAGCTGTTATTATGATCTCCACTTAATAGATGAGGAAATTGAGGCTGACTGATGTTAAGTGACTTATTCAGGGTCACCCAGCTACTAAATGTATAAGTTCAAATTTGAACTCCCATCTTGAATCCAAGCTCAGCACTCTATCCATGGTGCCATTTAGATATGTTATATATTTCCATTATTAGCAATATCATTTGTATTTCAGTTAAGGACACTATCATTTCCCAAGGTTTGCTAGAGTTATAATCACATGCCTAATAATTACAAAAAACAGAACAAAATACTGTATGCAATTAATAGAAAGTCTAAAGCATATAACCTCTAATTTTCTTTCTTTTTGGCTATAATAGATTATTGAATATTTGGAAATTAAGTTTAAATTTCAAAGTAATTCAGTTCTCCACTTCAAAATTTCAAAAATCTCGTATCTTGTAAGTAGAATATAAAATGTTTATTATGAGTAGCTATTATCAACTAATATATTTTTAGATTACATACTTTTTCATATGCTTTGACATGGAGTTTTTACATTTACCCTCACTTGTCCTTAATAACCATATTTGCTCTGTCTCTGTATCTATGCAACCATCATGTCAGCTTTTTGTATATTCGACAAACTGTATGGGAGTAAAATGTGCATTTCATTTTTTTTTGTCATTGCAAATCTACATTAAGTGTAAGTACAGTGGGAAAAAGTTATAGAATTAAGAGCAAGTTGGATAACAATTCTGTAATATCCTCCCTATATATTCAGTTCAGGCAGCCTAGTGACAAAAGTGCTGGATGGTCAAATTCCGCCATCTGCCCCATCCTCTGCCAGAAGCATTTCCTGATCTCTCCTTAATGTCAGTGTCATTCCTGTCATATTACCTTTAATTTATCCTGTATGTATCTTGTTTCTAGGTAGTTGCTTGCATGTTGTTTCTCCTATTTAAGTGAGATCCTTGAGAGTAGAAAGTTTTTTTCTTTTTTCTTTTGCAGCTATAGCACGCAGCACAGCGTCTAGCATGCAGTAAGAACTTAATAAATGTTTATTAACAACTTGACTAGTTAGCACTCCTAACTCCTTCCTTAGTGAGTATTCAAAGTTCTTCTGAAGTTACTTATTTAAAGGTGTACAAATGTCAGTAGTAGAATTTGCATAATTCACTTATTTGTGCAAGGATTTTTATTCACAATTTGTTGAATAATCTAGTCTTAGGATCACAATGACCATTTCTGTAGGGAGAAGAAAACTTGGTTTATAAAACGCAGGCATAGACACACAGATGCACAGATGGGCATGCACGCATACACACACATGCACACACACATACATACATACACACACATACATACACACACACACCTTATCTTAAAGTTCCATTTTATAACTACTTAAAGACAAGCAGAGAGTCATACCTTTCAAATTATATAAAGCATGCATATTTAAGTATTTCTTCAGAAAATACACTAAATAATCTCTCTCTGGGCCAGTTTAGTGCCCCCTTAGGTAAGTGGGTACCTCCCCTTCATGCCAAGAGCTCCCCATTTTAGCTACCCAACTATCTTAGCCAACTGCAGTTTAGAACTCTAAAGACCAAAATATTCTCATACTCTCAGGCAGCTGAGAGAGATTATAGGAATTATACCATGCCCAGCACATCTATTTTCCAGACAAAACTATATTAGGGTCTGAATATCTGAAGAACAGTTAAAATATTACGGATGAAAAGGTTCACCCATATTCTTTGTGCAATTAGGAAATGAAGCATAGCATGATGTCTCAAACTGCTCGCTTTAACAGCTGAAATATATAACAGTTAAAAGTTTAGGAAACTGTCTTGAAAAGTCAATATATCATTGTGAAAGAGCCAACCTTATCACCTCTCACCTAGATTGTTGCAACAGCTTTCTAACTGGTATTATACTTCAGTTTTCCCTTCAATCCAGTCTATTTTTCACAAAGTATGAAAATGATTTTCCTTAAACACAGATATGCCAGTGTCACTCACCTATTCATTTAACTCAGTATATAAAATATAGGCACTTCTCTGCGTAGCTTTTAAAGCTCTTCCAAAACCCACCTTCACCCATGCTTCCAGAATAATTGCACGTAACTTTCCTTCCCTGACCCCACAGTCTGGTCATATTGTCCTTCTCTTTGTTCCTTACACAACACAGTTTCCCACCTCCATGCTTTTGTATTTGCTATGCCCAGGACCAGGAGTATACTCTTCACTTCTGCCTCATAGAATCCCTCACAGCTTAAGTAACACCTCTATTTAAAGTCATTTCTGATTGATTACCCTTTGGGATCTTCCTTTCTTAACTATTTTGTATTAAACTTATTTTGTTTATATTTTCCCTAACATTTATATATGAGGTTCTTATTTTCCTACTGATATGTAATCTCATTGAAAGTAGAGATTGTTTTATTCATTCTATGCATTTGTAGCCCTGTAGCCTAGAACAGTGGTTGGTATATATATATATATATACATATACATATATACACACACACACACACATATATATACATATACATATAGATAGATATCTATATATATCTCAGCTTAATAACTTAAAAGCATAAAAATAATTTAGTAAATGCTTTTTGATTGATTCATTAATTATAGTTTGTTTTTCCCCAAAAAAAGTTATAGGTGTCTATGGCCACACAAATGTCCTGTCCTGGAAATCAAATGACTTTTCTCATCAGACTGCCAGTTTCTGTATTTAATTGATCTATAAGCACCACCATAACTTCATTTCCTACTTTATTCTTTATTGATCTCCTTTCTCCAGGCAATTCAATTCAATAATTTAATTATTATCACCACCATCATTATTAATTATTGTTGTTATTCATTCAGATTTGAACCTTAGAAGGTCCTCATATATGGCAAATAAAATCTCTATGCACAGAAACCTTAACAGCTTATCGCTCAGTCTCTGAGTTGAAAGAACATGAGATATGGAGCTTGAGAACCTTGATTTGTTGTTTCATTAATTGTGTTTGTATCCCCAGCACCTATCTCAGTGCCTAGTCCATTAACACATATTTTTAATTAATTTTCTGACCTTAATTAAGCAAATCCTGTAACATTTCTGTGTCTAAGTTTCCTCATCTTTAAATTGACAAGGTTGGATTAGATAAGATCTCTTTCAATTATAAATGCTATGAATCTTTTTCACATGACAGTTACTCAAAGATTTGAAAATAACTATAATATCTCACACAAGTCTTCTCTTTTCAAGACTAAATATCCATAGCTGATCAAACTATTTCTTATATGGGCTGTTTTTCAGTTGTCTTTCCATCCTGGTTATCCTGCCCTTGACTTGCTCTAATTTCTCAATATTGGGTGTGGCCCATAGAGAGAGATAAACTCAGTATTAAATAAGTGAACTGAACAGAAAGGAGAAAAGGAGAATTATTCACCATCATCTTTCTAATAAAATGGCTTAAAACTGCCTTGGATTGATTTTTTTCTTTACCTCATCATAGAGTTAAATCAAGTTGACCTTATAGTCAGTGAATACCCTACATTTTTTTTAACCTGGACTGCTATAAACATTGCAGTATTAAAAAAAATAGTAAAATAAAAACTTTACACATCCCTGTTATATTTCATTAGTTTCATCACCTAGTCTGATGATCTGATTTTGGATCTTTATTTTAATACTATAAATAAGCTATCCCTCTTAGCTTTGTCACATTTAAAGTTGCTCCATATACCTTTTAGGTCTTTATCAAAGTTACGAATGAAAAATATTGATTGGAACAAGGTTTTTGTGGTATTCCAGCAGAAAACTAACAATCTATGATACCATGCTCTCCCTCTGAGTTGACTTGATTCATTAATTAATACTTGTATATTTATTTAGTCATTAATCCAGTTAGGATTACACTTGACTGTATTAGCATTTAGACCATACATTTCTACCTTTCCCAAAAACATATCATAAGGGAATCTATTAAAAAATCTTGTTGAAATGCAAATATATCATGTTTCTGATATTTCTCTTATCTTTCCATCTAGTCCTACTGTTTAAAAAAATAAAAGAAATGAATTTGGCTTGTCTACATCTTTTTAGTGAATCCATGTTGATTGCAAGTAGTCACCTTGTCACTTTCTAAGCACTAGATAACCATCTTTTTACTGAACAGTTTAAAAACTTTGCTAAGGGTTATCATTATGTGCATGCACAAGTCTTGGTTCATCCTGACCTTTAACTTTTCTGACACTGTTCATACAGATATGTGCCGTTACTTTAGATTCATCATTCTGCATGTGCTCCAACTTCTAGTGTTATGAATTATGTATCAAATGACAGCAGACAACACAATTGCAAAGTATTATTAACAAGATTCTCTTGGGCCTAAACCGTAATTTCATCCCTACAGGGAGCTCATGGTGAAGAAACTCCACCAACTGAAGTAAATCCACCACAATTCTGCAATTTTTAGTCTTAGAAAGGCACTGAGAGTTTAAGTGACTGGCCCAGGGTCATACAGTCAGTGCATGCCAGAAGTGGACCTTGAATCTCTAGGAGAGGTTTTGTTAACTTTTTTTGTTGTTTATAGAATGACTTTGCTAGTCTTGTGAAAACTATGGGCCCCATTACCAAATAATGATTTTAAATATATAAAATAAAATATATGAGTAAAATATATCAATTATATTAAATTATCCAAGCAGTTTTTTATTTTTATTTTTTGGAGTTGGTGAGCCCCAGGTTAAGAATCCCTGCTCTAACTGAAATTTTTGACTTTTAGGTCAGCTCTCTATCTTCTACACCAGAGGTGTCAAATATGCAACAGACATGTTGAACTAGATTTAAATGTAATTGAGAAGTATCTGACAAAACAAATAAAAATATGATACAAACTAGATAATGCTAATATGTGGTTTTCTGGGTCAAAAGTGGCCCACAATGATCCTTATGTACCTTTTAGTGGACTCTGATTCTATCTGAGTTGGATACCACTTATCTATGCCATGAAAATCTTTTTTAAAAAAATAATTAATCATAATTATGACAGCAATAATCACTAGCAATTATATAGTGCTTTAAAGTTTGCAATTCACTTTATCTCATTTTATCCTCAAAACGTCCCTTTGAGTTAAAATTATCTCCATTTTACAGATGAAGAATGGGAACAGGACAGAGGTTACTTAACTTGCTGAGACCACATAGCTAGCAAGTAACCAAAGCAGGACTTGAAGTCAGGTGCTGATGCCTATGGGATTTGCCCAAGGTCAACTGGTAGTAAAATAGCTGACCTGTGTCTTTCAGTCTTGCTAGGCTTGGGCAGCGAGGTGGTGCAATGGATAGAGCATCAAAGCTGGAATCAGGAAGGCTCATCCTCCTGAGTTCAGATCCAGCTTCTGATGTCCACCAGTCTCACCTAACCTGGGCAAGTCACCTAACCCCATTTGCCTCAGTTTTCCCATCTATAAAATGATCTGGAGAAGGAAATGGTAAACTACTGCAGTATTTTTGCCAAGAAAACCCCAAAATAAGGTCACAAAGAGTAAGACATGACTGAAAACTGAACAACAATCTCTGCTGGTGTGTCATAGTCATCTTGTTCATAGTATCTGATTGATAAATGTTTACTGAACTGAATAGAATCACGTAAAACAAAATCATTTTAGATCTGGAAGGGAACTGTGTGACAACTTAATTCATCATTTTAGACATGAAAATGAGGTCCAAAGCTGGCTAAATGATTTTCCCAAGGTCATACAACTAGTTATTGAAATAGGACTAAAGTCCAGGTTTCCAGTATATATTTTTTTCTATACATCATGCTGTTTCCTGAGTATTGGCATCATCTTTAAGATATCTTTTGGCAGATTCTGACTTACTAGAGCAGTGTTTCTAAATGACAAGTTAAACTCAGAGTTAGAAAAGAAAAACAGAATTCATGCTTTAAGTCCTAATCCCAGCAGAATAACTAAAAGTCTTATGGCTTAAAACTATAATTGCTTGACAATTCCCATCTGTACAGAGAGGCAGTAGTCTTCATAAAGACAGCTTTAGCTGAATTTATCAGAAGAAACCAAAAACTATAAATTAGAATTCTTGATCTCCTTTTATTTTACACACAGACCTATTAGAAGAAAAAAACCACTATTTTTCCCATAATTTCTTTGACTGAACAGAAAAGTTATTATTGACTTAGCTGAAAAGCTGGTAATGAAGTTTAAAAAATTAATGTCCAATAGACAATAGACTAGGCAGACTACATTAGCAGCTATGTGCTACCCAAGGACATGCCACAGACACAAAACATGTCATCATAAACACCATTTTTTCTCTCATAGCAAGCATCTTGCAGCTGACATTTTTCAAAAAAAGCATCAGCAAAAGTATCTGATGATAAGGAATGATGAGTGTTCATAAATCCAAATATTTCATATTAATTTCTTTTTGATGAGCTTCTCATTCATAAATATGGGCAACAATTTGATCCTGCATCAAAAATTGTTCTTAAAATAAAAGTATATCAGTTCTGATTAGTCCAGAGGAGAAAGGTAAAAAAGAAATCTGTACCAGTTTGTGTGTCCACAGAACCAATGAAATATTTTGTCACAACAGCCGCAGCTGAGATCTTATCTATCACAAGGTAATGGGAGGGTTTGGGGACAGGAAGGAGAGGGGATGATCCTTTCACATCGTATTTTAGTTAAGAAAGATAATTATATGCTACACTGACAATGAATAGAATAGGATTTCACAAGAGGTAATGAGCAATGAATGCTCTAAGATTCTTTGATGTAAAAAATCACGCTAAAGCATCATTATTATATAGTGTATGTAATACAAGAAATGAAAGCCTTTAACTATCCAGAGAGAGGAGGGCTACTGTATTCCCATGATGATCTCTAACAGTAAATGAGAATGTCAGTGTCCTGTGGCTTAAATGATTTTATGTGCAAGAAAGCATAATGGCTGTTTCATTCATATGTAAAATCTATCACGGTTGAATCAATACTTCAAAAGAGTCTTTGGATACTTTGGGACTGCATACAGTCTAAATATTTTTTTCTGTGCTAATAGAGCAATTATTGATAATGTCTGTAATTTACAGTGTGAAAGATTCTGATGATAACAGTTTGGATGGGAAAATGTTAAGAATTTGTTTAAGAAATTAATGCATACACAATATGTTCGCATTCAAATTCAAATAATACTCCGGAAAACATTACAGGTCACTAATAGATGCAATTTAGGAACATCTAGGTAGATATAATGATAAAAATAGATGTAGAACATTCACATAAGCAATGAGATAATGTCAATCAGAACTGTATATCAGAATATTTTAATTTTGCATCAACAGTAAACAGACTATGATGAAAAAGATGATATATTGCCTTGACATCTCTGGGTCTTTAAGAACCTGTCCATCTCTGATATTCTATGACCCTATGAAAATTATATCATACTCTGATGGATATGGGACCTCTTTGAGAGGGGGTGTCCCCTTCAGTAGTATAGAGCACAACTATTCCATATATCATCATGTGCAATTCTTATTAATATTTGTTTCCCTACCAAGGTGGTTCTCCAAACTGTCTAGTGACCTTTCTCTAGAATAGGGGTAGTATTGGGTCGCAAGTGACCTGTAAATGGATTTCAGAAGAACCATGAACTTGGAAGGGGGAAAGAATGCATCTTTATTTTCACCAGCCACTAACTGCAACTAACGATATCTTTTAAAAACTCAAAAAACTCCCCATAATTCTGTGAAAGGATGCATAGCCTTCACAATAATTCCAAAGAGGTCTATAATACAAAGAAGTTTAAAGACCCCTTGGGTTGGATTTGCCAACATTACAGTGGAGCACGTGGATTGTCTACCATATGCCTTTTTTTTACCATGTGACCAGTAAACCTCCTTTTTCAGTCATATATCTTTTTTATACCATTCTTTAAGTCACTTCTCCTATTCAGTTCTTCACTTGTAGTGTCTCTGGCATACTCCCAGCTACCAGGTACTTCTCCATTGCCCTCTGGGTGACCCAAGACCATAATTCGCCTTTGGTATTCCATGACTCAGAGCCATACCACATTACCAGAAGAGTACTGAAAGAAACAAATAGCCTTTTAGTGAAATGCTTAGAATAATTAAAAAATAAAATTTCTCCAAGGTCCTTTACTTCTAGTCATTTCAGTGTAGCTCATTGTCCATTTGCAGGGTCTGTTCATGCTACATACACTTGATCTAAATGTATATATATATACATATATATATACACATACATTTATATACATATATATACATATATACATACATACATATATATATGTATATATACATATATACTCGATCTAAGTACATATAATAAGCACATCAACAACAACAAAAAAACATTTATATAGTGTTTACTACATGCCAGACATTATGTAAGGGCTTTACATTTGATGTCATTTGAGCCTAACAACAACCCTGCAAGGTGGGTTACTATTATTATATCCATCATACAGTTGAGGAAACTAAAACAAACAGAGGTTAAATGACTTGTACAAGGTCACACAATCAGTAAATGTCTGGCTTCAGATTGGTACTCAGGTCTTCCCAATGCCACAGCATAAACTAGACAATAGATATTCATCTTCAACATTTAATAGTATAAAACATATGTAAAATAAACTGAAGTACATCCTTCCAAGAAAATTAAGTAGTTACAGAGACAATCAAGCTCCATAATAAGTTAAAATACAGTCAATGAAGCATGAACAATATTTTCTGTATTTGAGAATTCTACTTAGATTACAATCTCAGTTTTCTGTCGTAGTTTTAAATGTTAACATAGCTAATATGTGCAAGGCTACTTTATAAACATATCCATGACTTCTGTTATTAATGATTTCTAAACATCTAGTAGAGATAGGGTGTAATGTATGAGAAGACCACGTATAGAGTAGAAAGACATGGGCTCAAAATCCAGCCTCTGACACACACTGGCTATGTAACCACTAGAAAGGCATTTAACCTCTCAGAATAACAAGCAAGCTTCTAAAACTGCAAAGTGTAAAAAAATGTTGTTGAATTTGTCCCAGTAGGCAAGTTTCCATACCATGAAATCACCAGAAAAGACAAAAACAAAACAAAACCTTTAGAAATAAGAATAATGAAACTCTTAAGCTGAACTATGTTGAAATAAAGTAAACTTTAATGAATCTATACTCCTTCCATTAGTACAGATCACCACCTCTGCACCTTCTGTCCTGTGAGTCTTTGTATAAATTCTCCCAAGTTTCTGTCTAAAAAAAACAATACATTTAAGGGGAAAGCCATAACTTCTGTTGACATTATTGCTAAAGTGAATGAATGGTATAGAACGTGCTGATGAGCACTGGCTTTCTTTCCTTCTCTTGTATTCAAGTGCTAGCTCAGGTGGAATCTCTTCTATAAATTATTGCTTGATCTTCCCAGTTATAAAAGTTTTCTTTTTCCCCATGATTGCATTTTTCTCTGTAACCCAGGTTTCCAGTCATGTCTGAAGCAATTTGCATGAGACTTTCATGATTGGTGGAAAGAATGCTTCACAACTATTTGAAGAAGCAAAGTTGGTTCCAGCACTTTGGAAAGTAGAAATATTTGTCAAATATTTGTCTCTTTCTCTAAGAGAGAAGTTCATGGTCCCAAGCTTTCTTTGGAACTGATGTCAGGGAAGAGAAAGAGAAAAAAATTCTTTCGTGCATATATGTAGGGGAAGCTGACTCTTAACATGTCCCTGATTATTAGTTTGCTTTTCTAAAAACTTCCAAGGATTTCCTCTTTGGTAAGATCAGAGCCTTTCTCTTGGTTGATCTGAGATCTCAATCCCTATGAAGGAGCTCATTTGGTCACCGTATTTTCTAGTATAGTCTAATCTTTATAAATCTTCTGATTTGTGTTTCTTGTTTATAGGGATAAGTAGATTAATTATTTGCTCTTTATGATCAGCTTTTGTATAACCAGTGTTTGGTGGGGAAGGGCCAAGACAGGGGGTATAAGCCTAAAGCAAACTACTTTAATAGCAGACGAGAAAGCGGCTTTTTATTTTTTCCTGAACCAATTATGTCCCTATACTAATAATACTTAACAAGGCAAATAGATGCAATTCTCATTGAGAACCTCTCTCTCAGAAACTGGAGAGCTTGATATCCCTCCCTTTTCCACTCAAGGCAAAAACCACAATCTCCTTTGAATAGTGATGGACAAGATTCCAAAGATATCTATGAATATGCTTCCCATGGAGCTCATGTTTATATTTTTAAACAAACCATTGACCATACATGTGCAAAAAACACCTTACATCTCTTGGACCTCTCCTAGGTACTTACTATTTTCCTAATTGTATTTTAGTTATGTTTTCATTATTTCTATATATTTACATCTCCTGCCCAGACTATACAATTCTCAATCCAAAGGTTGTCATTTTTTAATCTTTGTATTCCTAGTCTTAATTCATTGTCCCACATTAAATAAGCAATAAAAATTTTTTAAAGAAATGAACTGAATTTAGCCCATTAGCCAATTAGTTATTGAAGCTATACCTTTCCCTTCCTGGCCCCAACAAAAAAAGTAATGGCCATCTACAAAAGCATTCACTAACGATCCTTCTCTATTTCTTAGCTGTCTACCAGCTCACAAAAATCATCTATCACTCCTGAATCAACAATTATTACAGTATCTATGCCATTAGAAGTAAAAAGCACATTCCATTTATAGAAAATTTCTCAAGTTAAAGGTTAAAGTTAAAGGTTCAAATACTGCCTGTGATGCTTATTACCTGAGTGACCTTGGGGAAGTAGCTTAAAATTTGCCTGGGTCTCAGTTTTCTCTGCTGTGAAATGGTCTCTGATGTCCTACTCAACTCTAGATCAATACCCCAAAGATCCTTTTAATTGACCATATTGCAGTAGTCTATCCATTTGAAGCTGCTGGGCCTTATCCTCATCCACTATGCTAATTAGTTAAGTCAATTGGGAGAAGGGTTCTACCATATCATTAAAAGACTAATGTTTCAGTTAGAAAATTGAGGCTGATTAATTCTATGATTTTACTTAATTCAGTCTTCCTCATGACATGTGCTTGCCAAATTTCTCTCATTTACCTCTCAGTTTCCTGTTCCCTTAATACTTATCATTCAGAACCACCACTTCTCTAGGCACATACCTTTTCCCCCCATTCTTATTCACTCTTGTCCAGTCATACTTTTCCACAGTCCTTAACCTCCTCTGTTCCACATTTACACTGGACTTCCTTGCAAACTTCACTCTGTTGTTAATAAATTACCTTTCTTCCTTGAAGTCTTCCTCCTTGCCCTATACCTTTTCTACTTCTTGGTTCTAACTGCAACTTGGTTTTCCCCCTGAGAATATCACATTTCTTGCCATCTCCTCTAAGTATAACTGATAAGTATTGTTGACCCATGATCCCAAATCATGTTCATAAAACATTTACCCTAGTACTTTGCACTAGGTGCTATATACTAGATACTATATAAATATGTATTCCCTTCCTCTTCCTAGGAGGAACATGGCATGATCTATGCTTTATATAACCATTCAATCAGTACATATCTTTTTTTCCCCTGCTGCTACAACTGGCTTTTCTATAGTTAAATTCATTAACTTTTAATATAGCACTTTAAATGTACCATCCCACTTGATCTCACTATTTCTCTGTCTTTTCAGTCTTTTGTAGTTTCCAGGTCTTCATAAAAATCAAAATTCTTAACATGACATTTAAGAATCCCCTCCCTTTCTCCTTAATGTATACATCTTACTTTCACCTCTCCTCATTTTACCTTATTAGGTATATTTCATACTAATCTTCCTCTCATATTCTACATTCTAGCTCAACTGGAACTTTTTCTGTCTTCTGAATCTGGGTGTATAAATTTTAAAAAAATATGCTTTGGTAATTGTATTTCGAAATAATTGATTTCCCTTAAAATTCTCTATTATTTTATTTTATGCATTTAAAAACATATCCTTTGAAGGGGCCAATAAGTTTCTTTTTTATAAATTTTATTTTTAATTCATGAAATAACATAAGCATTTCCATAGCATAGTGGAATCTTTTTAAAAAGATGATTGCATGTGAAACTGGGAATCTTTTATGTATGATTTGCTATTCCTTTAAAATATATACTAAAGTTATGTGAATTTTTTCCTCTTTTCCCTTCCCCAGAGATGGTTACTATCAGACACAAATGTGGTGTGTGTGTGTGTGTGTGTGTGTGTGTGTGTTGTGTGTGTGTTTAAAATCATTCTGTACATCTACCAGTTTTCTGGAAAATTATTTTACTGAATTAGAGAAAAATAACAAAATTCATTTAGAAGAAATAAAAAAGAAATAATCAAAGGAACTAATGAAAAAATACAAAGGAAGGAGGTTTAATAATACCAGATCTTAAACTCTATTACAAAGCAATAATTAACAACACTATACTAATACTGGGCCAATAAGTTTCATTGCATTGTCAAGTAGTCCATGACACCCCCAAAAGTTTAAGAACCTCTGGCCTACAATGAACTCCCTCCACATAACTGATTATTCACATCCTCGTCTTCCTTCAAGACTCAGATTAGGCATCACCTCTTTCATAAAGCTGTCTTTGATACCTCCAGGTAGAAGTGATCACTATCTGTGCAGTTCTCAATCTTTTCCCTCTTCTGTACACTTAACAGATTTTAACTTGTCTTCTAGTCATTTGTAAAATCCCCACCACAACCCCCCAAGACTGAAATCTCCTTAGGGTCAAAAATGTATTTGCACTTAGCACAGACCCCTACAGAGAATAGGCACTTTAAAAATGTCTATTGTATTAAATTAGAGAAAAATTGTTAGCCTGCAGTTTTTTAAAACTCACTTTTCTTATACAGAACCAGCCACTGTTATATGTTGCATCTAAGGGCAGTTGGGGAGTGCAGAGGATAGTCAGGAAGACTCCAGAGACTTTAGATCTGACCTCAGATACTTAGTAGATGTGTGACCCTGGGCAAATCACTTAACCCTTTTTATCTCAGTTTCCTCATCTGTAAAATGAGCTGGAGAAGGAAATGGCAAATTATTCTAGTATCTTTGTCAAAAAACCTCAAATGGGGTCACAAAATGTTGGATATCATCAAAAAATAGCTGGACAACAACAGATACAAGGGGAGAAGTTACCATTATCTATTTTTTAAATTTCTATTGAAAATGGCCACAATTTTAGTGTTTGCTAGATTGCAAGAGAGATACTTTAATGCGGCCAATTTGAATTTTGAGTAGCTCTGCAAAGCTAAATATCTGCACTGCACCAACCATACAGAACATTATTAAAATGAAGATTTGCTAGAAAATATCATGGACAGGATATTTTAAAATGTCGATTTTGATTGCCCATGATTATTCATTGGAACTTGGAGAGAAGAAAAAGACAGATACGTTGTTGCTTCATTTATTCATTTGTTCATTTATTCATTCATCTATTCATTCACCACAAACATGTTAGTGCCTAAGGTGTAAAGCACTAGGCTGTGATGAATGAGACAACAAGAAATAGAATTTAGAGATATGAGAGTCTTGCACATTTTGTATATATCAGATGATACTCTCCTCAATTACTCACTTTGCTTCATCTGAGTAACTTATTGGCATGATATTTACAGAGAATAATAATAAAGATGAATCTGACTGACATTTACGTAGCACTTTCTAATTTACAAAGAATATTTCCCGCAACAGTTCAGTGGGACAGGCAGCATATATTGTTATCCACATCTGACAGATGAGGAAACTGAGACTTAGAGCTTTCAAATATCTTGCCCACAGTACATGGCTGCTGTTTTGGTGTTCTTTCTTCCCCTTACACCGTGCTGCTTCTTGACTTTCTGACATGTCACTCGGGAGAACATATTTGACAGGTGCTAAATTGAAAGTAAGCAGGAGAGTATACCTTTGAAATATTACTTTGATTTATAATTTTTAAGTATGCTAAACATGGATTTGATAAATGATCCCTAAATTTTGTTTTAAAAGTGATTTCAGGCCCATAAAAGGAGACTTTCTATTTTGGGAGCAATATTTTAGGGATAGGTTCTCATACGTGGCAGGAGGCAGATTATCTACTGAGTAAATTCAGAATTCAAAACTATAACGCTAATTATCAAGCACCCCTCAAATTAGTCAACAGTATCTGAGTTTAAGAGTTCCATCCATTGTATAATTTAATCAATCTATCCATATTATCTCCATTAATACTTGATATTATTTGTCACAAAATAATTTCTGACTAAGCAATCAGATATACCCATGTCCCACACAGGTATATTTGTCTACCACATATGAACATGGCCTTTGTCATGTTTCCTGACATTTTAGTGTCTGCTTTTATTATAATGGGGAATTATGCAGTCATGAGGTCCAAGTCTTGATCAGATATTCAGATCATGAAACTATAATGGTTAATGTTGAATGTCTTTTTATTTTAAGGCAAAAAAGGATAGATGAATGAGTGGATGAATAGGATAGATGCATAAGTGGATGGATGAATGTTATTAAGGAGTATTTGAGAAAATGCATCTGGAGGCTTACTCTGTAGTAAGTGTGAAGATGAAGTTTAATAGTAACAGTTCAATACTTAAAATTAATTTAAATATCCCTTTTCTTTTTTATGCTTCTTTGCTACATATGTATATAATAGATGTAGACACACATATATACACATAAATTTTTTTCAGCTTGCAGACTCAGAAAATAACCTTTGGAGAAGTTTCCATTTAATGTAAGCTCCTACCTCTGATCATCATAGAAGAAAAAATTAGTGTCAAAAAAAATAACGGAATTTTAATGGGGAATTTTTCTTTTTTTTTTTTATACACATACAATTTGCAAAGCACAGTAAAGTCAAGAGGAATAAAACAAGAGATTGCCGTGTGTGTGTGTGTGTGTGTGTGTGTGTGTGTGTGTGTGTGTATGTGTGTGGTGTGTGCTTAATAAATTGAAGTCTGGAACAACTCTGTGTTTTTGAAAAGATAAAATTAGAAATCATGCTTTGTTTTGATTAATGATCACATATAATAAAAATTAAAATAATAGTAAAATTTATAATGAGTTTTATTCCCAATTCTTATTTTTCTTTCTGCATTTGCATTATTTTTGACCTGCACTTGTATCCCAGATGGTAGCATGTTCTGATAACTGCTCTCAAATGCTGCCATCTAAAGGATAAAATTGTGTGTAGCATAAGCTATTGCAGAGAGAAAGAGAGGAAGAGGGAGAAAGGGAAAAAGAGAGAGAGGGAGGGAGGAAGGAAGAGAGAGAGAGAGAGAGAGAGAGAGAGAGAGAGAAGGGAAGGGAAGGAGGCAGAAAATCATGGTTCATTTACATCTCTAATGAGTCTTTAAGGTCCTTTTGAGTAATGAATGTACATGCACACATACAATCTACAAAGCACAATAAAGTGAAAAGGAATAAAACAAGAGATTGCCTCTGTGTGTGTGTGTGTGTGTGTATGTGTGTGTGTGTTTAATAAATTGAAGTTCGGGACAACCCTGTGTTGAGCAAGATTATTGGCATTATTTTTCCAATAGCATGAGCTCACGTCATGCTTCTGTGTCACATTTTGGTAATTTTCACAATATTTCAAACTTTATTATTATCTCTGTTATAGCAACCTGTGATCTTTGATGTTACTATTATAATTGTTTTGGGGTGCCACGAACCAGTCCCATATAACATGACCAACTTAATCTCTAAATGTCATGTGTTTTCTGACTGCTCCCCCAACTGGCCATCTCTCGGTCCTAAGATCTCTCTTTTCCATGAAACATAAGTATATTGTAGAATAACACATAAACTTAGTTGATAAAGCAGTGGTAGTGTTTGAGAGGATTGACACCAATTCTGAAAGAAGCTCTACTATTGGGTAAACAATATCGCATGCTATAGAGAAATCTTTCATGGAAGGAAAAGCAATTGATGCAGCAAACTTCATTGTTGCATTATTTTAAGAAACTGCCACAGTCACCCAAACCTTCAGCAATCACCACCATGATCAGTCAGCAGTCATCAACATCAAAGCAAGACCTTCCACCACTAAAAAAATTATGACTTGCTAAAGACCCAGATGATGGTTAGCATTTTTTTTATCAATAAAGTATTTTAAAATTAATATATCTATGTATTTAAAACATAATACTATTGAACACTTAATAGACAATAGTAAAACATAACTTTCATATGCACATATCTTACCAAAAAATTTGTGACTCACTTTGTTGAGATAATCATTTTTGTGGTCATTTATCTGGCACTGGCACTAAACTTATATCTCCAATATGTGTGTGTGTGTGTGTGTGTGTGTGTGTGTGTGTGTGTTTGCTTTTGTGTATTAGTGTAAGGGCAGATAGGTGGCACAGTGGAAAGCATGCCATGCCTGAAGTCAGGAAGACTCATCTTTCTGAGTTCAAATATGGCCTCAGATACTTACTAGCTATGCAACCCTGAGCAAGTCACTTCTCCCTGTTTGCCTAATTTCCTTATCTGTAAAGTGAGCTGGAAAAGGAAATGGCAAACACTCCAGTATCTTTCTTTGCCAAGAAAGCCCCAAATGGGGTCAAGAAGTTGTTCATGAGTGAAAATGACTGAACAACTAGAGTAAGGACTGTTTCGTTTTTTTTATATCTGTATCCCTAGTACCTGGTTTCATACCTGGAACATAGTGTCTCAAAAATCCTAACAAGAATACCTAGCATTAGGTAGCACTTTAAAGTTTGTAAAATGCTTCATTTGATCCTCAAAATAATTCTGGAGGCATGTGCTATTAGTATTCCCATTTTATAGATGAGAAAACTGAGGCAAACTGAAGTTAAGTGATTTACACAGGGTCACCCACCTATTAAATGTCTGAGATCAGATTTGAACTCAGATCTTTTTAACCCCAGGTCCAGTGTTATATTCATTGAGTCACCTGGATGCTTATAATACGAAACACCTAGTATGTTCTGGCATTGTGCTAAGCCCTGATTCTCTAATCCTTAAAGTATTTATTTAAAAATGGCTCTTTGACTGAGTAAAAAAATCCATCAATAGATTTGTAGTATAAAATAAGATTGTCTATACTCTTTAGGTATGACCTTTTTAGATTGAGTCAAAAGAACAAGAGTATTATTGGCTATTCAGACAAGCTAACCACACCTCTAGAAGCTGTAAAGAGCGGCGAAATTAAGCAGTCCAGAATGATACAGTCCAATGGTAGGAGATTTCAATACTGAACTCAAGGATTCCAATTTAAGTCAAGCTCCTGAGAGAACTACTCTTGGGGAGAAGTAAACAGTTTCTGTCTATTTTTCTCTTTTCTCCTCCCCTTTCTTCCTACCCTGCAACATAAATGGAATATGTCATCTGAGAGAATATATCAGTTAGACATGATATCCAGTCAAAAGCAAAGAGACAGAGAACAAACAGCATCGCCCAAGAAAGCTGAGGCTATATATAGTGTCAGAGAGAGACACAAAGAGAACAAAAATGAAGACAAACATGGAGAATTGTCATTCAAAGGAGTGTGATCACTATGGGGCAGGTGAATAAATATCATCTCATGACTCCACAAAATAAGAAAGGAAGGAAGGAAGGAAGGAAGGAAGGGAGAGAGAAAGGAAGAAAGAAATAGAGAGAGAAAGAAAGAAGGAAGGAAGGAAAGGAAGGAAGGAAGGAAGGAAGGAAGGAAGGAAGGAAGGAAGGAAGGAAGGAAGGAAGGAAGGAAGGAAGGAAGAAAGAAGGAAGGAAGGAAGGAAGGAAGGAAGGAAGGAAGGAAGGAAGGAAGGAAGGAAGGAAGGAAGGAAGGAAGAAAGAAAGAAAGAAAGAAAGAAAGAAAGAAAGAAAGAAAGAAAGAAAGAAAGACTACAATACCCAGAGCCCAGAAGAGAGCTGAACTATGAAATATCACCAGGTTTCTATGAATGGCAAAAAGTGATTCCCAATAATCAGAAACAATGTTACCCTTTTGATCACCTATATTCTCTGTACTTTTGGATCACTACTATTATATTTTAAGTTTGAGGGCACTCTATCCAATGACCTTTTGTGTGCAAGGGAATAGTGTGTCCCCAGTTGTTGTTTTCAGATTTTGTTGTTGTTTTGGAAAGAAATTGTTTTGCATCAGCTGTTTATACTATCCCCCTTTTAAAAGTTAATTGAAGTATGGCCCTCTGCTTTTAATGGGAAACAAACCTATGTGTTCTGTGAACAACAGTATTAAAAACCTAGTCCTTTGCCATTACCCTAAGAACCCTGGGGACAATAATCAGGCACTCCTTTAGAATGAATGTTGAGGAAGTAACCCCAGAAGGAGAGCTACACTAACATAGCAAGATGAAATAAAGTCTCAAAAAAGTATTCACTTAAATAATGTGAATGCATCATGACCTAAGTCATTTGTCAAAGTGAAATTTTGATCATAACCGCATCATCTCACATGTGGTCTACTGCAGTAGCCTGATGTAAGGCCTGCTGGCCACCAGACCCCTGCACTCCACTCTCTCCTCTACAACTCAGCTGCCTAAGTGATCTTTCTAAGTAAAGGTCTGATTCTGTCCCATTTCTAATCAATGAAATGTCAGTGGTTCCCTATCGTATAAAGGATCAAATGCAAAATCCTCTATTGTTCAAAACATATTTATTAATTTTTGTTTTGCTGGTGTAGAAAGTAACATTGATTTATTTAATAGATTGTATAAACTCCCTGGTAGAATGTGAACCGTATGTTGCTTTTCCCTGACCTACATACATGAGTTGCCAGCACAGCAACCTCTCTTGCAAAATCAATCCAAACTAAAGGAAAAAATGTCAGGCAGTCAATAAACATTTGTTGAACACCTACTATGTGTCAGGCATTGTGCTAAGTGATAGGGATATAAAGGAAGCTTTGGAAAAGACAGTCCTTGCCTTGAATAGTTCACAATCTATGGAGAAGATATCATACAAATGAAGATATACAAGCAAGCTATACACAGGATAAATGGGAAATAATCAAAAGAAGGGAGGCATTAGAATTAAGGGAGACTAGGAAAAGTTCCCTGTAGAAGGTAGAATTTAAACTGAGACTTGAAGGAAATCAGAGAAGTCAGAAGGAAAGAAAGTAGGAGAGCATTTTAAAGGTGAGGAATAACCAGTGAAAATGTCAAGTCAGTGATGGGCTATTGTGTGCAAGGAAGGGCAAGCAGACCAGTGTCACTGGATCAATATGTAGTTGGAAGGATATAAAGTATAAGAATACTTGGAAGTTGGTGGCACAGAGTGCTAGGTTACGGAAGGCTTTGAACATAGACTTTGAACAAAAGATTTCATATCTGATACTGGAGGTGATAGGAAGTCACTGAAGTTTTTTAAGTAGGGGACTGACAGGGTTGGACCTGTGATTAGAAAAATTACTTTGTCAGTTGAACAGACCAAGGACTGGAACAGGGAGAGACTAGTGGCAGGAAGACGAACCAGTAGGCTATTGTAATAGTTCAGATGTGAAAACATGAGGGCCTGTGCCAGAATGATGTTAGTATCAGTAGGGGAAAACAGATATATCTGAGAAATGTAAAGATGAAATTGACAGAACTTGGCAATTAATTGTATATGGGGAAGTAAGAGATAGTGAGAAGTTGAGGGTAACATCTAGGTTGTAAGACTGGGTGATTGGGAGGATGGTGGTGCCCTTAACAGTAATAGAGAAATTTGGAAGGAGGGAAGTCTGAGGGGCAGGGTGGGATGAGCTCAGTTTTGAACATGTTGATTTTAAGATGTCTTTAGACTGTCTAGGATGAGAAGTCTAAAAGGTAGTTGGAGATCTGAGACTGGAGATCAACAGAGAGATTAGGGCTGGATGACAGATTTGAGAATCATTAGGATAGAGATAAAAATTAAATTTACAGGAGCTGATGAGATCACCACATGAAACAATATAGAGGGAAAAGGGAAAAAGGTCTAGGATAGGACCCTACAGGACACCTGTGGATAATGGGTATGACATATGGATGAAGTTCGAGCAAAGGAAACAGAGAAGGAACAGACAAATAGTATAATCAGGAGAGAGTAGTATCTCAAAATTCTAAAAAAAAAAGAGTACCAAAGAGAAGAGGGTGATTCAGTGTTAAGAAGATTATAAACTGAGAAGACATTAAATTTAGCAATTAAGAGATCATTGATAACTATAGAGAGAGGAGTTTTGGTTAAATGATGAGGTCAGAAGTCAAATTGCTGAAAGTCAAGAAAGAAGGGGAAAGAAAAATGATGACATGTATTGCAGTTAGCCCTCTTAAGGAGCACAGTGTAAAGGTAATCATGGCAGAAAACCTGAGAACTGCTGCTGCGAATGATTTCAAGGGCCTATCATGTAGTATAATGAACTCTCTATTCAGCAATAAACTAAACATTGTTCAGTAAAGCATAACATTCTTCAGTAAACATCCTTCAATAAAACATATCATTCATTTTATATATATAGTCTCATAACAATAGCAATATCCTAAGTCCTTTTTCAAAATATCGCATTATCCACCCCTAGGTCACTATAAGACCAATCTTCTTAATCAATACACAGTGTCCAAGGAAAGTCCTGTCCCACCTTGACTCAAGGCTGACTTCCAAACCCCACAGCAACTCCCCCACAGGCTGAGCACTCCCAGCTCTTGCCCTGGTTCACACTCAGGCAGCTCTCTGCTCTTGCTCATTGTCTCAGCTCATGGGGACTACTCCACTCTAAACTATTACAACTTATGCCTGATAGCAGGCTCCAGGAGTTCCTATGCAGTTTCTGTTCTTAGGAAAATAAAGCTTAACAGGAGTATAACAATATTTATACACATTACCAGCACTATCATCAATTCACTTATAAAGACCAACAGACAGGGCTTCTGTATGAGAAATCAACACAGACCAACAGACAGGGTGCCAACATCACAAATATCCTTTCTGTTAGGCCTCCCAACAAGCAAGTTCCCCTGGTCCACTCATGGTTGTTTCTCTTTCAGTTCTGCTTCTGGCTGCTCTCTTTCTACTGCGTGTATGTGTGCGTGTGTGAGTGTGTATCTTTCTAATCAAAGACTCTTGATTGATTCAATCAAAGGCAAGACTCAATCAAAGGCACTTGATTGGCTAAAACTCAAACAGCAAAAGATCCTACTTTGCTTGCCATTACATAGTCACTAAAAAGGAGGAGATGGGGGACAATACTGACTGTGAATAGTAGGATCAAGTGAGGGTTTTCAGTGTTGGGGGATGTAGACTTGTCTGTAAGCAGTAGAAAAACAGCCAGTAAAGGAGAGATTGAAGATAAATGAGAATGAGGTGATAGAGGTGAGGAGACAAGATTGAACAGAATCACTTGTGCAGGAGAGGGTTTGGCCTTGGCAGGGAGAAGTGCCACTTCAGGAACAAAGGGGCGAAGCAGGAGGTAACAGGAAGGCAGAAAGAATCTGAGTAATATGAGATAAGGAGAAGAAGGAAAGAGAAAACTCTTATTGAATGGCTTCAACTTTTTTTTTTTTTTTTTTTTGTAAAATACGATGCAAAGATTTGAGTTGAGTGGTTGCCTGGAGGGGGAATCAGGAGGGGTTTGAGGAGGAATGAAGAGGTTTGGAAGAGTCACTGTGGTAAATGGTTTAGTTAGTTAATTAGAGGCTATAAAAGAATTCTTTAGAAGTGTAAGTGGGAGCCCACTAAAGTTATGTGAAGTTCAATCTGTAGTGGACACAGTCAGGATGATTGTATCATTTTCTCCACCTTTCAGAAGCACAAATGTAGGAATAAAAGCCGTAGGTGAGAATGATCTAAGACTGAGGATTTACAGGGCACAACAGATGACATAAGGAGGCAAGAGACTCAAAAGAACAAGACAGTAAAGAGTTGAACAGGTTCAGAAAATGGTCAAATTTGGGAAAGGAAGAGAGTATGGCTATTAGGTGTCATAGTGTGGGAAAGAATTGTAAAAGTCATAGTGTTGACAAAGAGTAGTAGGGTTTGACATTAAAAGAAAAAAGAAGAGGTAGAAATGTAATCAAAAAAGGAATTTCAGAGTTCATGAATATGGGGGTACTACCTTATGGGTGATGGCAAATCATGGATTGGGCCATCTTTATCTATGACCAAAGTAAGTTGGAAAAGTAAGTCATGGTAAAATGCCAAATTGGGAAACTAAGACTAGAGTTTTTTTTAAAGGAATATCATTATGTATGATGAAATTCCATGCTCAGCAGCGGTATAATATAATTTGAATTACTTTTATTACTTTCTTTAAATTTATTTTACATGTAAATCAGGTTGGATAAGAGCTGAGTCATTCTCAATGCTATCATCTTACACTAACAACATTTCTATTACATTATTGGTAACCATTATTTTTGGCTTCCAATACAGAAAGAAATAAAAACCTGTAATTTTAGATTATATTGTACTTTGTCGATGGAATATAGTATTAATGAAATTCAATGTCAGTAGAATATAATCCCAAACCAACAAAATATTTCCTTGTTCACTTAGAGTATTGACAAAACTATTCTTTTGATTCTGACTACTGATTTTCTCAGTTTAGATTTTTTAAAAAAATCACACTGTGAACTGTGCTTTAAAAAAATACATACAGGGTTGAACTTAATTAAATGAACATTCATTAAATACCTATGTATAAGGCACTGGGAGGGGGTCTAGGAGTACAGAGACAAAACAAAGAAATCTCTTTCCTTAAGGAGCTTACCGTGATTGATGAAGATGTCTGTGGAGAAGATGAGAAGCTAGGTGGCCTACTGATAGAGAACTGAGTTCAAACCTGGACTCAGACACTTACTAGGTGTGACTCTGGGCAAGTCACTTAACCCTGTTTACTTCAGTTTCCTCATTGTAAAATGAGCTGGAGAAGGAAATGGCAAACTGCTCCAATATCTTTGCCAGGAAAATCTCAAAAGGGGTCTTGAAGAATTGGACATGATTGAAACAGCAAAACAACAAGAAATGTGGGGAAAAATAATTAATAATTTAAATTGATGTGGAAAACATTAGTAACCATTAGGAGGGGATGTGATAAGAAAAGTTCATGAAAATCTTGAAGGTAGAAGAGGACTCTAAGATAAAGAAAAGAGGAAGGAATTTATTCCTAGCATGAGGGTAGGTTGGGGAGTGTATCAGTAAGCACCCTGATATACAAAGAGTGGACCTGCTATTGCAGGTTCTTAGATCTGCATTTATAAAAGGAAAGGCAACTTTTGAGGGGTCAACCATCACTTTAAGTACATTCAACATACAGGAAAAATACAAGCAGAGAAATAAAGATAAATGGACAGGGCTCTTATTGCCTGAAGAAAATAATATTACTATATACTTTATATACATCCATGGATCCAGAGAGCCTTTACATCTGAGCAGACAGGGGTCTGAACATATGGCCACCCAGAGTCTCAACCAGGTAATCATAAGATCCTTCTAATAAGTGAACCCCCAAAGTAAAATACTAACCTCCCACCATATATAATGAAGACTTAGCTCTTGATTGGCCCAGAGTCAGTAGGTATGAAACCTACATGACTGAGCACACCTCTGAACTATTTGGGTTCAAAGGAGATTGAACATTCAGATGTTCACAATTTAGCCTGAGCCTGGAAAATAACTCCAAACAAACAAATCCTGCTTTGCTTGCTGTTACAGGGAGGAGGGTTGTGCAAGATATGTGGAGGTAGGAAAGGAGAGGTCAAGTTAAAATTAATTCATTTTCATAAACATTCTCTGAATGTAACCAAAGATAATCCAAAATAGTGAGGCCATTAATGCCAATGTTTAATTTCCAATGATTTTTATATGAATTTTCCATGTGGGCTTCTAACATGGCTCATATACACTTAAGTCATCATGATAATGACCATCATTACAATTCACACTTATATAGCACTTTCAAGATTTACTATGTTCTTCCTTCACCACAACTCTATGAAGTAGGTATAGCAAATATAATCCTTATTTTACATATGAAAAAAGTGAGGCTTAGAAACCAGTTTTACACTGGTAGTAACTGTCAAAGCTGGGATTTGAACCTCATCTTCTACATTATGTCAACACTCTTCTCACACAATGTTCTTGAGTAATAAATAATACTTAGTTAAAACACATTAACAATATTTCAAATCTTTTCTATAAATAAGCACTACTTCATTAAAAAAGAGTCATTGTATGAAGCTTAATTGCCTTATTTAAAGTGAGCTCAGAAAGGTGTAATTTTTATTTATAACCAATTTATTTGAAATCAGGGATCTTGTCAGACTAGATAATCTTTAGGAAGAGGACTTGATTTTAAATGTTTAAGTGACTACATTTCAACTATGAATAGTCATAAAGTATTTACAGCAACAGGAGAAATGTTAAGTGGAGAAATGAGATGTTACTTGAAAGAACAGAAATAAATTAAGAATTGCAACATATTATCTACCAGGTCAACTTGTTAAAAACAATTATGACAATGATATTTACATGAGCACAAATTTATAATGAGAAATATTTCATAACAATCTTATGATGATAGCTTTTTGAAAGGTTATAGAATTAATAATAATATATATATATATGACATGAGGAATATAAACTGTTACTATTTTTGAAAGTCGAACGTCAGAACATTACTATCCTGTGAAATAATGAGTAGTATTATCAAGAAATCTTCAGTAGTGAATCAGTTCTTAATATATTATTTAACTACTAATATAATTTTAGAGTTTTCATTCAATATTTAGGGTTTTCCTTGAATTATATTCACCAGCTCTTTGGGGCTAGAGAACTTAGAGTAAATTTCTATAAAATAAAGATGCCTTTCCAAATATACTGAGTTACCTTTACAAAAGGATAATATAAGCACTCTGAATATTTAATATTATTCTCTACTATATTGTAGCAATCACAATTTCATGTCTTCTTTTCCCCAAGAGCCAATATTTTATTAATATTAATTTTTTTTGGTAAAGAGAACTTACATCTCTTAATGACCTTCCATATGTTTTGATATTTCAATTCACATTCAACAATGGTGAAATGGCTTTTTATGCATTATTCTTTTATGACAAATAGAAATGGAATCCTAAGGCTTGTGTTCGTTGCAATAGTTGCTCTTCAGGGCAATTGGAACATTTTTTGCATCATTACTCATTACTTAAGATGCCCATTTCTCAACTTTCAGTGTCTGTCCCTTGCTGTTAACCTACAGGCTCCAACCTTGCCTATGGCATATAGTTGCACTGCTAAACTAATGCTGTCCCGGTTACTCTCTCCCCTAGGGATCAATAATATTATTTTCAGGGTATTTTTTAATCTCTCAGTAACAGAAGAGCAGGAGGTAAATGCTTTATCAAAATTAAAATCTCCCATGAGGTAACTTATTTTAGCACCAGCTAAGCTGAAAGCTCATCCACTGTTTATGGACAATTTCATATAAATTTTGCTTATAGATTCTAGTTCAGAATTATACATAGCTAGCCTAGTAATTATATTACATATTAATTCCATCTGCTTTTATGCTATCAAAAGAAATTTATCACATTTCAAGGAATTGCGGCTTCTTAATCTACAAATGGTTATCGTATTTCATGTGAGTTTCAGCAATTCTGTTTTCCCACAAATCTAACTCCTTTAATAGCACTAGCATAACATAGGTCCACTTTGTTTGAGAATTATAGGAAGCTGTAGCTTGGAAAGGATTTTCCAAGTTTATTATTGTCAGGTTAATCAGCTTATGAAATTTTAAGTTTGTTCTAGGAGTTCTGGACTTTTGGGGTGATAAGAACCATTATGAGAGGCACTGTGGCATAAAGAAAAAGACAGTGGATTTGTAGTCTATGCACTAAAGGGCCAAATCTTAGTTCTGCTACTTCTTAACTTTGCAACATGGTACCAGTCACTTAATCTCTCTGGGTCTCAGTTAACTCAACTGTACAATGAGGGAGGTTGTGTTGAGTTGATATCCAAAGCACTTTCAAATTATAAATCTATAATCTACCCTTAGCTATTAGTTTATTCTACTTCAGGAGTTCTATTCTGAGTCCAAGTATCCAATCCAGTTCTGTCACTATCCCTTTTCTTCCAAGATCTTCGGACCTAATCAGGACGTTGGTAGTAAACATTTGACAACAGGCTTTCCAGAAAAAAAAGTGCATCACACTTTTACCTGCAATAACATTTTCTACATCACTTTCTTAAATATGGATAATGAATAAAATATGGATAATTTATAGAGTTCATCCATTTCCAAAGTATAAATGATCATGTTGAAAATTAAACAAATGGTTCTCATGAGTCAGTTCCAGATGGTTCCAGCATACCCTTGAGTAACCTAACTGTTCTTTTGAAGAGAAAATGAAAAACTGTTGGGGAACCTAAACCATTCACCTACTGAGGTGGCTACAACATAGGAAATCAACCAAAGATAACAGTGTTCTATTAAGGGTTACTCTGGGACAAGTTAGCTCATCTGAATTTATAAACTTGAGTCATTACATTATTATCAACTTTTATGTCATATGCCAATGATTTTGGCATTCCCAATTCTTTATTAGCGTATCCAATGATGACATAAAATATCCCTGTGTATGTATATACATGGAACCCACTAGAGTTTTTGGTGTCCATAACATTTATACCTCAAGTGTATCAATGACATAATTTACATGTAAAATAGTTTAGATGTCACAGACATTACTATTCTTTGACATAAACAGAAAAAGAAGAGAGTGGAAGCATAAGATTCTCAGTCTGATGACAAACTGAGCTCCACATCATAGAAATGAACCCTTTTATTTGAACCTAGACATTCCAACTAGTCATATTCTCTTTCCTTACATTTTCTTTCTTCTCTTCCTTCTTTTATTCGTTCACATTGCACAAATTTGTTTTCTACAATCTTCTAATTTAGTTATTCCTTCTCCAAGTCCCTATTTCTTGATTCCTTTCTTTGTTCTTTCTATCCTACTTTCCTTCTCTCTTTATTGTCTCCCTTTTTTTTATCTACAGACACTAGTTGGTTGGTTCACTATCATCTTACAGAATAGACACATCACAAGGCCATGTCATTGAACATTTCTATACGTGTCCAAACGTTTCAGTTTTGGTTTTCCTGTAAGAAAACCTAAGAAAAGTGTTGTCCCTACAAATGCTGTAAATTCTACTTCCTCAGTACATTGTGCTTTGATTTTGCCTTCAAGTTCTAAGTTGTAACAAAATGTCCCTTTGCCCATATTGAAGTTGAAAAGGTAAAGAGCAACCTTGTCTGAGAAATGCATAAATCATTGTAACGGCCAACTAGAATAAGTAAACAGTCTTACATTTTTGAAGTGGTCATGGCATCTTTGGTATGTTCTTTAAGTTAACAGACATTCTTAAAATAAAGAATAAATAAAAAAAAAACCCTTTTGTATTTCCAGAGATCTTTTTTTTTCCTATTACTTGCTTGGGTCTTCCCTTTCTCATAGTACCTTCTATCTACTCCGTATTTATCTTGTATTACAAAGTTATTTATATGTTGTCTTCCCCAAATAAAAAGTAAGCTCCATGAGAGCAAGAACTGTTTTTATTTTTCTTTGTGTCACTGGAACTTAGCACAGTGCCTAATATATAGTTACTATTAAGTGTTTGATGACTGATTACTGATTGATATAACATGCTTCAATCATCATGGGTAGATTTTAGGCAGGTAACAAAATTTCAACATTACTTTAAGGGTCTATCTGGGCAGGAAATAGGTATGAGGCACATCTGGTTTTTGTTCTTGTTGTTTGTTATTCAATCCTTTCAGTCACATTTGACTCTTCATGACTCCATTTGGGGGTTCCTTTGGCAAAGATACTGAAGTGGTTTGCCATTTCCTTCTTCAGCTCCTTTTACAGATGAGGAACTGAGGCAAACAGGGTTAAGTGACTTGCCCAGGATCACACAGCTAGTAAGTGTCTGAGGTCAGATTTGAACTCACAAAGATGAGTCTTCCTGTTTCTAAGCTAGGCATTCTATCCACTATACCATCTTGCTGACCCAGGACATCTGGTAATGGGTAGCAAAGATCCAACAATAGGATACTGGGTTCAGAGGTAGGACTCTATTCATCCAAAGGACAAGGGAAGGGTAGGACAGAATAGAGAGCTTGGCACAGTACTAGCTAGGCAACCAAATCAGAGACTCAGTATTAAAGGAGATAAAATAGCATTTCAAATATGTCTGTTTACTTTTAAAAAATACCCCAATAGTGTTTGAATTTCACTAAGCCATTTTTAAAACTTTAAATTAAAAAGTGATACTGTTTATTGATTGCAGTTGTCCATTACTATGGTTTATGAGTCTCTCAAATATGATTGCTCTCTATCTTTTAACTTCAACAGATACACAGGGACATATTTTAAGGCATTTCAGTTGAAATTATGAAGACAGTTACCATGTTCCTCTTTAAATCTTCTCTTTAGTTATCATAATTTCAACTACATTGCTTTATATCTCTGGATATAGTGGAGGAGGTGGTGACAAATAACCTTGATAATCACTGCCAGTTACCTCAATCAATAGGTAAAAAGAAAAAAAAAACAGCCTACTGCTATAGATTAGCTCTCAATTGCCAATATTAAATACCTGATAAGAATAAGGATTAGTTCTGGCTTTTGATGCAGTCATGATTACTTATCTACATCATAGATTTCTGTGGCATGTTCAATGATTGTTCCACATGGGATGGTTAAAGTCAAAGAAAAAGGGGATGCATAATTTTTTGACCTAGCATACATCACAAAAAGCATTGTAGATGCTACAGACAGAGTATTCTCTTTCACAGTACAACCTACATGTACATCACAAGTACTTAATAAATGCCCATTAATTGAATTCTCAGCACTATATATGTGTTTTATATTAGGTGAAAAATTTAGAATTTATTAGTGTTTCATGTCAGTATTTTTCCAGAATACTAAAAAGACATAAAATGCAAAAGTGGTTTTTCCTTTACAGAGGGCAAATTATTTTTTCCTCTTATATAATATTTATGAATTGAATGATCAAACTGCTCTGTCTATGCAAATTTTGTTTACTCTTTATTACTGTCAGCATTCATTCTCTGCTTCATAAAGTATTAAATACATCTTTGATGCATTTCTTAATAGTCCTTCCAGCTTAGAAAATTCAAGTTTTTTTTAATAGATGATTTTCAATATAGATGTGGAATATGCAAGGAACATTGTCAAGGAACATACTAATGATGCAACTAGAATTTACTAATGTAAAAATTCTCCAAGTAATTTTGTGATATTTAAGTCATATCAAAATTACCAAAACCATGTGTTCAAATTACACAACTGCTGTGTTTTTGAGACTTTTTTTTGTTTTTCATTCTCCTTTAGCTAGTAAGCAAAACATAAGCAGACTAATAAGCATAGCAATTAAAAAACAACTTAATACAAATTCAAGTACCTTTATACATATTCCTTTATGATATGCTTTAATTTCAATCAAATGCAGATTTGATGAGGAAAGTTATCATTGTGAAATTCTTGAAAAGACTGCTTTTGTGTGACAAAGTATTGAGAGAAATCTTAAAACCATTTTTTTGAACAGGTAATATCTTTAGAGAATGTATATTTATTTATTTATTAAATGCTTACATTTCACTTTCAGGGCTAAGTGAAAAATGGAACATAAAATACCGCAGGCTTACTGCTCTTTAGTACCATACATTCTGTGGTGTGACAGCATCACATATCTAGTTCATTCATATACATGTACAAGTATTCATTCAAGTTCTTGTTTAAACTGTTCATCTACTTGACTACTTTAAAATTTCATTTAGGAGTGATAAAAATGAGTTTCATCAAAGAAAACCTAAAAAGTAGCATTTAGTAATATTTAAAACAATAATTTTGAGAATGCTGGGAAGAAATTGATCTTAGTATAGTATAAAGCCTAGACTTCTGATGCCATTAGATTGGGGAACTCTCTGGATGAAAAATTCCACTTACCAATTCCAGTTGACATCTTTTTACAGGCCATCATCTTAAAGAGCTGTCCAAAGTAACTTAGATGTTAAGTGACTTGCTCAGGATCACAGAGATGGCACATAATTGAAGCTTGGCTTTAATCCATATCTCCCTGGTTCTGAGGCCAACTTCCTATTCCTACTAAATCATGCTAACTTTTCATGGTATAGCTATATCTTTTTAAATTGAGAATATTAATTTTCAGTTTTTTTCTATTGAAAATTGTAATTTTTTTCCTAACTGTCTTCTTTCACAACATGACTAATATGGAAATAGGTTTTACATGATTGTACATATATGACCTATGGTAAATTGCTTCCCATCTTAAAGAGGGGGAGGGAGAAAATTTTTCAAATGAACGTTGCAAATTTTCCTTACATATAATTGGGAAAAAAGCACTATCTAAAATTAAAAAAAAATATATTGAGGATATCAGCTCATTACCATGGAACTATTTAAAAATTGTTTTAATTTTAAAAATTTAAATATACTTTTTGCAATGTTTAAAAATGTCTTTTTAAAAATATTTAAAAGACACAATCATTCCTTTATAGAAATCATTCCTATTAAAAAGATTGGCCTAGAAAAACAAAGTTACTAAGAGCTGCTTATATTTTTGTATTTAGATTTTAAATTTCAAGAGGAAAAAGCTGAGCAGAGAGATACTGGTAACTTAGCAGATTCAAAATTAGGACAACTCACCAGAAGGCAAGCAGATGGGTATTTGTGATGTGTGTGCTTAATTTCAGGGACAAAAGCATTCAAAGAAGCTGAAGGAAACTGGTGATTTGCCATGTTCTAGTCCTTGTTACTCAGCTTTTCACTGAGAATCTCATGTGAAAGAGATCCAGAGAGAAAAAGTCTTGCTATATCAAGTATGAGCAGTGACGCTAAGATGAAGGATAGAGGGAGTAAGGTACATAAAAGATACTTAATTAGCTTCAAGTTTGCCTCTCATGCTTCACCAAGAGAAGACACACACACACACACACACACACACACACACACACACAGAAAGAGAGAGATGAAGAGAGAACTAGAGAGACAGAGACAGAGTGTCGTCAACTTTGGAGCAAGGAAAACCTACTGAGTTCAAGTCGTACTAATGACATGTTGACTCTGTGAACCTGGGCAAGTCATTTAACCTCTCAATGTTCTAGGAAACTCTAAGACTATAAATTACAGAGAAGGTTCAGCCTACATTAGCAGAGGAATGTCTCTGATCAGGAAGTCTCTATACTAATGGAGTCAATGTCGATAACACCTGGAATTTCATGTGTATAGAGAATTCTTGGTAGGAAATCTACTAATGCAGATCAACACTTGCTCAACAACTTCTAGTCTTCAGAGTGTAATATGTGGCACTGAGAAGGCAAGTGGAAGGCAAGTGATTTACCCAGGCTATGTAGCCAGTACATGATACATCAGAAACAAAACTAAAACTCTGGTTATCCCGGTTTCAGGGTCAGCTCTCTATCCATTATACCAGGCTGCCTTGGGCTTAGTACTCTCCCTCTCCTTTTCCAGTTCTGGAACTGGTAAAGGCAAGTAAAATAGGATCTTTTGCTGTTTTTGTTTTAGCATAATCAAGAAGAATAATTCCTCTATTTGAATGTGACTGAGGAGGATGCTTCCTACCCACTGTCAGGACTGGGAAGGTTTAATTTCTCTGTATTTTCTTTTAAGTTTGGGGTGCTGACTCCCCTGAAATAGATGGATGATATATATATGTGCTTGGTTAAAGAACTGATACATGTACTTGATTAAAGAGATTGTTAACTGCTCAAAAGTTGCCTTTCCTCTTATGAATGCAGATCTAAGAACCTGTGATAGCAGGCCCCCTTGTGAAGTTTCAGGCGCTTACTGATACATTATGGTTATGAGGATGGGATCTGCGTAAATTAAAAGGAAAGTACAGGGACTGGGATAATTGTCCATTCTTTCCTAGTTACGGTAACTATGAATCTGTGGTACCCCGGAAGGTGGGGGTAGCAGAGCCAGGGCTTGAGTGGATTAGCCCAGCTCTGGACTGTGCTGGAGTTGTGAAGGTCTTTAAAGTGTATTGTATTCAGAAACTAGACCAGAGTGGTGAGAATTTGGAACTGAGCCCTGGAACCCCTGGAATTGCAGTGGAACACTGTCTTCATACTAACCCAGCAGAAGCCTGCTAAATGACCCAATAGAAGCCAAGAATGGAGCACAGAGCTGTTTTTACACAGACCCAGGCAGGAGCTGGGAGTGACTGGCTCTTGTTGGAGGAGGAAGAACCCAGGAACTTGGAGTTCAGCCCTGGGGCAAGATTGGGAGTGCTCAGCAAGGCACTGAGTGAGCTTTTTTGCAGCTTTGTCCTGGGACAGTTTGGGACCCAGGGGGCAGAATTGTCTATGATGGGTAGGGGAAAGTGCCATGTACTTCCAAGGACCTCACCCTGATGGCTTTGCTGTCCAGACACTGCTCAGGACTTGGAAACAGGGCTCATTAGAGCCCACCCAGAGAGTGCAGGGTGGGGAGGACATGTCCCCAACATGACTTTGATTGGACATTTCTGTTTGGGATTGAGGAAGGAGGAGCTGGTTGCTCTCTCCTCAAAGAATGTTATGTTATGCATATACTTTTGTGTTTGTTTAAAGCCATTTGACCACCCTGGTAATAAGGTTGCTATGTTATATGTTCTGCAAATGTGAATTATGTATTTACTGAAGAAATATTAATGCCTATTCAGATACAAGTTGCCCAGGTAACTCCCTTAAATCACCTGGATTTGAGATTGCAAAGTATAATGCCTATTTGTTTGAGGATCCATGGCCATTTAGATTTGTAAGGCCAAGGATCCTGGAGGGTGGAGTACAATGACAAATAAAGTAGGATCTTTTGCTGTTTTCGTTTTAGTATAATCAAAAAATATAATGTCTCTATTTGAATGTGACTGGAAAGGACTTTCCCATCCACAGTCAGGCCTAGGAAGGTTTGTAAGAATGTCTACCCTTTTTGTTAATGAGGTGTTGATTCTCAAGAAATGTGATGTCTTCTGGCTCTGGCTCCAAAAAATGTATAAAGACTCTGAGGATGAGATTTTATTTTGGGGTTTAGTTTTGGTAAGAAAGTTTGAGTGCCAGATGAGGACTCTGGGAAGCCGCTAAGGAGCCCCCCAGCTTTGAGAACCCAGATATTGTGCTTCCTTCTCTGGTAACTGATCAGACAGCTGTACCTGTCTGTTGAATTATGGTTAAACAGAGAAGCCATGTCTGTTGACTTTTAATTTCTCTGTGTTTTCTTTGAAGTTTAGGGTACTAACTCCCTTGAAATAGATGAATGAGAAATATGTGCTTGGTTAAAGGATTAATACGTGTCCTTGATTAAAGTGATTATTAACGACTCAAAAGTTGCCTTTTATTTTATGAATGCAGATCTAAGAACCTGAGATAGCAGGCCCTGTGAAGTTTGGGGTGCTTACTATTACAGAACCATAAGAAATCAATAATGCCATCATTTCTGGTACAGATATATCAGTCCTCTCACCTATTGTTCCACTAACCATCCCTACAACTTTCTACACAAAAATACTCCCTGACCTCCATCCACTTCTCTATATGTACTGGCATCCCTTATTTGAACATAAGCTCCTTGAGGACAAATATTATCTTCAGTTTTTTATTTGTACCCTCACCATATCATTCACTCCTTATTACTATGTGTTTATACATAATTATGAAATAGTTAAGTACTATTGTTGTTTAGTCATTATTCAGTTGCATGCAACTTTTTGTGACCTTCATTTGGCATTTCTTGGCAGAGGTACTGGGGTGGTTTGCCATTTCCTTCTGCAGCTCATTTTATAAATGAGGAAACTAAGGCAAACGGTGTTAAGTGACTGGCTAAGTGTCATACAGTCAACAAGTGTCTGAGGCCAGATTTGAACTCAGGAAGAAGAGTCTTCCTGACTCTAGGCCTGGTACCCTATCCATCACAGCACTTGGTTGCTCCCATAAGTATTTTGCTATATTATAATTTTTTGAATTAAAAATGGATTAAATTAACATCTTTTACACTCACTAACCAACTTAGTTTCTTCAAAAGCTTACTATTCTGAATATAAAGGTTGGTGATACTTGTTAAGGTGTTAATTGAGATGTACTTTAGCATTATGAATTGAGGGCTAGCCTTGGATAGGCAGACCTGGATTCAAATCCTACCTTGGACATATATTACTTATGGGACTATATCCAAATTATTTAATTTTTTAATGTCCAAAACATATTTCTAATACTATAAATTAGTGGTATATAGCTTGTCTACATCAATAGTGAGACTTTCCATATCAGGTTGATCTGTAAATCAACAAAACCACAAATTCAAACTGAACAAAAAGAAAAAAAATGTTGCTAATGGAATGTATGCTGATAAACTCTTCAGGTGACTCTTTCTGGAGGAATTATTATTATGGACTTTATTTCTGCCCTTGTCTCTCCTTCAAGCTATCCATTCATTCTCTGATACCCTCAGGTTCTTAGAATGACAAGAAACAGAGGTACCTTGGATTGTGGATCTGTGTATTGCTATTTTTAAAAAAATTTGAATAACATTTTATTTTCCCTCAATTACATATGAAGACAAAGTTTTGGCATTCATTTTTTAATGAGATATCAAGTTCCAAATTTTTCTCCCTCCTTCTCTCCTCTCCCTTCTTCCAAAAATGATAGGCAGTTTGTTATAGGTTATATATGTACTATCATGTAAAACATATTTCCATATCAGTCACAGCTGTAAAAGAAGAAACAGATCAAAAGGAAAAACACAAAAAGGACAAAGGGAAAAAAATATGCATCAATATTTATTCAGTCTATTAGTTCTTTAACTGGATGTGGATAATATTTTCTTTTGTGACTTCTTTTTACTTGTCTTGGGTCACTGTGTTGCTGAGAAGAGCTGAGTCATTTGTAGTTCATAATCATACAGTGTTGTTGATACTTCATACAGTGTTTTCCTGGTTTTGCCCATTTCACTTTGCATCAGTTTGTACATGTGTTTCCAGATTTTCTGAAATTTACCAGTTCATCATTTCTTATTGACTAATAGTATTCCATTATTTTCATATGCTATAGCTTGTTTAGTCACTCCCAAATTGGTGGATATGTTCTCAGTTTCCAAAAGTTTGCCACCATGAAAAGGGCTGCTATAAATATTTTTGCATATGTAGGTCCTTTTCCCTTTTTAAGGTTCTTTTTGGGATCCACACCTAGTAGTGGTATTGCTGGGTCAAAAGGTATGTACAGTTTGGTTGTGCTATGGGCCTAGTTCCAAACTGTTCTCCAGAATGGTTGTTATCAGTTCATAATTGCATCAACAGTAAATTAGTGTCATAATTTCCCCACATCTTCTCCAACATTTATTATTTTCCTTTTTTGTCATATTCACCAGTCAGATAGGTGTGAGTGGTACTTCAGAGTTGTTTTAATTTCCATTTCTCTAATCAAAAGTGATTTAGGGGGACAGAGCCAAGATTGCAGAGTGAGAGCAACTATCACTTGAGCTCTAAGACAAACTCCTTCAGATACTTCTTAAAAGAGAATCTGAACAAATTTTAGAGAAGCAGAGTCCAACAGGAGACAGAGTGTGGCAGATTTACAACCCAGGACAGACTGGAAGGTCGATGAGAAGGATCTGTTGCATGGGACTGGAGGAGTGGGCAGTGCAGAGTGCACAGGCTGCACCATCTCAGAACTCACCACAGCAAAGCCAAGCAGGAAGCTCTGGACTATCTGAAGCAGCAGCAACACTACGGAATCTCAAACATATCAGCAAAGGACAGGAGTCCAGTGGAATTGGGAGAGAAAGAACTGCAAAACCCTAGGTAACTGCAACAGCCACTCCTGACACTATTAGCCTGCAGATTAAATGTTTGTAAGCTACTTATTTGAACTTCCAGGAGCCAAGATGGCAGAGTGATCTGTAAATGCTTTATCCTTCCTTCTGTTGTCCTTGAAAAACTCAGAGAACATTTCCCTCAAAAAAATTGTGGAACAGTGGGATCAGCTGAAAGGGTAAAAAGTCTCAGCCTGTGAGGTTAGGAAAATAGAAAAGGGGTGTTCCTCTTGCTGTGGCATAAGGGGACCAGTGCAGGACTGGAGCTGTCCCAGACAGCCCCACCTCAGTGAATCAGGAGGAAAGCCTGAGACCCGGGGGGTGGTGGTGTGAGATCACAATCATCAACATCAGTACTCCAGGCATACCTCAGCACAGGCAAGGGAACAGGGAAGAAACTAGTGTAAATGGGGTTCATCAACCACAGAAGAGGAGACTTCTTGTGGCTAGACCACCCCTCTCCCATACTTAACTAAGCTAGCTCCAGGGTAACTCCTGGAAACTTAGAAAGACTTCACCTGGGCTCTGCTTTGGCACATCAGTCAGCTCAGCACCAGGTAAGCTACAGCATTCTAGCTTCTAGCTGAAAGAACCAGAGACCACAATACACAAAGCCTCAAGTTCTAAGCACAAGAACCATGAGATAGAGCCCTCTGTGCCCCAGAAGCAGAGACACACTTTAAAAGCCAGGAAAAGGGTGATCATCATGATCAAGAAGCAAACCAGAAAAGATAAGACCATAGAAACTTTCTGTGGGGACAAGGATAAAACACGAGTACCAAAGAGGTTAGCATTGAGAGTGTACCCTCATCTGAAACTTCAGAAGGGAATGTGAACTGGTCTTAAGACCAAAGAGCATTCTTGGAAGAACTAAAGAAGGTTTTTAAAAGTCAAATTAGGGAAGAAGAAGAAAAACTGGTCAAAGATTTTACAAATATGAAAAAAAGAAATCACAGAAGAATTTAAAAAGAAAATTGGACTAATGGAAAAGGAAACACAAAACCTAACTGGGAAAAATGGGGCAAATGGAAAAGGAAGTACAAAAACTAATGGGATACAATAGCTCCTTAAGAGGAACAATTGAACAGATGGAAAAGGAGATGCAAAAGTTATCTGAAGAAACCAATCTGATTGGGCAAGTAGAAGCTAATGACTTGATGAGACATCAAGAATCAGTCAAACAGAATCTAAAGATGAAAAGATAGAAGAAAACATAAAATATCTAATTGGAAAAACAACTGATCTAGAAAATAGAAGCAAGAGAGAATATCTAAGAATTACTGGTTTACCAGAAAGTCATGATGAATAATAGAGCCTGGACAATATCTTCCCAGAAATCATCAAAAAAAACTACCCAGAGGGCAAAATAGTCATCAAAAGAATCCACTGTTCACCTCCTGAAAGGGATCCCAAACTAAAAGCACCAAGGAATATTGTTGCCAAATTCCAGAACTATCAAGTGAAGGAGAAAATACTCCAGGTAGCCAGAAAGAAGCCATTCAAATATCGATGAGCTACAATCAGGATCACACAGCACCTTGCAGCTTCTACATTAAAAGATCAGAGGTATTAGAATATGATATTCATAAGGCAAAGGAGCTGGGAATACAACCAAGGATCAATTACCCAGCAAAACTGAGCATAATACTTCAGGGAAGGAGGTGGACATTTCAAAGAAATAAGAGATTTCCAGACCTTCCTGATGAAAAGGCCAGAGTTCAATAGAAAATTCTATCTTCAAACACAATTCTCAAGAAAGGCATAAAAAGGCAAATGTGTGTGTGTGTGGGGGGAAATTTGTTATTCAATTTGGGCAAACTGTTTACATCCCTATAGGGGAAGATGATGAGTGTTAATCTTGAGAATTATATATTTATTATGATATAAAGAAACGATATATATAGATGGAGTGGATATAAAGTAAATGATGTGACCATAAAAATGTGATTTAAGAGTGCAAAGGGATTGTAATGGAAGATGTGAAGAGGAGGAGGCAAAAAAGGTAAATTACATCACAGGAAGAGGCACAAAAATATATTACATTATAGGGAAAGAGGGGAGGGAGATGAGCATTGTCTGAGATTTACTCTCCTCTGATTTGGTTTGAGGAGGGAACAACAAGTGCAGTTAAGTACAGAAATCTAACAAACTCTATAGGCAGTAAGAGGGGAAAGGGGAAAGAAAGGGGAGGGTAGGCTAAAAGGGAGGGGGAGAAGTAGTAAGGGGATAAGGGGAGTAAAAGGGAGGGGTGTTGAAAGAAGGGAGGGAAGACTGATGGAGGCAGTGGTCAAAAATTAAAACTCTGTTGTGGAGGGAAAGGGAGAAGGGGGAACTAAAAGCATAAATGAGGGGGAAGAGAAAAGAGGGAAAGATATAGACAGGATTCATAACTGTGAATGTGAATGAGATGAACTCTCCCATAAAACAGAGAAACATAGCAGAATGGATTAAAAACCATAATCCAACAAAATGTTGTTTACAAGAAGCACATTTGAAATGAGGAGATACACAGGATAAAGGTAAAAGGCTGGAGCAGAATATATTGTGCTTCAGTTGGTGTAAAGAAAAGCAAGGGTAACAATCCTAATCTCAGACAAAGCAAAGGCAGAAAAAGATCTAATTAAAAGAGCAAAGGAAGGAAACTATATCCTGCTAAAAGGCACAAATAGAGATTGCAATATATCTTGCTATAAATAGGCACAAATAGAGAATGAAGCAATATTGTTACTAGACATATATGCTCCAATTGGTATAGCATCCAAATTCTTAGAGGAGAAGCTAAGGGAGTTACAGGAAGAAGGAGACAGTAAAACTACACTAGTGGGAGACCTCAACCTCCCCCTCTCTAAACTTGATAAATCTTACCTCAAAATAAACAAGAAAGAAGTTAAGGAGGTAACTATAACTCTGGATAAGGTACATATGATAGATCTCTGGAGAAAACTGAATGGGGATAGAAAGAAATAGCTTTTTTTTTTCCATCAGTACATGGCACATACACAAAAACTGACCTTGTACTAGGGCATAAAAACCTTACAATCTAGTGCAGAAAGGCAGAGATAGTCAATGCATCCTTCTCAGAGGATAATGCAATAAAAATTATATGTAATAAAAGGCCATGGAAAGATAAACCAAAAATTAATTGGAAACCAATCTAATCCTAAAGAATGATTGGGTTAAACAACAAATCATAGAAACAATCAACATCCTCATTCCAGAGAATGAAAATAATGAGACAACCTACTAAATCTTATGACTTACTGCAAAAGCAGTTCTTAGGGGGAGTTTCATATCTTTGAATGCCTACATGAATAAAATAGAGAAAGAGGAGATCAATGAATTGGGCATGCAGCTAAAAAAGCCAGAAAAAAAAACAAACTGAAAATCCCCACATAAATACCAAATTAGAAATACTGAAAACCAAATGAGAGATTAATAAAATTGAAATTAAGAAAGCTATTGGACTAATGAATCAAACTAGGAGTTGCTTTTACAAAAAACCAAACAAACAAACAATAAAATTGATAAACCTTTGGCCAATTTGATTTAAAAAAAGAAAGATAACCAAATTACTAATATCAAAAATGAAAAGGTTGAACTCACCTCCAATGAGGAGGAAATTAAAACAATAATTAGAAATTGTTTTGTCCAACTATATGTTCATAAGTTTGACAATCTAAATGAAATGGATGAATATTTTACAAAATATAAATTGTCCAGATTAAGAGTAGAGAAAGTTGAATACTTAAATAACCTCATCTCAGAAAAAGAAATTGAACAACCATCAGTGAGCTCTCTAGGAAAAAATCTTCAGTCCCAGATGGATTTACAAATGAATTCTATCAAACTTTTAAAGAACAGATAATTCCAATACTATACAGACTATTTGGGAAAACTGGTGAAATAGGAGTCCTACAAAATACTTTTTACGATACAAATATGGTTCTGACACCTTAACCAGAAGAGCTAAAACTGAGAAAGAAAATTATAGACCTATCTCTCTAATTAATATAGATGCAAAAATTTTAAATAAGATATTAACAAAAAGAATGCAGCAACTTATCAGGAGAATAATACATTATGATTAGGTATTATTTATACCAGGAATACAGGGCTAGTTCAATATTAGGATAACTCTCAGTTTTACTGATCATATCAACTATAGAGCTAATAGAAACCACATGATTATCTCAACAGATGCAGAAAAAGCTTTTGACAAAATACAACACTCATTCCTTTTGAAACCACAGGAGAGCATAGGAATAAATGGAACTTTCCATAAAATAATAAGCAGTATCTACTTAAAACCACCAATGAGCATTATATGCAAGGAGAATAAGCTGGATGCATTTCTAATAAGATCAGGGGTGAAACAAGGCTATCCATTATCACCACTGTTATTCAATATGATACTAGAAGTGTTAGCTTAAGCAATGAAAGAAGAAAAAGAAATTGAAGGAATAAGAATAGGCAAAGAAGAAACTAAGTCATCACTCTTCGCAGATGATATGATGATAAACTTAGAGAATCTCAGAGAATCAAGTAAAAAAAAAACTACTGGAAATAATAAACAACTTTGGCAAAGTTGCAGGTTATAAAAGAAACCCATACAAATCTTCTGCATTTCTATATATTACTAACAAAGCCCAACAGCAAGAAATAGAAAGAGAAATCCCATTTAAAGGTAGGGTAGACACTATAAAATATCTGGGAGTCTACCTGCCAAAATAAACCCAGGGAATATATGAACAAAATTGCAAAACACTTTTCACACAAATAAAGTCAGATCTAAATAAGTGGAAAAACATCAGTTACTTGTGGGTAGGCTGAGCTAATACAATAAAAATTACAATTCTCCCTAAATTAATTTACTTATTCAGTGCCATACCAATCAAACTACCAGATAATTATTTTCTAGAGCTAGAAAAAATAATATCAAAGTTCATCTGGAAGAACAAAAGGTCCAGAATATCAAGGGAACTAATGAAAAGAAATGCTAGGGAAAGTGGCCTATCTCTACCAGATCTCAAACTGTATTATAAAGCAGCAATCATTAAAACCACTTGGTACCAGCTAAGAAACAGAGGAGTAGACTAGTGGAATAGGCTGTCAAGACACAGGAGTCAACGAATACAGCTTCTGGGATAAGAATTCACTTTTTTCCCAACATTGCTGAGAAAACTGGATAACAGTGTGGTGGAAATCGGGCATAGACCAATGCCTGTACCCAAGAATAAAGTGAAAATGGTACACAATCTAGGTATAAAGACTGATACTATAAACAGATTAGTGGAGCAAGGAATAGTGTATTTGTCAGATTCATGGAGAATGGAGAAATTTTTGACCAAACGAGGTAGAGAACATTATAAAATGCAAAATGGATAATTCTGACTACATTAAATTGAAAAGTTTTTGCACAAACAAACCAAATGCAGCCAAGATTAAGACAGCAATAGAAAACTGGTAAAGAATTTTTGCAAGTAGTATATGTGATAAAGGCCTCATTTCTAAAATATATAGAGAACTGAGTCAAATGTACAAGAATACAAATCACTGACCAATTGATAAGTGGTCAAAAGATATGAACAGGCAGTTTTCAGAGGAAGAAATTAAAGTTATCTATAGTCATATGAAAAATGCTCTAACTTGTTATTGATGAGAGACGCAAATCAAAACAACTCTGAGGTACCACATCACACCTATCAGATTGACTAACATGACAAAACAGGAAGATGATAAATGTAGGAGTAGATGTGGGAGAGTTGGAACACTAATTCATTGTTGATGGAGCTGTGAGCTGATCCAACCATTCTGGAGAGCAATGCCCAAAGTGCTACAAAAACGTGCATACCCTTTGAATCAGCAATATCACCTCTAGGATTTTTTCCCAAAGAGATCATAAATATGGGAAAGGGTCCCACATGTACAAAAACATTTATAGCAGCTCTCTCTGTGGTGGCCCAAAACTGGAAATCAAGGGGATAACCATCAATTGGGGAATGGCTGAACAGGTTGTGGTATATGAATGTAATGGAATACTATTGTGCTATAAGAAATGATGAACAGGGGTGACTTCAGAGAGGCCTGGAAGAACTTATATCAACTGATGCTGAGTGATAGGAGCAAAACAAGGAGAATTTTATACCCAGAGTGTGAGAGGAATTTTTCTGGTAGACTTAGTCCTTCACAGTAATGCAAGGACCTCCCAATGGATTCTTGAGGCAAAATGTCATCCACATCCAGAGAAAGAACTATGGAATTGGATTGCAGAATGAAGCAGACCATTTTCTCTTGTGTTATGTTTTGTTTTGTTTTATGATTTCTCCCATTTATTTTAATTCTTCTATGCAACATGACTAAGGTGACAATGTATTTAATAAGAAAGTATGTGTAGAACCTATATAAGATTGCATGCCATCTTAGGGAGGGAATGGGGTGGTATGGGGAAAGGAGGGGGAAAAAGGTGCAGAGAGGGGAAAAATCTAAGATATATGGAAGTGATTGTAGAAAACTGAAAACAAATAAAATAATTTTTTTAAAAAGTGATTTAGACCACTTCTTTATATGCTTCATATTCTTCAAAGACAGCTTTGATTTCTTCATCTGAAAACTGCCTGCTCATATGTTTTCATCATTTATCAATTATGGAATGGCTTGTATTCTTATAAATTTGACTCAGTTTTGATATATTTGAGAAATGAGTCTATTATCAGATACTTTCTGTAAAGGTTGTTGCTCACCTTACTGTTCTTCATCCAATCTTGGTTGCATTGATTTTGTTTGTACAAAACTTTTTAATTTCAATTTATTCAAAATTGTCACTTTTACATTTTGTAATGCTCTCTATCTCTTATTTCATCATGAATTCTTCCCTGCCCCATAGATCTGACAAGTAGACTATTCCTTGCTCTTCTAATGTGCTTATGCTGTCACCTTTTATGTCTAAATCATGCATATCTTGATATACAGTGTGAAATGTTGGTCTGCACCTAGTTTGCATCCTATTGTTTCCCAGTTTTTTCAGTAGTTTTTGTCAAATAGTGAGTTTGTATCCCAAAGATTGGGGTCTTTGCTGATTTACTATTTTGTCTTGTGTACCTAGTCTATTCCACTGATCCATCACTCTTTTCCTTAGTGCCCAATAGTTTTGATGATTACTGCTTTATAATATAGTTGGCAATCTGGAATTGCCTTTGTTTTTTTTTTCATTAATTTTCTTTATATTCTTGACCTTTTGTTCTTCCAGATGAAATTTGTTATTATTTTTTCCAGCTCTACCAAATCATATGTTGGTAGTTTCATTGGTATGGGACCGAATAAGCAAATTAGTTTAGGCAGAATTGTCATTTTTATTATACTGGCTTACTCATGAGCAATTGATATTTTCCCAATTTTTTAGATGTGACTATTTGTGTGAAAAGCATTTTTGTAATTGTGTTCATGTAGTTCTTGGATTTGTCTTGACAAGTAGACTCCTAAATATTTTATATTGTTTACAGTTATTTTAAATGGAGATTATCATTCCTATCTCTTGCTGCTGGGCTTTGTTGGTCATATAAAGAAATGCTGATGATTTATATTCTATCTTATTGAATAGCACCACAATCAGTGTTTCTTCCTCCTTTCCTCCATCCTAGTAGAGATGTTGGAAATAAATGAAAAACCTGTTACTGTAACTTCAGAAAGGTTGACAACCCCTGCTGTAGAAGCTGATAGTTTGTGTGACTGCCAGTGAGTCTATTATATTTATTGAGTGCCCTTGTGTGCAGATTTCTCTATTAGGAACAGTAGGGAGATAAATAGAGGAAATAGAAAATATAATTCTATGCATCAAGGACTTGACAATCAAAATGAGGAGCTGATTTAAAAGACTGTATTCTTGGATATGAGGACAATCTGTTTACAACTCTGCCATGACATTGATCATCAGGACAGATTCCATCTCTGTTTATGACACTTCATGATGCTATCTATCCTACACTTATTCTTTCTGACTGGCCATTTCTAAATTTATAATATGAGAGACCTGTTGTGATTTTTTTTTTGCAAACCTATACAGATCCAGAATTCATTTCTCAGATAATAGTCAGTTTTTAAATTATATTCTTTCATTTAATTTTGAAATAATTATCTTCTTTTCTCTTGCCCCACTTTAAAACATTTTGTGCAATAAAAATACATGGCGCTGGACATATTAGAACACAAATGTAATCCCTAATACCGGGAAGGCTGAAGCCAGTAAATCTCTTGAGTTCAGGAGTACTTAGCTTAAGTAAAGCTAAGTAGATCAGGAGTCCACACAATCAAGCATCATTAGGGTGAGCCCTTGGCACTGTGGCCACAGGTTGCCTAAGGAAGAGTGGCCTGGTCCACCCAGATCAGAAATTGATCAAATCAAAGCTTCAATGCTGATCAGCAGTGGAATTGGATGAGTGAGGGGGCTGTTTTACTTACAGCCTGGGAAATATTGCACATATATAATTATATACATGAATATGGAATGAGTACCAAATTATATATATACATATGCCTATATATATGCATACACACATATAAATGTACAAATATGTAAAAAAGATATGTTCTTTGTTATTAATTGATGCCTCACTTGGGAGTCAAACTGATTAAAACAAGGGGAACCATAACTCTGTCTCATGTGAGAAATGATTCATTTGGACAACTATAAATCCCATAGGGATATTTAGGTAAGATAGGTTCTTATAGCATGCCTCAAACTTTAATCCAACATTCACCACTTGTTTACCAGCTATGAAGCTCATTTGCACAACCACAAGAAAGCTGACAAAGATATCTCCATCCTGTTTTGCTCAAATTTCATGTTCAACCTAGAGTGAGTGGGATGTCTTAACTCTGAAAAGTCTCCTAACTTATTTACATACCTCTGGACCCTCTTGCTGAACATGAAGAGGGGACCATTTTATGATCACTTTGTCACACAGAAAACTGATGTATGAAATGCTTTCTAAAAGTATTCTGCTTTATTTTGGGGGGAATGAATTATAATCCCAAACCTACTAAACTTGTGTTATTTTTGTACAAAAAAATAATTGCCATTGTATGATATATTTAGCTCATCATGTAATGTTCCAGTCTTATGGTTGACATGGTTTCCTTTCCTAGCATTTTAGCATATTGAGTTTAAAGAAGTAACTTATTATTCTATGTTCAAAGTCAACATTTCCCACTTGACACACAATTCTGAAAAAATAAAGTCATATGAAGAAGGCATTAATTCATTTTCCAAGTAAATTGCTTATCTTGTCTTTGACAGTTGAATTGTTTCAGTATATAGAACTGTAGACTATAGAAGATTTAACAAGGAAAAATAATATGGTGGAAACCTTTAAAAATGACAATTTGCTTATGCAGCACTATAGTCAGAGATATGCTTTTAAAGACGTCAAAGACAATTCTGGCATAAGTTGTATAAGAAGTTCTCATTTATATTCAAAAATTTTAATAAAATCAAGTTCATGCTATTAAATTTAGAAAAAAAGTAGAAATACATTTATTTAACTCCAATAAAAACAGAATTTTTGGTAACTTCTATGAATTTCTCCTGACACCTAAACTGTTCATTTCTTTAAATAAATATACAAATATATAAATGAATAAATATTAACTCTTTATTCTTAGAATAATTTGCTTATTTTTATTTTTCCTACCAATTTTTAAGCTTCTGTAATAGTGTTAATGTTTTGGGGTTTTTTTGGTAAATTTAACAGCTATATCAGTTCAAAACTTTGTAATACTTATTTCCACCAAAATAACAATCTGAGAATAATTAAAAGGTAATTGCTAAATTACTGACTTAGCAGAGTGACATTACAAGAACTAATGGTACAGGACCTCCCTTTTCATTGGAATAAAGAAGTCCTGATGCATACTTCTGCCAATGTGGATCAACATCTCAACAACTGAGAATAGCCTGGGGTTACTGAGAAGTTCATTGATTTATACAGGGTAACCTAGTAAATATATGTCAGAAGTGGTACTTGTATATAGGTCTTCCTCACTCCAAGGCCAAACTGTCTTTCAAATAGATTACACTGTCACAAGAAGATAACTGGAGAACCTGCTCCATAAGAGCTTATGCTAGATGTTGAATAAAAAGAATTATACATCTTTGGACAGATCACATTCAAAAGTATCTAGTTTCAAATATGTTTTTCACAGTGTCCAATATATTTTGGAGGAAGATGAAACTTATCATGTGATCTTATATAGGTAGTCATGCTGGAAATTTTGGACATATTTCAAGGAGTTGAGGATCCAGGAAAATGAATGAGAATGCCATAATATTTTTAAAGAACAAGATTAAAGATTAAAAAGCAAGCCTTTTGCCTATTTCATTGTATTGCTTCTTTTAAAGGGTTGGAGTTTAAGAATACCTTCAAAGACCAACCTTTGCCAATTCATCCCAGTGTAATTTTTTAACCACAAGGCAAAGAAAATAAAGCTACTAGGATGAATATTTTTATTTCAAAGGAAAACTATAATATGTGCTTGTAATAATTTGCATCTAAAGTATATTTGGAGAAATGATAACTTATAGTAATTTAAAAAAAAACTGTACTAGTTGAGACTGATATTTCACATGATCTCTCTTTCTAACGTTAATCTCAGGACAGGAATCGTTTGACCTTTGTAACTTAAGAGTGCTACTGAACTTAGAGAAAGAATTCATCAAGGAAATGAAAAACAGAAAAAAAGATGTCCAGGTGAAATCATGTACAGCAGAAAGAGCTCAGAAAAATGTCTAGCAAACCCTAAATGCCATCTCTAGCTATCTTTTTGTTACATATTTGAGCATTTCAAATTATGTAGTGCATTTACCATGGCCAATTTAATTGAGTATGCTATTACACACATCTTGGACAGGAATCAAAAACTTTACAGGAGCTGAACCCAGAGGAGCTTCTATGAGGAACAAAACGAATTGGACTGCATTTGTTTATTCACATAGTACATTTTAAAGATTCTAGCAAGCTCTTTCTTAACCCCAAATTTTCATCTTTTAAAGATCAATATTCTCCCAGGCAGAACAGTGCAGTGAATGGAGAGTCACTCTCAGAATCATAAAGGACCAGGTATAATACCTGCCTCTGATGGTGATTGCAGAATCCTGGGCAAGTCATATGACCTCTCAGGTTAACCACCAGGTCAGATTAACTACAGAGCTAATGCTGATCCAAATGATCAGACAGCTTCCTTACAGAGAATTTCCTACAAGGAAATTATAGACCATAGATATAAAGATCCACATTGTTTGGATCTTTAAACAAAGTCTGTTCTACCACTTTAAATATAAAGTTAATTGCAACTTCATGATTCAAATAGAGAAATACCTTCTGTAATCATGTCTAGAATATGATCCAAGTATAATTTTGTGAAATTGAAAAATATTTAAAACTTTCAAAGATAAAGACAACAAGGAAGTGTATGACATATGTTTTGCATCCAAAGAGAAAGCATTTTAGCTAGTGGGGTGTAGTTTATAATTTTTCCTCCCACTCTATAAAAAATAATTTGAGGATGAAGAGGATGTTAATGAAAAACAGGTGCTCAGAGAGGTGGCATGTATTTATAATCCCTGATAGTGGGAAGGCTGAGGCTGGTGGTTCCCTTGAATTCAGAACTTCTGAGTTGTTGTAGGACTAAAGATCAGATTTGTGTCACTAAACAGTGGCAAACCTGCCTGGGTGGGACATGGAGAAGGTCAAAACCTCTCTGCTGTAGTGGATTGGAGATTCTTGACTTTTTGTTCTTCCAAATGAATTTTGTTATTTTTTTGAATTCAGTAAAATAATTATTTGATAATTTGACTGAGATGGCATTAAATATATAAATTAGTTTAGGTAAAATGTCATTTTTATCATATTGGCCTTGTCTTCTCACAACAATTAATATTTCTCCAATTTTTTATGTCTGCTTTGTAAGTGGACACTATGCTTCCCAGCTTGGATAGGTTAACAAAAGGCAGGAAGGCTTGAAGGAAGGAAAGAAAGTAGGAAGGCAAGAAGACAAAAAGGAAGGAAGGAAGGAAAGAAGGATGAGAAAGAGGTAGGAAAGGAAGAAAGGAGAAAATTAAAAGTTAAATGAAATTGAAAGTCTAATCTTACTGTTAAACATTTCAAAAGAATTCATATTTATTGTGATTTTTAATCTTGAGTTTTACAGTTTCTCTTCAAATAATATTTTACATTTGTAAAGTGATATATATGTCAGTACGTATATATGTGCATATTCATATGTCACCATATCAAAATGTTTTCATATGTAGCCATTATCTAATTCATTCCTCAGAAAAATCTTGTGAGAGAGATGGGATCAGAGGAACACAGACAGTGGACTGAAATGGACCTCTGAGATAATCTAGTGTAACACTTTTTTTTTTTTTATAAATTAGGAAACTAAAGAGTGAAATAAATTGCCCAGTTTCACTTAGGTGGTAAGCTAGTAAAAAGAAGAGTCAGGATATGAACACAGGTCCCCTAACTCCAAACTTAGCAGCAATCTTTCTACCATACTCAGCTGTATGTTATTATGCACATTTTACCTATCACAAAAATAAGGACAATATGATTAAGTGACTTGCCAACAAGTACACTCTAAAGTCAGTGACAGAGTGAGGACAAGTATTTTCAAATCATTGTTTTCCTACTATATCACAATGACTCTGTGAGGTATGATTGTGTTTTATTTCTACTATCAGCAAAAAGAGGAGGGGTGAGGTAACTGAAGGGTCATAAAAATTACTTACTCTTACATGTTATCCACATAGTGTTCATCCTAATTTCACAGAATCTCAGATTTGGAAGGAACCTCAGACTCCATCTGATCCAATTATACATAGACACTTGACACACACTAGATGTGTGACCTTGGGCAAGTCACTTTATCCCAGTTGCCTTATCCTGAGTCATCTCCAGTCATCATGATGAATATCTGGTCACTGGATTCAAATGGCTCTGGAGGAGAAGTGAGGCTGGTGACCTGCACAGCCCTCTCTCACTCAAAACAAAGTCAAGTGCAAGTCATGTCATCATTTTTCTGATGGCATGGTCTTCTTTGGCAACAAAGGATGAACCCGCATGAACAGGAATCCCTCTGAAATTCCCTTAAAAACATGTCATACTAATTCCAGTAGAAGAGTCCTAATGAATAATGCTTCAGTACTTTCACAAAAAAACCCATACAATTTGCACAATTTTAATTTTTTATAAAATATTTTCCTTATATAAAGTGATAATTTACTTCCTCACAATTTATATACCTCTGCTTCCATCTTTCAGATCATGCAGGACAAATCCAATCCGTTTTACATACAGTAGCTTTTTATGTCCATCAATCTCTACCCATACCCAATTCTCTTCTCTTTAGGTTAAACATTCTCAAGTCCTCCAAATGGTGTTCATACGAAAACAAAATTGAAGAATATTTTTGGGGGTCAGGTGAGAATTCAGAGGTTATGTAATTCTCATATTTAGTTTCTTTTCAAATAGTTTTTCTTTGCATTTTCTCTATTAAACCTGTACACTGTAGCATTGCTTATTTTGTTTTTGTTTTCCCCTCCCTACAACAATTAAGGGATAAATATAGGACTGGGAACTTGACCTATGATTTGATTAGTATAGGAAATTTACAAGTGAAGAAACTCTCTCTCCCCATGCAGGTGGGAGTTTCTCAGTAACTTAGTCATAACAAGGTGTCTAGAACATTGAGAGATTCAGTCATTTGCCCAGGGTCCCATAGCCTGAATGTGTCACAAACTTAGCTATCTATTCACTATGCCACGAAGCCTCTCATAGCAATAATTTAGAGAGTCTAAAATATCAAATCAAATCAAGAAAATTACTATAAGCACCTCAAATGCTTTTTTGGAAAAGAGAAAATATCAATCCTAAATAAATACATAAAATGAATTATTTAAGAACTCAAGCTAATAGCATGGCCCAGGGTTCACTTTGAGTTAATATTGTGTTGCAGTAAGTTCTACTGAGAGTCTTCTGGTCTCCCAATAAAGTGAATGGGCTGCAATGTAAAGCCAAGGGAATTTTTTTTAAGTTAGTGGAAGAAGATGTAGCACAGAAAGTTATTACTGTTGTTCAATCGTGTCAGTTTCCCTATGATCTCATTTGGGGTTTTCTTGGCAAAGATATTAAAATAGCTTGCCATTTCCTTCTCTTGCTCATTTTACAGATGAGGAAAGTGAGGCGAACAAAGTTGTGATTTGCCCAGTATCGTACAACTGGTGTCTGAAGTGGTATTTGAACTCAGATCCTCCCGAATCCAGTGAGAGTGCTCTATCTATTGTGCCACCTGTCTGTGGAAAATTTGACTTTCACATGATGTACAATCATACCTAGAGTAACTGATATTATTTTCAGTTGAAAAAGTCTGCAATTTTGACTTAGAAAAAATCTTCAAGTTCATTTCTATTTCTTCATCTATGTCGATAGACTATCCATGATGGATAAGAGTTTATCTGGATTTTAGACTTTTAAAATTGCCAGAGTTACAAATGCTTCAACTTTCTTTGGTAACCCATTCTGCTTTTTAACTGTCTACAACATACGGTTTCTTTTTTAAACATACAAACTAAAATTACACATGGATAATTGTGAGATAGCATCACACACATACACACACACACATATAGTATAATCCATAAGAGAGCTTTAATGACTATTGATAGGATAATAGAGTTAGAAGGGTCTCTAAAGGTCAATTTATTTTACAAATGAGGCAGATCAGGACCTGAGAGGTTAAGAGAGTTGAAGTAACAAAGCTCATAAATATCGGAGGCAAGATTTGAATCCAGATCCTGTGAGCTGAGATTCATTATACCCTACTATTGCCTATAATATAACCTATAGTAAATGTTAAATGCTATAGCTGATAGTCTAATTTCAAAACTGTTCCTCTATTTTGTGAACTCTTCAGGTGATATTGTTATTACATCTGTTCTCTATGATGTTCATATAAAACCTAAAGAGTTTAGTAAACTATGGAAGGAAAAGTTCTTTAAATCAGAATACTTAATTGTCTCTCCTGCTACTTAGGAAAGTAGAGATAAATATAGTAAGCTATATAGAGCATTTCTTTGATTAGATGGGTTCTTTGACAATATAAATTGTTTGTCCCCCGCATGGGGCACTCAGCAAGAGGCCTGAATAACCAGCGTCCACATCTTTTACAGTCTAGATTTTCAAAATGTGCCTAATCTGATATGTTGTGCATTTCTGTCACATCAGATATATGTACCTCAAATATTAACGACAAATGCCTTGCAAGTCAACTATACTGCATAGTGATACAATTCTTATCCCTGTCCCAAACCCCAACTTTTAATTAAAAAGTCTAACTTTTAATAAAATAAGTGGTCCTAGAGGTGTGTGTGTGTGTGTGTGTGTGTGTGTGTTCGTCCTTCATTGCCAAAGAAGAGCATGCCATCAGAGAAATGATGACATGACTTGCATTTGACTGTTTTGAGTGAGGGAGGGCTATGCAGGTCACCAGCCTCACTTCTTCTCCAGAGCCATCTGAATCCAGTGACCAGATATTCATCAGGATGATTGGATGAGTCAGTTGGGGCAAAGTGACTTGCCCAAGGTCACACAGCTAGTGTATGTCAAGTATCTGAGGTAAGATTTGAACTCTGGTCTTCCTGACTTCTGCACTGATGCTCTATCCACTGCACCACCTAGCTGCCCATCCTAGAGGTAATATGGAAGTGAATGAGTAAATTATGTGATATGGCTCTGATGGCAACTGGGAAACTTTATTTCCTTTTAGCTGACTATATGTCTTTCAGAACAGTAGCTATTTACTTCATCAGATTTCAAAGAACACTTACCACCATGTGAATGCTATGTTATACCTAACATGTTTCTGGAAGAGTTCGTGCTATTAAATACCCCTTTCCCCATACAATCATTAGGGTTAATTAAAATTTTACCATTTTTACTTTTATCCAAATTAGAAGGATGATGTCAAGAGTAAGTATGGTTTAATGGACAGAGTGATGGTCATGGTTTCAAAATGCCTGAGTATTCCAATTCCACCTCTATGACCTACTAGTCCTTTCACATTGGTCAAATCATTTAACCTTTCTAAATCTCAATTTCCCTGTCCGTAAAATGGGAATAATACCTGAACAACCTTTTTCACCTGTTTGTTGTCAGGTAAGTACTTTGCAGACATTAAAATTCTATGTAAATGTTATTTATTTAAAAAATCAAAACACAGTCCTTCTAGATATCAGCAAGAATGCAAAGGTGTATTTTGTATACCAAAAGTGATGAAACCAATAATAGTTCTGACAAAAAAAATACTACTTGAAATATATCATTGCCATAAATTCAAGCTCACATTAGCAGAATAGTTCTTAAGTATCTTAAATATATAGCTGATGTTATGATGATTTTTCACGGAAAATTAGCAAAGTCAGTAAATTTAGAATGTATAAATTTTGCCAAAATGCACTCTAAAAGATGCCGGAAAACTGATTTTGAAGCTCAACAACTAATTTTATTACCTGTAGAGGTTTAAGGACTCTGACAATGACACTTAATCTCTTTACAAAATTGGGGTGTGTGGGGAGGATAAGAAACACAGAATAAGAAAATACGTGTCTCTCCTAGCATATGCTTTTACATTTATTTTTCCTTACATTATTTAATTATTTTCATTACTAAGAGTTAGTTATTAAATTATTGGTTTCCTTTTAAATTAAAAGTTTTTCCTATTCATTTGTTTAGAAGCTACAATATGAAAGGAACTATATTAGCACTTGTGGAAGTCATAAAGACAAACTTCTTTCATGAAACTTGCAATTTGGAGGGAGAATAAGTATAGGAATACCTATAATGCAAAATAAAATGTGTAAGTGTCATAAGATGACACTTTGGTTGAAGAGATCACTCAAAATATGGATATTATTTATCCATGAATAAAAGATGAGAATTCAATTTAGAGATAAAACCACTAAAATGTAAATAACTGCTGACCTAGATTCCCTCCTCCCACCCAAACCTTTGACCATATAGCATAAAAATGGATTTTCTAAGTGGGTTTTACTACTAGAATTGTTTTACATTTAGTAAATGCAAGGTAGTAAGGATAGGTCTATTTTATGTGTTTTCAGATGGTAGTTTATTTTTTTAAAAAAAATCTCAGTATTTGCTTGAAGCCTTTTTAAAAAATGTTCACTCATTTACCAATAGTAATAGGTAGCTTTGTGGCTGTCATTAATGTCTTTATTATTTGTCTTTATTTGTTATGTCTTTATTGTACTAATGAGACCGAGTGTTGAAGAAAAGTTTTTGCTTGATTTTTAACATAATTCAGCACTTCAAGGACTTATGTTTTCATTACTAAGGGTATCTTCTCTACTAGGGTGGTCTCAGTAGATGATATTCATGATTTACTATAGATGATAAAAATGATCACTGGAGGCTCAACTTCTGGTGATGAGGTTCTGCTATAGACAGAATACTGGGTCTACAACCAGGAAGACTTCAGCTGAAATCCTTCATCAGCAGTTTACAAGCTATGTGACACCGGACAAGTCATTTAGAATTCTGAATCAATTTTCTTATCTGTAACGTGGAGATAATAATAGCCCCTAACTTTCAGGGTTGTTGTGAGTATAAAATGAAATAATGTTTGTCAAGTGCTTTGCCGAGCTTAAAGTGCTATATAAAAGCTAGCTATTGGATGCTTGCTCCAAGGTTTTCCAGTTTAGTAGTATTTGTTTGGCCTTGTTCTTCACTGGCATAGCTTTTGAGAAATATGTCAGTTTAATAGCAGAATAAAGTTTTGGGGGTAGTGGAATTTTAGTAAAGAATTTTCTAAGGCTTAATATATATTTTCTAATTTATTATATAGGTAATATTATATATAGATTATGTAAAAAGAGATTATAATAGATTATATATTTCATATAGAGTACACACACACATACACATATATATGTATATACATGTATGTGTGTGTGTGTGTGTGTGTGTGTGTGTATGAGAGAACAGAGGAGATAAAGGAGGGGAGAGAGAGATCAACAGACATACACAGAGACAGAGACAGAGAGACAGAGAGTGAGATTATATAAGATACAGAGAAGAACATTTGAAATGCCTTTAAAAATGCATGGTCTTTCTTTTGTTTATTAAAAGCAACATAATAGAAGTGACAACTCAAATCTACCTCTCTCATGTGCTAAATTCATTTTGCCTTTTATGGTTCTTGGAGCATCAAGGATTCTTTGAATATTTTTGATTATCTTTAGTAGTATATTTCTGCTTAAAGTAGGTCCATTTATATTGTATTGTTGGATATAATTATGTATTTCATGTCTAAAATGATTATACTTGAAAGAATACAGCATCACAAATTGTAGGTATGGATGCTTGGATAGACCCAGGAAGAATTAGGGAATATTTAAGCTTTGAAATAATTCACAAGCAATTTTTCCTAATGAATGAGGACATCTGTTTTTGGATAATCCTGATTTAGTTTAAAATATTTTAAAATCCAACTAAGAGCTTTATTTCTCAGACACAAAATAATCAGAATTTGTATTACTCCTCTATGTACAAGCAGGAAGTTCTTTCTGTAGAAGTCAAAGACCTTTTGTCAGATGCTTACCATTCTAAATCAGTGTGAGGAGAATCATTCATTGGCAGATTCATATCTTAAGAGAAGACTGAGTATAAAAATGTGCTGCCCTTTGCATATAAAAATGTTATTGAGCCATAATTAGTAGGGCATATCCTCTGAGTTTATTTTGCAGTAATGGTGAAAGATTTGTGCTACTTCTTTCACTCTCTTGGGCCAAATCCCTTGTGACCAAGAGACAAATCATCAACATTAAAGATTTAGTGTACAGGGTTAGAAGGAAACTTAACTGTCCCACATGATGATCTCCTCTATGACCTTGATTTTATTAGCATAACACTTTTACTTCCTAAAGGACTAAAACCAAGTCTTGATCAGCATCTAGCATCCCATCTTGCAAATAGTATGCATTTAATAAATGATTTTTGCATGAATAATCTGACCAAACTGGTCACAACACCTATCACAGCAAGAAAAAATTTTTGATATACTCATTTGTCCTTGTTGCTTGTTATTTCTGAAATAGTGTTTCATTAAACTATTTGTTTCTAACTTTGATCCAAATTAAATCTAATGATGTCAAATTTAGAAAGTTAAATTTTTAGTACTAGAGAACTTAAATACTGTATCTTACATCCATTTTAAAATGGTTATAAAGGCATCATTCACTGGATAAATCAATATAAAATCAACTAAAAGGATATTATTATACGTATCTACACTAGAAATCATAGTAGATATAAAACACCTGTTTCTCAGACTAAGATATATTTCTGGACAGTCATCTAATCAAGTCAGTCCATCTCTCCACCTCTTTACCTGCAGGTTCAGATATACACATGCATATTTCTCTATTTGAGTCCTAATCCAATGATAAGACCACAGTTTTTGAACCGTAAGGGACTTCAGAGGACATCAAGTTCAACACCTTTAATTTTACAGTTGAGGAAACTGAAGTCCAAGGATGATAGGTGACTTATTTCATATCACAAAGGGAGTAAGCATCAGAGGCAAGACTTGAACCCAGGTCCTATGGTTCCAGAGCCTTTCTACTATAGCATACTGTACTCCTTTCTCCTCATTATGGTATGTTGATGATGAGGGTGTCTTAGAATGAACTTCCAGCAAAGCAGTAGCTCAGGCCAGCTACTACCTGAGTTGGAATGGTTTTGAGTATGGGCTCAGGGTCAGATGTATTTCTGTTGTCTAGGAACCAGGATAACTAATTTTGGAGAGGCTCTTCACTAGGTTGGCTACAGGATAATAAAACTTATAGTAACAACTCTCTATAATCATTTGAAGAGGGCCAGGATCTAAATCAGTGAAAAGAATAGCAAGAAAATCACAGAATACACATACACCCATGTGTGGGTACATATGTGTGGGCATGTATATGTACATACACACAAACACATGTGTATATATATATATATGTAGACAAAATATAAATGCATATAGAATATATTTACATGTTTACATAAATACATGTCAGTCAGATGCTACAGAACCATAAAGTTATAGATTTAATGACAGAAGGCTTTCACTTCACATATGAGAACATTGAGATTAGCACCTTAGCATTTGACCTTCTAAAGGACAAAAGCCAAGTCTCAATGGGCATCTAACATCCAATTTTGTAAACTGTAGGCAGCTAGGTGGTGCAATGGATAGAGCACTGGGTGTGGAATCAGGAAGACATTTACTAGCCGTGGACCTTGGGCATTTAACCCTGTTACCTTCAGTTCCCACAATGGTAAAATGAGCTAGAGCAGGAAATGACAAACCACTCCAGTATCTTTGCCAAGAAAATCACAAAAGGGGTCATGAAGAGTCAGACAAGACTGAAAAATGACTAAATATCACCACCAACAAAGGCATTTAAGAGGTATTGTTGAATGAATAAAGTGACCAGACTGACCTATGTTTGTGCCACTAGGACCCTATATCTATGACATCAGAAAAAAAAGAAATTAGACGTACTCATTCATCTTTGTTGGCTTGTTATTTTTGAAATTAATATATCTGAGATAATTATAATTGAAGTTAAGAACTCAGAAATTAAATGACTAGCCAAATGTTACATAATTCATCTCAGAAGAAGGGTTTTTGACTCCAGAGACTATGTTTATTTTTTCCATTGTACAACAATGCCCGAGACTAGAGCAGAAAAATGACCAGTTGCACTACATTTGGGAAATTGCACACCATTTCAAAAATCCCAGTGTATTTATTATATAGTAAAACTCTCTTTAACATCAACATTTTCCTGATATTGCCTCATAGCTGCCAATCATGGAAAATCAAGATCCTAGAATAATCAAGACTACAAAAAACCTAAATGGCAATGGAATGACTCATAAAAAGTTTAGGGAGGCTACAGAATATTTACAATGATGATTTGCTCTTGAGAAGTGACTTAAAAGACATTAAAAGACATAACTAGCAAAGGAGGTCATACAACGTAATGAGGGGAAAAAACAGATGGAGAGTGCTGTACTGGTATACTTGCGATACTTAAAAAATGAGACAAGGGCTTCCAGGACTCTGGGTGAATCATTTATAAAATATTTATGGATGGAATAGATAAGAATTCCCATGGAATAAAAATGCGTGGAAAGATTGAGACTTTTTTTCAGCAGAGTTTACCCACACTGCTGAAAGCACGGATCCATCAAAGTAAGTACAATTATTGTTTATAGTATTAAGAAATTTAGAATAATCCAGGTACTTCTCTACAGGAATTTATAACAATAAAATTAGATTTCTAGTAAATTAATAAGTTTAATTTGATGCTATTTTTGCCTTAATTTTCTTACTTCTACCATATTTATTACAGTAGAATGGAAGCTTCTTGAAGTCAAGGTCAGTTTTGCTTTTAGGAATTTGTATTAGACTATTCCAGTTCCTAGAACATACATGGTTACTCATTGGTTGATTTTGAAATTGAAAGTAAATTTATTGTATCTTTCCCACAATAAATTTTGAAAAATTTGAAAATTTTAAAAAATCCTCTCTTTGGGTGATATAAATTCATTTCAAAATTGTTGATATTGTTGGGACTGAGAAACTACATCTTTGGTAGACAAGTCCAAACATGATCACAGCAGCCTGAATTCATACAGCATTATAATCAGCAAGGGTATTAGGAGTACTTGGTAAGGGTTACCATTAATGGTAGTAGTAAGTAATTTGAGAGATAGTCAATAGGACTGTATATTTGGAAATGGTAGTAGAGTCTGAAAAAAACAATGGTTTCTCTACTTAGGGAAGTTTTGAAAGAGGATATATATTTTAGAATAGAATTGAATGAAATCAGAGAAAATGTTTTTGAGATAATGTCATTCTACCCCCTCACCCCTACCCCAAGCCATTTTGCTTGGGGAGGCATGGAAGTGAACAAACGGAAAAAAAGAAGCCTGTCATTTTCAGCTCTATAACCTTTAAAATTCTTTTGTGTGCCTTTTATTTTAGTAGGGTAGAATTCTTGCTTCCTTGGCATAGTAAAAGATTGCTACATGAAAAGAGAACAATTTTGGTCACTCCAGAAAACAAAGGAACTTTTTAAAAAAAAAACCTTAATCTTGTTGTACCAGATGGTTTTATTGAAATCTAAATGGATAATGGCTGAGTCTCTCAGAAGCAAAAGCCATATAGATTAGAGAGCTAGAAGGGAAGCTTAAAGTTCTATTTATTGCACTCTGCTGATTGAAATCTGTAGCTGAAATGGAGAGATTGAAGTGACAGGACATGTTAGTATATATTGCTATAAACTTCAGGAGGGAAAGGAAATTATTTTCCTTCAGTTAATCCTTAACTTGGAATTTTTATGCATTCATTTCTTATCTTTATGCAACAATTTCTGTTTCACATGAGAAAAAAAGGGCAAGATTTTTCAAGGTATCTGATAAACACATCCTACACATTATTATGTTAAAAAATTGTAATGGGTACTCATAACTTGTTCCATTTTTAATAATATTTCTAATTTATAACAAATGAGTTTTTTCCCCTTAAACAATATAAAACAACCACTATTCTGTTTGTAGACCAAAGGGTTAATGTTTACAGACTTCTGTTTCTGTACATATGCATTGTAATATCTATCCTTCTTCTTAAGCTGGGTATAATTTTCCCCACTGTTAATTTGGTGAACTCTGCATCTGTTCCTGTGAAAGTTATAACTAGCTATTAAAAAAAAAAACAGCTTACTCCTAACATGACTTTTCATACTAGACAGTTTCATTTTGTCTTCCAACAATAGTAAATCCATTCAGAATACTTTATTTTCTACTTTAATTTTAGTGGAAGAAAAAAAGCTTCTCCCCCATCCATTCCACCCCATGACAGTTATTTAAATATGAATATGGAAAAAGGTAGTAAATAGTAGCAGTGAATACACTGACTTTTAAATGATTCTTAAATTATTTTTATCACACTAATTGAAAGACCTAATAGAAATACAGGAAGTACTATGTAAAATAATATAATGAGTGCATATCAGAGAATCATAGACTCATGCCATATAATATTAGAGCAGAGGGACACTGTTCAGGTCATCTAAGCCAACACATATGAGGAAACAGAAGTGCAGATGGATTAAATAACTTACATATGAGGAAACAGAAGTGCAGATGGATTAAATAACTTGTGTAAGGTCATGGAGCAGGGCAGTCTGGGAAACCAGAAGTAGAATGCAGTTATGCAGAGTCCATTCAGTGCTCTGTCATTCTATCAAGGGAAACAATCTCTCTCTCTCTCCCCCTACTCCCAAGTGTGTGTATATGTGTATGTCTATATTTATAGATATAAACACAGGACACATGTATTTGTATATGTATGCATGTACAGATAAACATATACATATATATGTATATACACACATATACATATGTATGCGTGTGTATATATTATACATTTAAATTTTTTACTGTTGTTCAGTCATTTTTAGTCATATTCAACTTTTGTGACTCCATTTGGGATTTTCTTGGCAAAGACAGTAGAGTGGTTTGTCATTTCTTTCTCCAACTCATTTTACAGATGAAGAAACTGAGGAAAGCAGGTTAAGGGATTGGCTGAGGGTCACACAGCTAGTAAGTATCTGAAGGCAAGATGGTGAGTCTTCCTGCCAACAGATCTAGTGCTTTATACATTGTGCTACCTAGCTGCACACACACACACACACATGTACACACACATCCATACATATATACATATATGTACACACACATAATTTATATATACAGGGAATTCGACATGTTTCTTTCCAAACATTATTGTGCTTCCTTCTAAATTCCTTCAGTTTCCTTTGAGTTAAATTTATTTTTTTTATGCCTCTTACTCATCATCTAATTCCTTCCTTACAAGCTTCTATTTCATTTCAAAAAATTTATTGCTTCATTCTTCTAGGCATTCACGTGATCCTTGTGGGAAATCCATTTTTTTCTTTGAGTCTCTGCTTGTAATTGTTATAGAGTTAGATTTGCAATAATTATTGATACTGGTTGGGTTCTTCTTTGATTTATTTACTTCTTCAGCTTGAATCAGGACTTTGTGCCTGGGCCAGGAGCCTCTGCTTGTACTTTTGGGTGGGATGGTCTGCCCTGCTTCGTTTCACCTGGAGATCTCCTTGATTCTTGTTCTGTCTTCTGCTTCCTGGGGCTTGGATACCCTGAATCACTGAAGTCAAAAGAGGCAGAGCTTCACAGCTCATGTTGTCACATCAGGACAATGTTAACAATCTTTGAGAGCTAAGACATCACTGTGTTTGGTGCCATCCTGTTAACTGCCTGCTCTTATTCCTTGGAGCTCCTCATATCCCCCCTCTAGGGGTTTCTGAACACCCTGGATGTTTCTCAGGAAATCCCTCTGCTCCTGTCACCTCTGAATATAAAGACATGCCACCTGTATTGATCTCTGATCATGATGGTATTCACGTTGCTGAAGGGCTCAAACTTCCTTTTGCCCCTGGGATTCTGAATGACTATTTTTTTGGCAATTAAGGGGTAGATTATGTCACTTGCTATGATATATTATTATTCAGTACTATATGAACTTCAAGCTATTACTCAAGTAGGTACAGGGTAACTAGATGACCTTCCTCCTATTCAGGCAGTCATCACGGTTAGAAGTCAAGGAGAATACATACTATTCAGTATGTAATATATAAAATTATACAAGAACTTGCAATTGGGACAGACCAGAAAAGACTTCTTGTAGAAACTGAATTTATACTGTGCTTTTAAGAAAGGTAATGATTTCAAGAGGTGAAGAAGAGATTGTCCATTCCTGTATCAGTTTGGTCAAAAGCTTGGAGATAGAAGAATTTGACAGCTATGTGGAGGATGAATTAGAAAGGGGAAAGATATGTGACAGAGAAATAAATTAAGAGGTCATTGCAATTATCCAGGTGAGAAGTAATTGGGGTCTGATCTAGGTGGAAACAGTGTGAATAATGATAAAAGCCCAAAAAGAGACCCATTATGGAATTAGAAATGACAAAATATGACTATTGATTGGATATGTGGGGTCAGTAAGGTAGGGAGTCATGGATAATTCAAGGGCTTGGACCTGGGAGACTGGAAAAATTATGTTTTCCAAGAAATAAATAAGAGATTTTAAAATGGGTAAGTTTGAGGAAAAGATAATGACATCTGTTTTTGATTTATTGAGTTTAAAATCTATCTGGAACATTCAGTTTGAAATGTTCAATAATGATAATAGTGTTGGCAATGCCAGGCTAAAGCTCAAGAGAGAGACTGATGATACATAGATAGATAGATAGATCTAGTAGTTATGTGCATAGAGATCATTATAATCCCAGAGGAGCTGATGAGGTTACCAAAATAGACACTATATAGAGAAAAGAGGGCCAGGAATCTTTGGGTACAAAAACAGGCAGGGTTTAGAAAATGGGAAATTCTTAATACAAGGAGAGTTAGACAAGTCAATTAACTTCCTTAAGCCTCAATTGCCACATCTGTACAATGTAAATCACGTTGCTATTCAGGGTTGTAATCAATCAATCAAGAAACATTAATAATATGTGTTACAGGTATTAAGTGCTAGGGAATATAATAACAAACATGGAACAGTATCTGCCCTCAAGCTTACAGTCTAAAAAGGGAGAGAATTTGTACATATATGAGTAAACACATAATGTATAAAAGATGAATACAAGGCAATTTTAGGAGTGATTGCACTCGCAACTGTTAGGTAAAAGTTGAATTAGGAAAGGCTTCAAAAAAAGGTGGTAATTGAATGGATTCTTAAAGGAAAGGTCTTGAAGGAAGCTTGAAAGATAAAGTTAAGGAAGGAATGCATTCCAGGCAAAGGAGACAAATAATGCAAAGACCAAGAGATGAAAGTAGTAGTTCCCATGTGTATGGAACATCGAGTTGTTCTCAGGAATGAACCACAAAAACCATGGGAAGGAATGATATAGAAGAATGAAAAGATAAAAGCAATCAGCATATGAAGATATTTAAATGCCAAACAGTAGAGTTTATATTTGATTCTACAGGCAATAGGGAACCATTGTGGTTTATTTGGTTGTAGCGTATAGCTCGTTGATTAGTTGTAAGGCTCAATATAAATGTAACCTACTATAATTCTACAACTAATAAAAATGAGCAATAGCAATGTTGCCTGACCTAAGAAGTTGAAGAGAATTCTCATTTTAAAACATCTCGAATTTATTTTTTCCCTTCTGGAAATCTGATATTAATTTGTATTCAAATGATAATTCACTGAAGAGACTAATGGTGGTTTCTTAATCATCTGTCTTCAAAAAATAAACTTAGCAAAAAGTGAACTTGACCTGTATCCACAATAAAAAGCTTTCATTATCTGAAATGTATGCATCACTGAAGAATAATGCATATTAGTTACCCCAGAAGTTCATCCCATATTTCTTCAAAATTTATTTAACAAATATCTTTACCACCTAATTTTAAAAGATAATGTTTTAAGTGTTAGAAAATATAAAAATAGCTCTTTACTTTAAAGAACTTATAGTATAGTTAAAGAGATAGAACTTGCATACAAATTATAAGCATACATGAAAGAGATTCAGACAAGATATACAAACTTCATAGAACAGAGGGAAGGAGCTAGTACTTCTAGTTATAGGAATGAGAGAAGGGTTCCTGAAAAAGGTGGCATTTAAGCTGAGCATTGAAGAATGTATGGAATTTTAAAAGGCAAAAAGCAAAGAGCTATCCCATTGTGGGTCTTTCTAAGAATTTCAGTGATAGAGCAAATCAGAAAATTTCTTCATTTGCCCACAAAGTTAACACCCCTCTTTTTTGCCTTTTTATCAGAAAACTTTGGCAAACACTATTTGATTCATTATAGAATACAGATCATTCTATTAATTCTGGATGTTTCCTTAAAACTTGAGTACCAAATGGTAAGCTGGCTTTTTTCTTTGTTTTTCTCAATATTACAGTTCATTCATTTGTTCAGCAGTTAGGTGAGAAGATTATCAGTGTCTCTGAGAGGACAGGTTTAATAGGATAATCTCTATCATCAAATAAATATATCAGACTCCAGACAGAGAAATGAATGGCAAAAATGCATAACTACTGGATATGGTCTATTTGTTCAATAAATTTATATTATTGTGTTCATCTTCTAATAGTTAACACAGAAGTTGATTTAAGTAACTTGGTAATAAAACAAATCAATTATTTTTTGTTTTCAAATGTATTATATTGCCTTCAAATATACTCATCTTTCTAGCTATGTAACTTTGTGCCAATCAAGTCACTTTTACTGACTCAGTTTCTATTTTTGTACATGGGTTGGTTGGCATGAATGATGTCAAGCATTATTGCTCTCACACTGTATGGATTTCTTTATTACACCATAAACTAAAATATGCCAGGCAGAACTGGGTACCTTCACTCAATATAAGGCAAAGATCTGATTGTTATCCAAAATATAGGTAGTTCTGAGAAATGTACTTTTATGAATGACAAAAAAGGCCAGAGTTGATAATGGAAAATTATATATCATCCAGGTATTAAACAACCAAAGAAATAACACGGAAAAAAATTTGATTCCTCTGGATCACCATAAAATTTCCCTAAGTTAGCATCTGAAACAATTATATAGAAGCCATACCTTAGAAAAATAATTCTACTAATAAGTATGAGAACTGAGTGAAAGTGTTTACCAGCTATATAACTTTGGATGAGATAATTAATCTTTTTAACCCTCTCTTGTGTCATCTATAAGATAAGGAAAAATAATATCTTAGCTTCATGAACCCTAGAGGCATGGGACCAGATGATAGCCTAAGGGCCTTTCACTTTTAAATTTATGATTCTATAACTATAGATGTTTTGTAGAAATAGAGAAAAAAATATGCTTTCCAAGCTAATGTAAAATATACATTTTAGGAATAACACTAAAGTAGATACTGCTCACGTTGAGCTAAGTTGTAAGTTCACTTGACCTTTTAGACTTAACACAATGCTAATCTAATCATCTTTTGTTCTGGATGGCAGGAATATAATGACATGAAAATTAAACAGAATTCTTTAATAATTTCTGTTACCAATCTAAGATTAGCAAATTGAAATTCAGATTTACATTTTCCTCCTGTGATGTAACTGTACATGTCACTGAATTGGTCAAATATGCAGAAGCTGATCTTATCTGATTCAATAGATTTATTCCTTCAAATTATTTGTACACTAAACAGTGTTCAAAATGCACTGGGGAGATCATTATTAAATGAAATATTTTGAAATATATTTTTGAAATGGTGACTCACCTATATAGTTGACAGACTTTAGACTTTAATATATTGTTTGCTTAAAGTCTCTCTACCCATTTAATACAATGCTTGTCATTCAGCTGCTATCTATTAGGAACCTACTATATACCAGGAGTAACTAAGTATGATAACTTATTTTTGTGAGTAAATTTATGATAAATTCATAACTCATTTACAAAGATTTTTAAGATTTAAAAAGTACTTTCCTCAAATAAACCTTGTGAGGTAATACAAATATAGTTTGCCTCATTTTAGATGAAAAACATGGAGCTCAGAGAGGTCAAATATCTCCTAAAATTAAGTTTCTCCTTACCCCCTCCACCCCCTAACAAGTATCAAAACTCAAGTATATTGGTTGACTTTAGAACAGGATTCATATCTTTTTGCACTGGACCTGTGATTTTATAGATATAGCAATCTTTGAGTGAGAACACTCTCTCTGCCACTGCAGACTGGCACCTCCACTGCAATGTGTAGTCTCAGAGATTTGCCAGAGACATTAAGAGGCTAAGTGACAACTTATCCAGGTTCACAGAGTCAGTACGTGTGAGAAACAAGACTTTAACCCAGGTTCATTCTTGATTTCAAGATTAGTCACTTTAGCATGCTGCTCTTTCTATACAAGCCTTTGCATATAGTTTTTAAAAATCTGCTTCAAGAATTTAAATTTCTTCCTAAGACCTGGAATCTAAGACTGACTTTTTGAAAAAAAGTAAGCTGGCACATTTTTAAACAAAGATTTTGCAAATTAATAATATTTTCCTGTTAAGATTTTTTTCTAAAGCTTCTTGGAAGGACTTTCACCTTAGTTACAGTCAAGGCCCAACAAATCGACAGCAGTTTTAAAACTTGGAGAATCATGTAATATTGAAAGGGTCCAAAATGAAGTACCTCATAAAATGCTTGAATGATAACTTCTATTTCCCAAGACTGATTCAGAGTTTTTTGAGCTATAATCCAAGGTCCTAAAACTGAAACTTTATAGAAGAAACACTCTGAATCTATGTGATGAGACAGATATCCTTCCCAAAATGAGATTGAAGAGTTGAAAGTGGTACAATATAAACCTTGGGGATAATAAGTTTAATGCAGTTTTTTAAAATTTTAATGAGAATAACTCAATAATAGCAAAAGTCTGGCCTTCAGAGGCACTGATTACTTCTTAGAAATAATTTTTATGGGTATGCATTTGCTCTTGTTTAAAGTAAGAAAATTTTATAGAGAAAATACCTTTCAAATACTTAATTTTAAATTCTAGGATGTCAGGCTGAATGTAAATTTGAGGTAAGGAAAAAGTGAGCTATATGGCCACCCAGGAACTGGAATATTTCTCTGATCAGGATGACATGACCCAAATTACTTTTGATTACTAGCTTCTGACCCAATCGAGAATTGCTAAGATCAAATTACATCGTTGCTCTACTTTGCTTCTACTTTTTTTTTTTTTTTACCACTTTCTCAAGACTCCCATTGCTCCTTAATTTTAGAATTCATCACTTTTTTTCCCTTTAATGTGACCTATTAAACAAAAAAGCTGCTAGGAATTTTACTTATCTCTTAGGAATGTCTGAGTAGATTTCTTCCTCCTACATTTTAGAATAACCACAATCATTTATTATGTATTCTTTGTCTCTGAAGATACAGATACTGGGTGGAAAGGAGACAGTCGTGGTTTATTACATGTATACTTTTCACATTCCCAAATGCTTTACTTTTTTATTAGAATGAAAATTATTGAATATAAACATGGAGATAATTAAAATTATGATGAAAATGATATCAGCAAAAAGATACTTCAGATTAATTCATTTGAACTCAAGTTAAATAGCTTATTACCTGAATGCTTGTATTTTATATTTGGAGGCAAATTCAAAATGAGCAGATGACACTGTTCTACTTTCTTTGAGCTTACAGTCTTGTTGCAGAAATAGGATATTTGCCCAAGAAAGCATTAAGTTACAAAATATAGAAGTATATGATTCAATGCCAAAATAAGAGAGGTATCTGAGAGTATGCTTAACGGATACATTCCTCCCTCCCCTTTCAAATTTCTGTGTTGAATTTCGATGAAGGTGGTATATCAAGGTAATATGCATATTAGAGGAAAATCCAAAATATTCCTTTGAAAGTATCATAAAATATATTGTTAGAAGATAATCTTATTAGCATATAATAATGTTGTACCTTGGGCATACTACATCTAAGATATTGTGTTCAGTGACTAATTTTAGGGAGGGTTAGGGCACATGAAGAAGAGAGTAACCACGATGATGAAAGAACTTGAAATTAATTCATAAGAGGATCAGTTTGAAGGACCTGAGGATATTTATCCTAGAGACATGAAGAAATGTTATGTGTTGGGGGGGAAAGGGTATGATTATCATCCTCAAATATTTCAAGGTTTATAAACTACAAGATAGATTGCACATACTGGGTCTGACAAAAGAGGGCAGACCTAGAATCTGAGGATGGAAGATTGGGCTTAAAAAAGGAAGATCTTCCTAGCAGAATCAAAGAATCTAAGAGTTAGATTTTTAGCTGCCCTACACCTGGACAAAAATCCCTTCTACAACATTCAGTAAAAACAACAACAACAAATATCTATTAAGAATTTAACTATGTTGGGGACACTTTGCTAAATATTGTTAAAGGAAATGCAGAACAAAAAAAAATTCCAAAGAGAAAAGCAGTCCCTGTTCTTGAGGAGCTCACAGTCCAATGGAGGAGAAAAAAATGCCAAAGAATATGTTATACACAAACAAGATATATACAGAATAAATTGGAGGTAATCACAGAAAGAAGGTACTAACATTAACGAGGATTGGGAAGGGCTTCTGGTGGAAGGTAAGGTTTTAGCTGGAACTTGAAGGAAATAAGGAGATGGAAATGAGGAAGGAGAGGAATCCAATATGGTAAGTGTTCCTCCAACCTTTGCTTGAAGACATTGGTGAGGACACCACAGTAACTCCTGACGCAGTCTATTTCATTTTTATCATTGTTGTTCAGTTATAACAGTCATGTCTGACTCTTAGTGGTGAGGTTTTCTTGACAAAGATACCGGAGTGGTTTCTTTCTCTAGGTCCTTTTACAGATGAGGAAGCTGAAGCAAACAGGCTTAAGGGACTTGCCCAGAGAGCTGTAAATATTAGGATTTTTTTTCTTTTCTTCTACTCTAGATCTGTTTTAGTTTCTCTGTATCATTCAAAGAATTCCTCACTTCTTTTGAGATAAGATTCAAACACCATGTGCTATATTTTATTTCCTGCTTTTTCCTTCCTGCAACCACTAGTGATTTTCCTCCTTAATTCTTTTATTAATTCTATATTTACATACACACACACACACACTCACACACACACACATACACATATATATATGTACATAACATATCTCCTATAGAATCATATTATTTGAGGGTAGAAACTGATTATTCTTTTTTTTCTCTATATCCAGAACCTACCATAGTTCCTGGTACAGAGTAAGTACTTTAAAAATGTTTAATAATTCATGGCTTCTGTAGCCAAACAGAACAAAATTCACATCTCTTTTTAGTGAAGCCCTTTAAAATAGCCTTAAAAATATTATTGTGTTCTAAAAATAGAATGGGTCACCTAAGAAAGAAGTGAGCCCTCCAATATTAAAGCTGGTTATGCAGAGGCTAGAGGATAACCGGTTGGAAATATCACAGAAGGGATTTATGCTACAGGTAAAGGGTTGAACTAGATGATATATCAATTTCTATGCTTTGATTAACTATTGATCTCAATAACTTCATGAAGTGATATCTGATAAAATTTAGGATGTAGCAAAAGAATTATCTGAATAATTCAAGCCAGTCCAAAACTCTGACAATATCTTCTTCATTTAAATCTCTTTGGTGATAGACATAAAATTTTAAGATAGACAAACATGGGGATGGGGAACCACGTGAGGCTCTCTAGGTCCTCAAGTGTGGCCCTTTGATTGAATCCAAACATCACAGAACAAAATTCTGAAGTTATGATTTGGTCAAAGGGCTGCACTTGAGGACCTAGAGGGCCACATGCAGCCTTGAGGCTTCAGGTTCTTCACCCCTGGACAAACTTCTGATTTGTATTTATAGTTTGTTTTTGATCCACAACTGTGATTTCATTGGCATAGGTCCTCACTTCCTGCATCAATTGATTGACAACTTATCTCTAACTTATAAACTTAAGTGATTGCCAAGGGAATTGAGAGGTTAAATCATTTACCCATAGTCTGACAGCCATTATGCATCAGAAACAGAACTTCATCTCAAGGCATCCTGACTCCAAAGCTACCTCTCTACCAATTAAGCCACACTGCTTTTCTTTATAGAGGCACTTCTTTGGATTTCAGAGATTTAGTGATTAAAGAAGCAGTTTCTCAGTATTTCACAGAAATAGATTTCAGTACAATTGTAATTTTCTAATAGTCATAAGAGTGAATATTTACAAGTTACAAACTTAATAATTTGTAAGATGTTGCTCTTTAAAGGTTATACTGAACAAATGGATCAGCTGGATTATTGATTAGGACAAAAATCTATTTATCCCCTTATGTTTGGAATACAAAATTACATTCTAAGTTTAAAATAAATATTTGAGAAAAATGTAGCCCATAATAGGGGAGCTAGGTTGTGCAGTAGATACTGTTGGGCTTGGAGTCAGGAAAACATTTTTGTAAATTCAAATCTGACCTTTCTCTGAGTAAGTACCCCAACATACACAGGGGGGCCAGCTATCACAGGTTCTTAGATCTGCATTCATAAAAGGAAAGGCAACTTTTGCGGGGTTAACAATCACTTTAATCAAGCATATATATCATTCTTTTAATCAAGCACATATATCATTCACCTAGTTCAGGGGAGTCAGTATTCTAAACTTCAGAGAAAATACAGAGAAATCAAAGATCAACAGACATGGCTTCCTCTGTCTGACCATAATCAATATATATATATCACAAATCAACAGACAGGTCCAATTTCCTGACCATAGTTATCAGAGAGAGAAGCACCAACATCTGAATTTTCAAAGTTGGGGGGTGCTTCTTAGAGGCTTCCCAGAGTCCTTGTCTGGCCAAACAAACACTTCCAGTCAGTAAGCCCCAAAGTAAAATCTCACCCTCAGAGTATTTATACACTTTTCAGAGCCACAGGGCATAACCCTCTGACCCAGTTCCTCAACAGAGAAAACAAAAGGTACTTGGGACCCTCCTACAAAACGACTCTCCTAAATAAGCTTCTCTCAATGGGCAGACCCAGCAATGGGTGGGAAAGATCTTCCTTAATTACATTATTCAGAGACATTATACTTCTTGGTATAAACAAAAACAGCAAAAAGATCCTACTTTACTTATCCTCACAGTCTCTGACATTTACTAACTGTGTGACCCTGAGCAAGTCACTTAACCCTGTTTGCCTCAGTTTCTTCATCTATAAAGTGAGCTGGAGAAGGAAATGACATACCACTTCAGTATCTTTGCCAAGAAAAGCCCAAATGGGGTCACAAAGAGTCAGAAATTATTAAATAACAGCAATATAGCTATAATATCATCATGGAGATATTTAAGTAGAGGTTAAGTGACTACTTATAGGAAATATTATTAAAGGAATTCTTGTTTTATTAAAGGTTATATTATATGGCCTCTGAGTTCCCTTCCAAGTCTAAGGTTCTATGGTTCTACGATGTTATACAAAAGCACTATGGGATATACAGAGGTAAGAATAACATAGTCACTGCCTTCAAGTAAAATCCAGTGGGAGGATAGATGTATGGATGAGAAGAAGGAAGGATGTGGTAGGGAAGATATAGGAGCTAAGAGAACATCCTCTAGGAAAATCTGGAGTGTAGGAAAAGAGAGAGACAGAGACAAGCAGAAAGAGAGAGGGACAGAGACAGACAGAAAAAAAAGAAACAGAGACAATTAGCCTTATCTCACCAAATGTCTTTCGAACATCTTGAGCTGAATTTCACTCATAGTCTCAAACTCAACATGGCTAAAACTTTAACTTTCCTCCAAAATGACCTTTCTTTTCTCAACTTCCCTACAACTTATGAAGTGTTACCCAGGCTCATAACTTCAATGTCATCTTCCCCCTTGTTCAATCTGTTAGCCAATCTTGTTTCTAATGTCACAACATTTCTGACACATATATATAAAAACTTCTCTCCACTCAGACAGCTGCTACTGTAATTCAGGTTCTCAATACCTTTTACTTGGATCATTTCAACAGCTTTCTAATTGATTCCCTTATATTAGTACTCCACTCCAATCCATCTCAGCTGCCAAGGTAATTTTTCATAAGCATAACTCTGATTATGTCATGCATATACTTAATAAATTCACATACACACAACACACACACAATGCACACACTCAATAAATTCCACTGGCTCTCTATTACCTAAAAGATTGAATACAAAATTTTTTGGCATTTAAAGCTCTTCATAATCTATCCTATTTCAATCTTTTGAATATGCTTACATTTTACTATCCTTCATGGACTGTATGATTCAGTAATGCTGAATAATTTACTTTTCTTCACATAGTGCATTCTTCATCTTTGTAGTCCATATCTTTAAATAAATTGTGTCCCATACCTGGAATGCTCTGCCTCCTCATTTTCACCTCTTAGCTTCACTGGCTCTTTTTAAGACTCAGCTCAAATTCTACCTTCTTCTGGAGACCTTTCCTCTCAGAGATTACCTTCCATTTAGTCTCTCTGTCTCTGTCTTTCTTCTCTCTCTCTCTCTCTCTTTCTCTGTCTCTTTCTTTACATATATATATATATATATATCTATATATGCATACATATACATACATACACACACACATATATATCTTGTATGTACCTTGGTCTTAACAAGTATCCTTTCATTAGAATGTAAGTTCCTTGAGAGCTGGAACTGATTTGTGTTTCTTTTCATCTCCAACACTTTTAACAGTGACTGGGACATATTGAATGTTTAACAAATTACTCGTAACTTGATTTTTCCCAATAGTTTCCTTTACAAATCTAGAGAAAAGGCTCTTTGCTTATGTAAGTCTATAAGGTTGTTCTGTAGTGGCTAGAGCAATGGATTTGAAATTAGGAAAACCTGAGTTCAAATTCCATCTCATACATTTACTACTTGTGTGAACCTACAGAATATATGTAATCTCTCTCACCTGTTTGCTCTAATGTAAAAGGAAAATAAACTAACACCTTCTCTGTGGGTTATGGTGAGGATAAAATGAGATAATACATGTAAAACACTTTATAAGCATTAAAGTCATATAAATATTAGCTCATTATTAATATTTGTTGATGTCTTATCTGGAGATTTAAAAAGTCAAAAAACCCATGCATTTTGAAGACCAAAAGGAAGACTTCTCAACATTAACGATTAAAAAATAAAAGACATTCCTACTTCCTTATTCTTTTTTTGCCAGTTCCATTCAAAAACTTTGTTCTAGCCTTTTTTTATGTTTCCAAAATGATCCAAAATGCAAAATTATGTGAGAACAAATTCATACTCAAAGCTTAGCAAAACAAACAAACAAAAATAAATAAAAAATGCAACTCCTCCCAACAATCACTACTTTCCTCTTCCTCCCCAAAATTAAAAAAAATGATAATGCTTACATTAAATTTTAGAATCTAGAGTAATGACTCCCTCTTCTCAAAATTGCAACAAGTATGTCATTGTGTTACATGTGTGATCATCCTTCATCTTAACTGGTCCTCTGATGTCCACATATGAATTTGTCTGAATCATTTTAGTGAATCATATTTTGATTGCATAAAGTTCAGCTGAAAGAAAAAAAGTAGCCCCCTTCCAAAGCAACCATTTAGAAAAATAATCTGTGGTTGAAAATTACGCTAGGTATTACTTACAATAGAAATATAAAAATTTTTTGTTCTTGTTTTGTTTTTGTATTCAAGCAGAATATCACATTCATACGACAGCAGAATACCACATTTTTCAGATTTTGTACTCTTAGAGCTAATATTAAGAAATGTGAAAGATCACTACAGATATAAATGTGAAAGTAAACCTAAGATGTTAAAAGTACTATGAGAAAAGGAATTTGAGATATGGAATAGAAAGTAACATACAAAAAAAGAAATCAGAAAATTCAAGAATTTCCATTATTAACTACCTTCAGTAGGAGCAAATATGCTCACGAGTACTGTTATTTCCATAAAGTTATATATCATAGAAAAACTGTACATAATGAGGAAAATGAATAAAGGTAAAGGAAGATGGGCTACTCACAAGGAATGAGTAAGTGACAATAGATGAACAATCCAAGTACTTTACTGGAATCTCAAAAAGAGATAAAAGTCCACAAGACATCAGGCAGATACGAACATGTCACCATTGTTGGGAACACATGAGCGTGTTGCAATCTGCATTACTTGGCAAAATATTCAAATGAGGAAGATAATAGATTCATTTCAAAATTGGAGTCATACAAGTAATCTGTAAGAATTTATTAAGTGCCTAATATATTTCAGGTACTGTAGTAGATGTGGGGATACAGAAGCAAAAGCAAAAAACATTTCTTGCTGTCAAGGAGCTTGTTATTGGTTTCTGTTTTTGAAGAGGTCCAATGACATCACCATGTTGGAGCAAAATAGTGGATAATGGGTGATTTCTTCATTTGTGTGAGAACTGGATTTAAGTGAAGTAGATTTGCACAGAGTCATCAGCCCTTCTCTCCTCCAGTCATCAAAGTCATCAAAGGTCAGTGGAGGACCGGTCTGATTTAGCCCACCTGCCAAGATGATTTTACTGAGGTGTGTCTGCTGTGTGTGCTACAGCTTCTTGGATCTGCAGGTAAGAGTTGGATGAGAGGTGGACACCAAAAGTGTCCTGAAAAACAAAAGCCCTAAAAAGAGCTCAACCAAGTAGTCACACCAAAGGTGCTAATCCTCCCTGTCCCTACACATTCCTGTCAGGGAGCTTATATTATAACTAAAAGAGACATTTACATAGGAGACAGTGTATAAAAAATAGGATGATTTAGAAAAGGAAGACACTAGCAACTGGGGAGATAAGGTAAAATTTCACTGAGATGGAACTCTGAGCCAAAGCTTTAAGGAAACTAGGGGTTCTAAGAGTTTGAACTGAAGAGACAGTGTATTCTACATGTGGGAGGGCAAATGCTACTAGGGAAAATGCTACTAGGGCAAATGCATGAAGGTAAGACACATACACACACACATATATACACACACATACATATATATGCACACATATATACATATGTACACACAAACACATACACATACACACACAAGTACACACACATTTATATATGGAACAACAAGAAGGCCAGTTTGAATAATCCACTGTATTCATGGAGGAGAATGACATATAATAAGTCTGGAAAGGCAAGTTAGGGCTAGTGTGTGTTAAATGCCAAACAAAGTAGTTTGTATTTTATCCTGGAGATATTTGGGAGCCATTGAAATTTATTAAGTAGAGAAATTACACAGTTAGATTTGCATTTTGTAAAAATCAGTTTGTCATCTGTTTGATGAATGGATTGATGAAAAAAAAAGGGAGACAATTGAAGCCTGGATTTTAATTAAAAGACAAAGGCAATAATACTTGAAAGAGAAGATGAGGGCCTGAACTGATGGTGCTTGTGTGAACGTAATGAAGGAGATATATACCCATATATGTACGCATGCATTTATGTATGGATGTGTGCATATGTGTGTGTGTATGACGTTGTGAAGTTAAAATGGCAAGATTTGGTACCTCATTGGATATGTGGGGTTAAAGAGTGGAGTCAAGAATGCTATTGGAGATGTGACCCTGGGGGATTGGAGTAATGGTGATACTCTACAGAATTACAGAAGTTTAGAAGAGTGTTGGTTTGGGGCAGAAAAATAATGAGTTCATTTTTGGACATGGTAAGGTTGAGATTTTACAGGACCTCAAATTTAAAATGTCCAGTATATTACTCAACTAATACAGAGTAAGAAATGAAGATATATGGAAGCTCTTGGTAAAATCAAAGACTAAGAGAGGTTAAGTGGCTTTTCCATTGTAAATTAAAAAAAAAAAAAAAAAAGAAAACATCAAGTGTTAGAGGTAGGATCAGATCCAGGGCAGTTAGGTGGTGCAGTGGATAGATTGCTTGACTGTAATCAAGAAGACTCATCTTATTGAGTTCAAATCTGGCCTTAGATACTTACTAGCTGTGTGACCCTGGGCAAGTCATTTGTCCCTGTTTGCCTCAGTTTCCTCATCTGTAAAATGATTTGGAGAAGGAAATGGCAAATCACTCCAGTATCTTTGCCAAGAAAAACCTTAAATGGGGTCACAAAGAGTTGGGCATGACTGAAAATCAACTGAACTGAATAAGTTTACAATTATTTCCCCTACAATATGCTGCCTCTCTCCATTAACTTGATAGTGATTAGAAAAGAGTGGAATCTTGCAAGAATGGGATACATTAATGAATCAACTGATATTCATTAAGAATTACTATGTTCTGTTGCAAAGACAAAAAACATTGTCTCTGCCTCAAAGAGCTCATGTTGTCTTAGAGAAAACAGCATGCATACATATAAGCAAATACAAAATATATGTGAATTAAATATGAGTATTATTTTGAGACAGTGTGAGGCGCTCTGGTAACAGAAGAATAAGGAAAGTCTTTGCACTGTAAGTATTTCCTATGCTGAACTTTAAAGAAATGTAGGGATCCTAAGAGACAGAAATAAGGAGGGAGTATATTTCAGGTAAAGAAGACAGCCTGTAAAAAGTCATGGGCACAGGAGATGAACTTTGGTTCAAAGGGAAAGCATGTAGGCCACTAAAATTTTAATACAGAATTGGTGAGAGAGAAGTATGTATAATAAAGCTAGAAAGGTAGGCTGAAATCACACTGTGAATGTTTGGATGGGATTGGGTAAGGGACGGGAGATGAGGAGGTGAGAGAGTTTCAAAGCATAGTGAGCTGAGGATTTCTGATGTGTATAATAGAACTGGGGCAGCCTAGGAGAGTGATGAGACACTAGACGCCTGAGGAAGATGGTTTGAGAGTGGGAAAAAAAGGAAAACATCTTATAATTTTATAATCTTATGTCTCACTCTTTAATAATAGTATTTTGTTCTCATCAGAACATCAGGTCAAAAACCAAGGTCATATGAAAAATAAGGCTAAAGAATTATAAGGACATAGTTAAGGAATAATAGGGATATTTAAATGGATTCAGATAATGTATTTATTTAATGAATATGGGGTGGTAAACAAAACTAATTGAAGCAAGTGGAAAAATCTTCCTATTTAATTTGATCTTCATTAATTCTGCAGGAATTACTTTTACACTCCTGTAGAGTTAATTACAAATCAATTTCATATAATTAGATATTAATACCCTCTGTTATGTTTTCTAATAACTCTTCATTTAACAGTGTTATAACTCAGTACAGATTCTTAATCATTTTCATAATAATAAATAAATCATATCTTTGATTCCAGTAAGCATATTGGCTACTTGTTTACAACTGAGAAATATGAGGTGAGTTTGTTTTCTTTCATATTTATTTCTGCATATTGAATGGTTAAATTAGTGATTCAAGGGTATTTTAATTTAGTCTACTGATTTATAATAAATGAAACAAGATCATTCTCTCTTTTTTCAGCTAATTTTCACTAATTTTTCAAATAGTATTTTCAAATAGTATTAACTAAATAGTTCTCACACTATACTACATTTATGAACTTCCTATTAGACAGAATATTATGGTGGAAAGATCATTTGATTTGTAGTTAGCAGATCTGGGTTCAAATCCTGTGTTTGTCAGTTGGTTTAAATAATTTAACTTTACTAGGCATCAATATTCTTATGTGTAAAAATGAAGGTTTTGACCTTATTCTTCTTTTAAAAAAATCATAAGATCTTAACCTTCTTAATCTCTATCCCCGGAGAAGACCCACTTGCTTTTTTTTTGAGAAGACCCCTTTTTGGAAGTCTTGAAAAATGAAGTTGTGAAACCTAACGTGTTCAAGATCCAGAATTCTGAATTTAGAAGTACAAGATTACTATTATTAATATTGCTATTATTATTATTTCTTTTTTGCCAAACACTGGCTTTTCTCACACATGTCCCAGGAGCTACAGGAAGATAAGTTAATGTGAAACATTTGTGGATTTTTATTTTCATTCTCTTCCTAAAGAAAAGTATAACTTCTCTCTTGGCACATATCTCTGGATAGTTTTATTCCCCCTATCTCCCATTCCCTTCTATCCTTAAGAACCATAGTTTCTTTGAGATGGATTTAGAAAAAAAAAAACCTAGAGAGATATATTCAAATATAGCCCAACTGATTCATGGAAAAAGAATACTCAGATTATATTTTATTTGAAAAGTGATCTGTGCTGTGATGAGGAACCACACAGGAGAAATAGAATAAAGTAAGTCATCAGAGAAAAGCATGATCAGAAAAAAAAAAAAGATAACTTGGTTATGTAGCAGGAATGAGAGATCAATTAATACCTATGCAAGAACATTTATTCTCGATACCTGAGGAGGGGAAAAGCACTATACAATTCCTTTTCAGAAATAAATATGATCAGAATGCCTAAATAAGAGAGAGACAAAAGCAAAAAAAAATAAGCTATAGATCACTATAACTCATTAATATTGTTGCAAAAAAATATATAATCTTAGGGAACAGACTAGTAATATCTCCTGAAAGATATTCATTCTGCCATAGTTGAATTTATACCAGAGATGCAAGGATGGATCAGCTATATTAAAATAATTAGCATAATGAATCATATGAGCATTAAACAAAATTCCCCTCCCCCAACAAAAACCACACGATTATAACAATGAATGCAAAAAATAAAGCCTTCAAAATTCAGTACTTATAAGACCAAAAATCTAAAAAGCACAGTCATAGGAGGGCCATTTTAATGTGAAAAAATTTACATGTAAAACCAAATGTCAACAAACATCTCCTTAGTGTCTTTAGTGACCATGTACCAGTCAATATGCTAAGTGCTAGAGATATCAAGAAAGCCAAAATGACAATTCTTGCTCTCAAGGAAGTCACAATCTAAATAATGAGGGAAACATCATTCAAACAACTGTGTGCAAACAAATAAATACAGTATAAATTGGAGTTATTCTCAGGAAGAAGGTACTAGCATTATTGGGCGGACTGGGAAAAGCATATCACAGACTTTGACATTTTAACTGAGACACAAGGGAAGCCAGGGAGAGGAGAAATTAAAGATGAGTAGGGAGATAATTTCAGACACAGGGAACAGCCAATGAAAATACACATAAGGAGATGAAGTGTCTTCAGTGAGGAACAGCAAGAAGGCTGGTGCCATTGGATCTCACAGTAGGTGAGAAGAGTAATGTATGAAAAAGACTGGAAAGGTAAGAAGGAGTTTGGTTGTGAACAGATTTTAAAAGCCTATGTTTGATCCCATAGGTAAGAGAGAGTTACTAGATTGTATTAAAGAGAAGGAAGATGACAGGATCAAATTAGTGTTTTAGGAAGATCAATGTGACATTTAACTAGAGCAGGGGTGAGGCGCCTGTGGCCTCAAGGCCACATGTGATTCTCTGCATCCTCAAACGCAGCCCTTCGACTGAATCCAAACTTCATAGAACAAATTCCCTTAATAAAAATATTTTGTCTGTAAAAGTGGGACTCAGTCAAAAGGCTGCACCCAAGGACCTAGAATGATGCAAGTGGCCTCAAGGCCACATGTTCCCCACCCCTGAACTAGGGGATCACCTTAAGTAGGCAGGGACATGAGGCAGGGGATATTGCAATAGTCCAGGAATGAGGTGATGAGGGTCTGAAACAGGATGGTTAGAATGTCAGAGGAGAGAAGGGACCATGTATGAGAGATATTAAACAAACAAAGAAACAAAGAAATAAGCCTTCACACATAGTGATTAAATTTAACAATTCAATTCAGAAACAATCAGTTCTGTAAGCCACAGGAGAAAGACCTTCAAATATAAAGAAAAGAATATTTCAATAACTCAAGACTATTCTGAACCAGTAAAAAAAAGAGAAAGGATAGGAATAATGATGCTTTTTGAAGTGGAGCTCAGGATGCATCTCAGCATGACCTATTCTGTAAATCTGAGCTTAACCATACAAGGAAAAAATGGATGTTCAATAATAACGATGAGTTTGAAACATTTTTAGAAAGAAAATCAGAACTGGAGAGATTATTTGTTTGTCAAATTCCCCAAATAACAGAATTGTAGAATAAGTGAACAAATGCAGTCAGCAATGGCAACAGAAGGACAACAGAAAAACCAGTAAGAAACTTTTTTCTCAAGGTGAACAAGGAGACAGAAGTGGAGGCAGAAATCTGGTAGAGGTAATAGTGAAGAGTCAGAGAGAGGGCATTATGCAAAGAATTTAGTGATGCCCTGCAGACAGGTGAATGTTTCTTTTGTAGGATTACATTACAACATAGGATGGTACATGAAAAGGGGGAATCGGGGAAGGGGGATAGATGGGAATAAATGATATACTTGCTAGGTCAAATCAAGCAGTAGCTGTGAGAGGAAGATGACTTCTGTGGTCTCAGAAAGATAAGAACAGGAAAATAGGAGGTCAGTAAAGAGGAGGAGGAAAAGATTGAAAAAGTGAGGGAATACACCTAAAGGAATATTTATACCAATATATTCATTTGCAATACTTCATGTGATAACAAAGAACCAGAAAAAGACAAGGATGACCATGGACTAAAGAATTTTTGAACAAACCATAGTACGTAAAAGCAGAGATGTCATTATTCCAGTGGAAAAGACTAATAAATATAAGAAATTCAGGGAGATTTGGGAAGACTTTTATCAACTGATGCTAAGTAAACAGAACCAGAAAACAATATGTACAATAACTATAACGATGTAGATAAAATGAACACTAGAATGGTACCAAATTTTATTAAGTACAATGTCTAATTTTGGTCCTGGAGAAGTGACACCTTCTTTTCATTGGAAATGGGAAACTTTCACTATAGGATTCCATATAGATTCTCAGAAATGGAAGATACGTCAGTTGGTTTTAACTTTTTTTTTTTTTGCTGTTACAAGGGAAAGATTACTTGGGATTATGTATGTGTTTGAGTAAATATATGAATACAGAAATTGTGGTAGTATGCTTTAAAAGTGATGAATAAAAAGAAACCAAAAAATTAGCCAAACTTGAAAAAAGAAAGATCAAAAGATAGTCAGTGATAGTTCACATGCTTTATTTGGTACTCATGCAATGTCAGATTTTTTAGATGATATGGACAAGAGTTAAATTATATGAATCAGGTAAAATATCAAGAAAATGGACAGCTCATCATCATAAAATAAACTATGTTCCATGTAGCATGATCACCATTTAAATCAATGCAGTATACACATGCAAGATAAATTTGTGATAGCATCTTTTGCTGTTTTTATTTTAGTATAATCAAGTACCTTTATCAACCAAGAGTCTTTACTAGGAGTAAAGTACAGAAACAAGAGTTTCTTTAACTAGAAATATACATGTATTTGTGTTGTTAATTACTTTAATGTGATTAAAGTATATCTTCTCCCACACATTAATGGGCCTGGGAAGATTTGTAGGAAGGTTCATACCTTTTGTTAATGAGGCACTGGTTCTCAAGGGTTGTGATGTGTTGGGGGTGGAAGCTCAATTCCATGTGGACAGTCTCGGGTGGGTAAAGGTGGGAACTTCTAAATCTTAGAGTTCTCATGAGGCCCCCCAGAAAACAGCAGGGAATCGAGGAGTGAGACTGAGCTATCTTGTGTATTTCCGCCTCTTCCCGTGAGAAACGTGATGGGAGGAGCATCCCCGCCCTCGAGACTGACCCGGATCTGGGCACACCTATTGTTATCTAACAGGCACGGTATTCAGGTGCAAACTACACGGCCGGAGAGCTTAATTAGGGTCAGGAAAGCCTGAAGGCGCTCTTAGCGTGGAGGGGCCCTGACAGGACAGAAGGCTCCGTTTTTCCTCTCTTCGCTCTCCCCTCCCCCTCTCTCCCCACTTACACTTCTGCTTCCAATCTCTTACTGTAAGATCTTTGCCTCCTTGGGAGATTTCTCTCTCCCTCCTAAGGAAGAGCTCCCCCTGCACATGTAACCAGGACCCTGAATAAAGCCTAACCCTTCTTCTACTCCGGAAAGTCTCTTCTCTCATACGTTTATCCAGTTTGGCCAACCAAAGACCTGGGACAGGTAAGGTAAGACTCGGGTAGCCCTCAGGCTTCTAGGCCTGGCAGTGATGCCCTCTGACTCTAAAAATGTATAAATACTCCAAGGGTGAAGTTTTACTTTGGGGCTTACTGACTGGAAGTGTTTGACCACAGGAGACCCTGGGAAGCAGCTAAGGAGCCCTCAGGCTTTGAAAACCCACATATTGGTGCTTCCCTCTCTGGTAACTATGGTCAGACAGTTGGATCTGCCTATTGATCTGTCCGGCATTTGATAGCATGTCTGTTGACCTTTGATTTCTCTGCATTTTCTCTGAAGTTTAGGGTGCTGACTTTTTCCTTTGTACTAAGGAAATGATACATGTGCTTGATTAAAGTGATTGTTGACCCCTGAAAAGTTGCCTTTCCTTTTATAAATGCAGATCTAAGAAATTGTGAGAGCAGGATCCCCACTGTATGTCTGGGTCCTTACTATTACAAAATTATATTTAAAAGCTGGTCTACATATATTTAATGGAAACTTAAATTTAAATTGTTACTATGTGGACATGAAAAATATTCAAAGTGAATCCTTTTTTTACCTCATTTAAGCATTTTTGTAAAATACTTATAATACTTAAAATACTCTTCATAGATTTGTTATATCAAAGAGGTACATTATTTTTATTTTTAGATTTTTCCATTTCCAGTGATGGTCTGAGGTTACTGTCTTGAGAATAGGTTATGCAGCAATCATAATAACAATAAAACAATAACAGAGAGGTACAGTGAATATAGAAACTGAACCCAGGACCAGTTGTAAATTCAAGATCTACAACATAGTTTGCGGTCCTACTTAAGTCTCTTAATCTCTTAAAGTTCTTAACTCCCTACAAATATAAATCACAGATAAGAGGCTGACTTTCATCACAGAAAAAAGTTTCTTCATTAAGACATTCTCAAAGCCAATGAAATCACAGGTCCAAGTCACATCCTTAATGGCAATAATAACTAATATTTATATATGGCCTTAAAGGTTACAAAGCGCTTTCCAAAATTAACTAATTTGATTCGCACAACAACCTTGTACAATAGATGCTCATTCACAATTAGAAAGCCATTGATAAGAACAATAATGAATGTCTGGGGAAGTTGAGTGGAATGGTCATATTTTATAAATTATAAAATCCATAAAGATATTTTGTTCTTTTTGTAGACATGAGACCATACCTCCTACAGCTAATGCATTTAGCTACTCAACAAACTACATAAGTGCAACCATTTTTTATCAAATTAAGCTTGAGTTAGGTGCTAGAACAATAAATCCTTAGGGGCTAAGTTCATAGTTGGAAAGAGATAACAATTTGAATCTAAATCTTATTAACATTAGAATAGTGATTGGGTATTGAGCAGACTAAATGAGAACCTGAAAATATGATGAGCAAGAAAATGATTCTCTGACTAAATCAGGATGACAAGAATGCAGCTTTGATTTCTTTACATTTTTCCCTTCATTCTGGACCTAGCACTGATGTGATGCTAGATAGATGTTAAAGCTGATCAGTAACTGCATTCAGCCTGGATCCTGTAGCTATTAGCCAGTGAAACCACACCCAGAGAGATTACACCTGTCAAAGATTTCTGTAGGTGCCTCAGTCCCTGCCTCTTCTACAACCATAGATTCTAACCTAGAAAAGAAAATACTCACCACTAAAATCCTTAGCACTGTCAAATGCTTCAACATCAAAAACAGATGTAATTTTATCACAATAAATGACATTAAAGAAGAATTATTATCATTTTCTTTGTTGCTGCACCTTAAAGACCATGGGACCACTCTATCTGACTTGTAGCTTTGCTTTAGAATGTGAGTTCCTTGAGATCAAAGAGACTCTGTCTTCTCCATTAGAACGGGAACACTCTCCCTATTTGAATATGACCTCTTTGAGAGTAAGGACACGCTACTTTTCTATTTCTATCTCTAACATATATTATCAGAGTGCTTTGCATGTAGTAATGCTTAGTAAATCTTTAATTAATTCACTCAATTACTATTTTAATACTGGATTACTAGAGTGATTTAATCAGTTGTCTTAAGTATGGAATCTATCTCTGATCAAGAAGAATTACAGAAGAGTGCAGAGGAAATAGCACTGGATTATAATCAGAGGAAATTAATTCAAATTTCAGCTCTGGCATCTACCACTTGTGTGACCTAACCAGGTTGCTTTACTTATCTAATCCTTGATTTCCTCTATCTGTACAATAAGAGATTTGGACCAGATCACCTCCAAGGTACCCTTCCTGACACATGATAAGTGATTTATAAATTCTTGTTCACTTGGCAACTTTTAACTATGAACCAATGATTTTGTGATTTTTTTTTTAGTTCTGAACTACTTGAAAGGCCTATAAAATATAGTTAGTTTTAAGATTCTTCTGTTCTGTGGATTTTCTTTGACTGTTTCTATCTCTGAAGAGATTAAGGATGGATTGAGAAAGTCTGGGGTCTCAAGTAAGGGCCTAATGGTGCTTTGATCCATCCTCAGACAACACATAAGAATCTGGACCGACTAAGGCTTTAGACAAAGACCTAGTGCCACACTGAGGTCAATAAGTCTCAGACACTGTACTTAATGCTAGAAAGATGGGAGACTCAGGAAAAGGCCTAATCCTTCCCTAATTAAGTTTTCAACCTCCCAACTAACCAGTGAAAGGAATGGGAACTCTGAAACAGAACTGAGTGACTATTTCACCTGCGTGCTAACTTCCATGTTTCATCTACTGCCATTTTGGCGTGTAACTATTGATCTGGTGTTACAAATGAGCTTAGTCTAAATCCTGAGGAATAAGATTTCAACATTGAATTCCCTATGATTGCCATCACCCTTAAATTTCTGGAGTTGAGAGGGAACACGATGCCAGTGCTACTCTCCATTATCACATGATCCTGGCCAACAAACTTGGTTAACAAAATTTGTACCCCCTTCTCCCTAAAACCCAATAACGCAGAAATATTGCCTCTTGAGGTAACCCCTCTTTCTAGGGTTCTGTAAGTACACCATCCTATCATTTGCAAAACAGTGATAATTTTATTTCCACTTTGTCTATTTTCTGAATTTCTTATTCTTGTATTTCCATAGCTAATATTTCTAACAATATATTAATTAGTAGTGGTAATGGGCATTTTCACTTTACTCCATGATCTTACTGGAAAGACTTCTATCTTTTCTCCATTATAGACAGTGTTTGCTCTTGAATCCAGCTAATCCACCAATCAAGTGAAATTGCTTGTCAGTTACCTCTCTATTGCTTATTCTGATGGTGTTTTCTTAGTCCTCATTCTCTCTGAATTATCTTCTGCTTCTACCACTGATTAATGACTTCTTCTAAACATCCCTTTCTCCACTGGATTTAGAGATATTCTTAATGGCAGAGGCAGTTGGTGACCAAGTGGACAGAAGAACATTGGACCTGTAAAGAACTCAGGTCAGATCTGACCTTAGATATTTACTAGCTGTGTGACCCTGGGAAAGTCACTTTGTCAGTTTTCTCAACTGTAAAATGGGAATGATAAAAATAATCTACCTCATAGGGTTGTTGTGAGGATAAAATGAGACAATATTTGTCAAAAGTACCTAACAGTGCCTGGCACACAGCAGGTACTATCTGGGATTCTTAAACATTTTCCATCTGCAACGGCTTTTCCTGTTTTTGGCAGCATTCATGGCCTGAGGGCATGTGCAATGCAAAGTGTGCATGCTTTGTGTTCAGAAACAAAGTTATAGTGAAGTTGCAGAATGTAACACCATTAGTTTTTAATTGATTTTAGTTTGTTGCACTTACAGAAACCATTTAATGTTGCTAAATATTTTGCAACCCTGTATGGGATAGTGACCCCTGTTTAAGAAGCTCTGTAGTATATAAATGCTTATTTCCTTCCTTCTCCTTCTCCCCTGTTCTTATTTGGTTCTTTCTATCTATATTTTACCACTTCTCAGTTTCCTTTGTTAGATTACCATAATTTCCTTATCTTTATCTTGTCTCCCCTAAATAGTATAAGAGGTTCCCAGCTTTTCTCATTCCATACTTTCTTTCTTGGAGATCTCATCCATTAGAGATTAAAGTATTATTTCTAAGTAGATGACTCACAGATTTATATAAACATATCTATTCTCTCTGAAATTCTGGTCACATATTGTCAGTTCTCTGCTGTATTATGTTCTCCTGGACATTTTGTAGACATCTACAACTCAACACTTCTAAACAAAATTCATTATCTTCTCTACAAAACTACATTTTCTATAAATTATTCTACTTTTTTTCCTAGTGCACCACTACCACCCAATCACCTGGGATCATCAGAGTCATTTTTAACTCTTCCCTTGCCCTCATATCTCATGTCATTAATTGCTGGGATTTGTTGTTTTATTTACAAGATTTTGTTGTTTCCATTTTCAGAATATCTCTTGCATTTTCCCTTGTTCTCTCCCCTATAACAATTAATTCCATAGTTAATACCTTATTGATTTTGGTCTGAACTACTTCAAGAACTCACTAACTGTTTCTCATCCATCCCCTTATCCAGTCTATTCTTCCCATAGCTGGCAAAATAATTTTCCTAAGGGTCATGTCTGACCATGTCATTACTCTGCTTAAAAAAACTTAGGTGGCTACCTATTGCCTCTAGGACAAAATACAAAATGCTTGGTCTAGCACTTAACTCCCTCCACATTCTGGCTCCCATCTATGTTTATAGCCTATTTCCCTTTGTGAACATTTCCAGCCATACTGTACTACTCTCTTTTCCCTGAACTGGACACTTTATCTCTTGCCTCCTAATATTTATGCAAGTCCTCCTCCCGCACCTCGAATGAATACCTTTCTCATTTCTTCTCAGAATCTGTACCATCCTTTGAGACAAATTCAGATCTTACTTTTTTTTTGTCAAGCCCTCCCATAGTGCCCCAATACATAATGCTTTCTCCTATATCAGTTTTCCTTTAATTATACTTAATTGTGTGCATATTTTATCTTTCCTCCAGAATTTAAACTATGAAGATAGAGACAGTTTTCCTTGGGCCCTTATATCTTAAGGGCTTGACACACTGACTTTCACATTATTAACTGCTTACTGAATGATCACTTAATTCAATTGTTGTAATCCTGAATCTCTGTAAATGTGGGTAATACACAAACTAAAATACCTGTAGGAGGTCTGTTTGAACATTTGATCAAGAATGAGACATTCCCTAACAAATATCCATTTTTGAAGAAACAAAGAATACAAGCATAAGAAAACACGAAAGAAACTATTGTCCTGTGTAAACATCTAGGTAGTATTGAAGTCTGAAACTTTGTAAAGAATGAGAACATTTTTTAAACATACTTATTACTTGCCAAGCATTAGACACATAAAACATTATAAGTATGAACTCTTCTTGAATATCTCATTGTTAGATGGAATTGATCCTCGTGGTCAGTACTCAAACTTATATAACCTGCCAGAGATTTTGCTCTACTCATGTAGACTTAAAAACTCAGATTGCAAAATGAGATGTTAGAGGACTTATCTACATCTCACAGCCTTACATTTGATGACACATTGCCATATAATGTGTGTATTTTTAACTGTTTCACATAGGCGCATTTTATCTCCCCAAATCAATTACAGCATCCCTGAGGTTAGGAACTATGCCTTAAGCTTTTTATCTTTTAACTCATATTACCTAATTCAATTCTGTGTATACTGATTCTTGCTATAAGTATGCAAATCACCTCATTAGAGAAATAAAAATTTATCTTTTTCATAATTCCATAAATTGACCAAATTTTTCCAATTCTTAATAGTATTGTTCATAGAAGTTCCAATACTCATTCATATGAAAACATATAAATATGATTGATAAACTTATCAATAAATCTATAAGGGTTTATTTTGTTTATTAAGTGTTTACTATGTTCACTGAAGATACAAACTCTCTGCCTGCTAAAAGCTTATATTCTACTGGATTTTCTTTCATTCTACTTAGGAAAAAGATCTTAAATCCAGTTTTTTAAAATTCCAATGACTTTTTAAAAATTCGAATATAATCAAATTATCTTCCACAACTGGTTACTTCCGCACAATTTAAATCCTGAAATTGGGGGTTATAACATATTGTGCTACTTGGGAGGCAATATTTTTTACTTATGGAAATTACAGATAATCTTGACAGTCACCTCGATCTTACAGGATTGAAAAAAAAAGAAAAAATCAAACCTGAACACCTAAAAATATTTCAGATTAAAGATGAATTGCTGAGTGAAAAAAGCAATCATAAAAAATAAATGACTATTCTTCCAAACAAAAAAACTGCAGCTTCTTTAAAGCTACATCTCATCACAAACAGAAGTTCACAAGTAACTTCAGTCTCTTTTGAAGAAAATAAGAATGCTTCTACTACTGTAAAGCAGTTAACCCAGGAAACCATGGAAGAAAGCAACTTGTTACTATATAACAATTACAAAAATGTTGTATACTATAAAATATGTGGGTGGGATTGGAGACTGAAATTTGATAATCACTGGAAAAAAACATTTATCAAACATACTTAGTACTTCCCAGAAAGTGAATTTTGTAGCCTGAAGGGATCTAAAAGATAATTTTACACAAATGTCTCATTTTAGAGAAACCCAGACATATTCACTGACTTCTCCAACATCACCCAGCTAGCTTGAGGCACAGGCCAGCCCAGAATCCAAGCGTCCTGCTCAGGAACAGTGATATTGTCATAACATTGCACTGGTACTTATTTTAAAAAAACATTGTAAAATTGCTAATGCTGACCAAATAACAAATTTGAGTGTTTTTTTTTTTTAATGTAGATTGACCTTAAGAAAGTCTCTATGGAGAATTGTCTAGCTCTGAAGACCATATTTTAAGAAGGGAAAGCCCTTCTTAAAAAAAAAAAAAAAAAAACTAGTCAGTACACGAAGTAGTACAATGGTAACCAGTCTTGAGCCTATGTGATATGAAGATTGATTGAAGGAACTGTAGAAGTGAGGACAGAAGATCCAGAGATGACATAATAAGTCTTCAAGTACTATTTTTTGAAGCGTTGTAAGGTGGGAAGAAGGATTAATTGCTCTTTTGGGTCTAAGAAGGCAGAACATAGAGTCATGAGTGGCACATATAAAGAGGTAAATTTAGGTGTGATATTAGGAAAAACTTAACAATTAGTTTTCCAAGTCAAATGGGGGTGGGTTCCTTGTTGGATTAGATGGTTGCTAAGATCTCTTCCAACTCTCATATTCAAAATTCTTGTGAAGTCAAGCCTGGTGAATAAATGAATATGGAGAAAAAACTAAAAAAAGTAGTTAACCTCCTCTCTACCCCTTCTCTGCCTCTAAGAAAGGGGAAGTATCAGCATTAAATTATCTATATGAATGGGGGCAGGGACCAGATCCCTGATTTCTTGGTATAGGCAATGCCTACTTGAGGAATCTTCCTCTACAAATATGGTTCATCACCTTCTCTGCAATTTCCAGTCTTAGAAATTTGCCAAGAGAATTAAAAGTTTAAATGACTTACCAAGGATCACACATGTGAGAGGAAGGACTTAAACCCAGATCTTCATAACTTCAAGGCCAGTTTTCAATCCATTACGGCACACTGCCTCTCTGACAAAATACCTATGTGAGTGCTCATTCCTCCTGAACATATGCTATAACTAGGGATAGACAAAATCCCCTCCTCACTCTGATGCCTAAGGCTCTGCTACTGAAAAATAAAAATGAACTTTTCCACATGTAATATATGCTAAAATATGTATTTTTTGACATTAGATTTTTCAGTGCTTGGAAAGAATTGACCTAATTTGCATAATATGCTTATGTTGAAATTCAACTTCAAATTCTGATGGGGGAAAAAGGCAGAGACTAATGTGTTTTAAACCCAAAATATAAATGCCCATGTCAGAATGAGCTCCATCCCACATGTTTTTTTCCTTACTAATCAATAATTGTGGATACAAGTGTTAGGAGAAAAAAATGTTTAAATGGATGGAAATACAAAACTAGCTCTTGACCTTTGGGAACATTAGTAGATCTCTTGCCTTTTAATGCTAGATTGTCTTTCTGATAGAGAAAAAATTTTTAAATGGTAAAAATGTAAAAATAGGTTTACAACCTTTATTGCCATAATTAAGACATTTATACTCCCCCAAACCACTTTTTTAACATAAGCATAATTACTGTTAACAATAATCAGTCATCATCACGTATCATTTACCCAGTATTAGAAAATTATTCTGAGCAAAAATATATTGCAATGTCAGTTTAATGTTGATATGATTCACCATGAAATGTATTGGAATGTAACTAATATTTGGTATTCAAATGCTAGCACTGTCCGTTTCTAGGGGAGGGTAATGCCTAAGCTTTAGCAACTTCTGGGAGGCAATACCTACATAAGGATACAATAACTTGCAACTGATTTAAAGTCTTAGACATTAATCACAGTCCCATTCTACTTCAAGTTGTCTTTAAGAACAATTTTTATCTGAATCACAAAAAAGTCAAATTACAACCTTCACTATCTCTCCACATCTAGCATGCTTATGTTTGTATATATTATCCAGGGAAGGAAACGCTCCCCCAAAAGTCTCAGTGTCTCTATAATCATCTTGATCTCTAGGTCTGATATGCAGGGCCAAACTACATTCTATGAGCAAACAGAGAACAATTTTCCCATTGATGTTAGGTGTGTTCATTTTCCAACATGCTTTACATATCTTTTACTAATTATTTGAAACTGATGGAGTCCATACACTGATGTTTAGTATTTCCCTGCAGCAAATTAGAATCCCTTCATACTGAGTATAACCAAAATTTTGCACACTCCTAATTTTATAAAAATAATAGAAACCACAGGTAGGTGGTTGCGCGCTACCATGGAAAAAAAAGCCAAATACAAAACATGGCTTCCAGAGATAGAAGCCTCTATCACCGTCTTGTTTGATTGTTTTGAGGAAACCACTCAAACTTGCTAGGCCTCGATTTTTCATTTATGAAATGAGGGGTTTGTATTGGACAACCCCTGAAGTTGCTCACAACTCTAAATCTATGCTTACGTGATAAAGTCCAACAGGAACAGTGAAGTTCAGTAAAGATAAGAAAAAATATAGGGAAGAAATAGATAAGAAATATAAAAAGAGCCTGGCCCACATTTCCATTCCTTTCTGTATCTATTTGACTCATTTTGTCAATCTGTAATTAGTCTTCCCTTTTCTTTCCATTCTGAATTAATATTAGATAAATGAATTAATTAAAATTAATATTTCCTTCGATCTAGGTAAGTACCAACCTTACAAGGATAGAGCACACTCATTCTTTCCTCAGTTCTGACTCAAAATCCTTATTCTTCTTCATGACAACACAGTTGGCACCTCCTTTTCCCAATGTATTCCACCTCTCAGCCTTTAAGTGCACTTTCCATCCTCATATTATAATATACTGACTAATTTGTTTCTCTACTAAATCCCACCTTCTCCCTATAGACTATAATCTCTACAGGAGAAGGAATGGCTTTATTTTTGACTTTCTATCTTCACCACTGCCATGTACATATAAGTAACTTAATAAATACCCAAGGATGAGAATTTCTACTAAATGAACTAATTGTTTTAGTAATGACCTTTTAATAATAATAATCCAGAGAACAGAATTCATCCTGGATCATCTCCACTCATGCATCCTGATCATCTGCAGTCATCCTGAGAAATATCAGGTCTCTGGATTTTGGAGGAGAAGTGAGGCTGGTGACCTGCACAGCCCTCCCTTCCTCAAAACAAAGTCAAGTGCAAGTCATGTCATCATTTCTTGGTCTTCTTCATCAATGAAGGACAAACAGGATCCTGTGAGTAGAAGCAGCTGGTTGAATGCTAGCTGGGTAACTCACCTCCTCCTCTCCTGTCTGCTTCCTCTCCCCTTCCTTCTCCTCTCCAAAGGAAGGTAAATTTGTATGGCCAAAAGATGCCCAACTGACTTAGGTTTTACTGGCTTCTTTCCTATTTCCCTCCTCTCCTTCTCCCTCTCCCTCTCCCCTCCTCTCTCCTGTCCCGTGTCCTGTCCTCTACCAAAACATTAAACCTACTGCCCTCTGAAACTGAGACTTCACTGCGGCCCTGCCTGAGGGTTCCTTTGGACTCTCCTGGCTTGAGAGTGATTATTAATAGTAACTGTTGCTGTTTCCCACCCAGCCTGATGTCCTTCTTTCCTTGGCCTCATTAAAGGGGCCATGCCTTGGCTACTTCTTAAACAGGCCTATTCAATGAATGGGCATTGCTTCACCCTAAGTGAGTGCCTGCAAAGACCTTGGCCTAAAGGGCCCAAGGTGTCCCAGTGCATCCTGGGTCATCTCCAGTCTTATTTTATAGCCATTGGTAAATGGGTCATTGCACAGCTGCAGCTGAAACCAGTCCAGGCTTCTTTGCAACTTCTGATCTGTTCTCCACTAATATTGTTATTTTGTCAGAACTGATGAAGAGGGGCATGCATTGTACATGTTTAAGTTGTTTCTACACACCACATCTGATTTGAATTGTTCATTTGATATCCTTTCTTTGTACTCATTCATCTAATGGCATCAGTGTTTATAGATCCTCTGTAGGCAATGCAGTTTTTACTTAAGTTCTGGAACAGTAATTGTAAACAAGGCACATTATATGCAAATAGTAAATCAAAGAGGATTTCATCATCAATCAAAATGGCTTTTTAAAAAATAGCCAAATGTTGGAACAACTCTCACAAGGAAACAATGGATTGTTTGGAATTGTGTTCCTTTGGCAAACTCTTTTATTAATATTTATTAGTTACAGATACATGAGCACCTTGATTTCTACTCTGCGTTGGATGATTAACTGCTGGTACTTCTAAGATATGCCATATTTACTCTAATAATGTTCTATGCATTCATAGAACATTGCTTTTATCAATTTAAACACTCTCATTAGCCCACAAATGCAAAATGCTACTTTCATATTCTTCGTATTTTTCTTAAAACTACCAAATTGTACACATGTCCAAGATTGAATTGCCAGGATAAATTTAAATTCCTAAATATTTTATCTTATCATCATGTTATCAGGAAGTCAACATATGTTCTCAAAGTTAAGTTTTAAAATTTATATGCCAAGAAAATTATCAGACTTGGTTTCCCCAATGTGTTTTCTTTTCATAAGTGATGGTTCCTGAGGGGAGGAAAATATCTGGAAATAACTGCAACAAATTAAAAGGCATAAATATACAACTAAACAGATGAATTTGTGATTTATCTATTTGGAAGTTCCATCCAACAATACAAATGACAAATCATCTATTTTCTCCAATAACTTCACCATGTGGGGTCTACTCAGAACTCCATTCATTATCACTGCTTACCCTTGACATCTGACCAATACCTGTTCTCTTCCTAACATACAATTCCTTGATGACCTCTTTTATTCTTGCTCTTTTAAGAAGTTCCTCATTAGTTATATGTTGACATATAAGGACAGGAAAAGAAAAATATATATGGAGTAATTTTTACATGCCAATTTTAAACTCAGAGAAATATTCAGAGTGGCATAGGTCCCATGATTAATGGTTTCATGCTTCTAGAAGTGTAATAGCCCAGATGGCAGTAGGGAATGAAAGGTAGGTTTTCCTTGGTGTTCCTGGTGCCAAACCTTTACCTTAAGGGCACAGATATTAAACTCTTTGAGTGAATTTGTTTCCCATGAACCATATCAGACAGAAAAGAAAGGTCAAAGTGAGAAAACTTTTATGGCAGAAGCCATTGAAGTTTCGCAGAGACTTTCTCCTTTCTTAATGGGGATGGAGAGGACTGATTTGAGGGGTCATTGAATAAGATGTCTACTACAGGCCTGGGGCCCCTACCCAGAGCTACACTTAGGCAAAAAGACCAAGACAACAAGTCTCACCAAACCAAATTGACAGTTAGGAATCTAGAATTTGATCAATTATATCCTCAGACATGACTGGATCATAGGGATAAAGTCCAGGCAAGGGAGAGAAACTCAGAATAAACAAATCCTTATATCATTTAAAGTTGCATAGAGAAAAACCAGGAATACTTAAAAAATAGTTGTTTTATAAATTTTTAAATTGTTACCACATTCCTACCTTGCATTTTCCTACCCTCGCAATCAATTTACATTTTCCTGATGCTACAGGACCCTTTAAAATCTCTAAGATAAAGGGTTGTAAGCATGTTAGTTGGCAAGGTTGAGATAAGAGAAAAAAGTCTATGTTTCCTACCTTAGATATCTCAGTTTAAAAGAGAGCAATAAGTTAAGTTCTAAAGCTAGCTGATGGAAGAAAAATGGTGGTTAACTGACTATAGAAAACCTACTACAAAGTTTTTGCACAACCAAACCCAATGCAACCAAAATCCGGAGGGATGTAGTAAATTGGGAAAAAATTTTTACAGCTAAGCTCGGGGATAAAGGCCTCATTTCTAGAATATATAGAGAACTGACCCAAATGTATAATCGTACAAGTCATTCCCCAATTGATAAATGGTCAAAGGATATGAACAGGCAATTTTCAGAGGAAGAAATTAAAGCTATCTATAATCATATGAAAAAATGCTCTAAATCACTATTGGTTAGAGAGATGCAAATCAAAACAACTCTGAGGTACCACATCACACCTATAAGATTGGCAAACATGACAGAACAAGAAAATGATAAATGCTGGAGAGGATGTGGGAGAGTTGGAACACTAATTCATTGTTGGTGGAGCTGTGAGCGCATCCAACCATTCTGGAGAGCAATTTGGAACTATGCCCAAAGGGCTACAAAAATGTGCATACCCTTTGACCCAGCAATATCGCTACTAGGTCTATATCCCCAAGAGATCATAAAAATGGGAAAGGGTCCCACATGTACAAAAATATTTATAGCAGCACTCTATGTAGTTGCCAAAAACTGGAAGTCAAGGGCATGTCCATCAATTGGGGAATGGCTGAATAAATTATGGTATATGAATGTAATGGAGTACTATTGTGCCATAAGAAATGATGAACAAGAAGACTTCAGAGAGGCCTGGAAGGACTTATATGACCTGATGCTGAGTGAAAGGAGCAGAACCAGGAGAACTTTATGCACAGCAACAACCACAGTGTGTGAGAGTTTTTTCTGGTAGACTTAGATTTTTGTAATAACACAAGAACTTCTGAAAAAAAAAAATTCCCAATGGTGGACCTCAAGGCAAAATGCCTTCCACACTCAGAGAGAGAAATATGGAAGTCACTCACATAATGTAGCAGATCATGTTTGTGTATGTGTATCTGTTTGTGTATCATGTTCTGATTTGTTATATGGATTCTTTCATTTATCTTAGTCTGACTACATAGCATGACTATAGTGAAAATATACTCAATAGGAAAGTATATGTAGAATCTATACACAATTGTATGCAGTCGTGGGGAGGGAGGGAGGTAGTGGGGGGTGGGTGGGGAGGGATAAAATCGCCATTGTATGGCAGTGATTGTTAAACATTAAAAAAATTAAAAAATTAAAAAAAAAAAAAAAGAAAACCTACTACAACTCAGATTCAGTTGTTTTAACACTATTCTATAGGCCATGGGAATCCATCAGAGAAGAGGGAAGGCAAAAAAGATCATATCTGTGCCTTAGAAAGATTGTTGTTTTTTCTTTCATGTCAAAGAGGATTATGACATCAGGGAGGTGATGCCATGACATGCAAGTGAATTGGTTTAAGTGAAGGAGGGCTGTGCGAAGTCACCAGCCTCACTTTCTCCTCTGGAATCATCTGGGATCAGTGGCAAGATATAGATTGTCATGACCTTTGCCTTTATAAGCTAAGATGTCAATTTGACTGAGTCAATGCCTCGTTCAGTGATTAAGGACAGGCAACTGTATGTAGAATGGAATCTATAGTTTGGGTTATCTTTTGAATTAATTGTCCATTTAATTGGCTCATTCTTAATTGGGACTATATTTTTCTTCTTTTGACTTAAAAGCTAAGACTATTGGTACAGTTGAACAATGCTTTTTAACATTAAAATGTACCTTTCATAAAACTACTTCCCATCATTAGGATTGGAATAATGACCATGTGATAATTATTAGGCATAGCAGAGGAAAAAAATGATGGTGATAAGGGATTCATTTCCAAAGAAAGTATAAGTACCATAACCAACCACTGCAGCAGTAAATGGTTAGAAATGATGAATGTAAGCTACTTTTTTTAAAATAAGAAACTAATGAAACCATGGACAAATCATTTTATGTAAGGAAGCATTAGAATCACGGGAGCACCAGAATGTAGAGAAGCACAATGTGGTTGAAAAAAGAACTTTTATTGCAGTAAAGTTGAGAGAAGGACCTTACATTTCTGACCACAATTGGAAGCCCTAGGAAATTTCTTCATGAAGTACTCTCCTATGTAGGAATCTCTCATTATTACTGGCTCCATCAGGCTAGAGACTTCTACAAACTAAGAAGGACATCCCCTTTTACTAAAATCACCCTCAGGTATACAAGCTAAAGAATCATATAGGTAACTAGGTAATTGTTACATGTAAAAGAATTCCACTGACTAATAAAAGAAAAGCAACAATTTTTACCTGGTTCGGTGGGTATAGCAGATACATTCTGCTTTCTGAGTTTAACCAGTGGTTATTATTCCTTGAGATCCTTTTGCTCCTTGTCCTTTGGCAGAAAGTCTTCCTCACATTCTCTGACTCTTACAGACTATTGCATTGTTTTATATTAAAATGGATGCCATGGCTAAAACATGGGATCATCATTATTATCATCCTCATCAGCATTAGAATCCACATCATCATCACCATCACCATCATGGATGACAGAAAGACATAATGAGACAGCAAAAACAATCATTTCTTAAAAGGAAATTTATGTCTTGTGTGCATCTTAAATAAGCAAATGCCACTCCATTTTTTAGTTGATGTTTTTTATCATGGTGAAATTTGCTTCTCTCACATAATCACACTTTCACTAACATTTTCTATGGAGAAAGGGAAGGGAGAAAACATTAGTAATTAAGGGATCCTGTGTCTTTTAAAAACTTTCCCTGGGAAATGAGACAGGTTTTTTTTTTCTTTTTTTTTCCTCATCTGGGATTTTCTTCCAAGGAAATGAGACTAATATCACCAGCTCTCTTCCTCTCTGTATTTTATCTAAATTAGTACTTGTAAAGTAAATATCTTGTAAAGCAGGAAATGAGGATACCTATGCAGTTGATCATAATATGTCCCTTGCAATTATTTATAAACAAGCTGATCTGGAAATCTTATGACTGAACCAGTAAAATACCTATTTTTCAAGTGGTAATTACACTTATCTTTGTAGATAATTTCAATGGGTCAGCTGAAATTAGTACTGATAAAAAAAGAAGCAAAGGGAGGAGTCAAGATGGTGGAGTAGAAAGACACACATATGCTAGCTCCAAACCCACAGCCCATAAAATACCTGTAAAGAAGAACTCCCAACAAATTCTGGAGCAGCATAAGTCACAGAACAATGGAGCAGAGGAGATTTCTGTTCCAGAGAGACCTGAAAAACTGACACGAAAGGTCTGTCATGCACTGGACCAGAGCAGAGCCCAGCCCTGCCTTGGCCACATGGCACCGAGAGGAGCAGATCTGAGCAGGCTTCAGGGACAGAATCTCCAGAGGCCATGCAGGTCCCACCACCCACAGGCTCCAAAGGTCAGTGAGAGGGGCTTTTCAGCTTGCCAAGAGGGGAGCAGGGTGTCTCCATAACTCAGGCCCCCTCAGGAGGCAGTAGTGGAGGCAGTAGCAGACAGGGGTTCTGAAAGCAGGCAGGAGCTTGGATCCGTTGTTGAAGGTCTCCATGTAAATCCCCTGAGGCAACTGAGCCCTGGGTGGTGGCCCTGCCACCATCTGAGCAGCTGAACTTAATCTCACACTGAATAGCAGCCCTGCCCCTGGCAAAGCCCTGAGGCTGAGGAGCAGCATTTGAATCTCAGACCCCAAGTGCTGGCTAGGTGGATCTGGAGGTGAGGTGGGTGTGGAAAGGAAACTCAGAAGTCAAGTCACTGGCTGGGAAAATGCCCAGAAAAAGGAAAAAAATAAGACCATAGAAGGTTACTTTCTTGGTGAACAGATATCTCCTCCCATCCTTTCTGATGAGGAAGAACAATCCTTACCATCAGGGAAAGACATAGAAGTCAAGGCTTCTGTATCCCAAACATCCAAAATAAATATTCAATGGGCTCAGGCCATGGAAGAGCTCAAAAAGGATTTTGGAAATCAAGTTAGAGACGTGGAGGAAAAACTGGGAAGAGAAATGAGAGAGATGCAAGAAAAGCATGAAAAGCAGGTCAACACCTTGCTAAAGGAGACCCAAAAAAATGCTGAAGAAAATAACACCTTGAAAAATAGGCTAACTCAATTGGCAAAAGAGGGTCAAAAAGCCAATGAGGAGAAGAATGCTTTCAAAAGCAGAATTAGCCAAATGGAAAAGGAGGTTCAAAAGCTCACTGAAGAAAATAGTTCTTTCAAAAGTAGAATGGAACAAATGAAGGCTAATGACTTTATGAAACAGCAAGAAATTACAAAACAAAACAAAAAGAATGAAAAAAATGGAAGATAATGTGAAATATCTCATTGGAAAAACAACTGACCTGGAAAATAGATCCAGGAGAGACAATTTAAAAATTATGGGCCTACCTGAAAGCCATGATCAAAAAAAGAGCCTAGACATCATCTTTCAGGAAATTATCAAGGAAAACTGCCCTGAGATTCTAGAACCAGAGGGCAAAATAAGTGTTCAAGGAATTCACCAATCACCGCCTGAAAGAGATCCAAAAAGAGAAACTCCTAGGAACATTGTGGCCAAATTCCAGAATTCCCTGGTCAAGGAGAAAGTATTGCAAGCAGCTAGAAAGAAACAATTCAAGTATTGTGGAAATGCAATCAGGATAACACAAGATCTAGCAGCTTCTACATTAAGGGATTGAAGGGCATGGAATAGGATATTCCAGAAGTCAAAGGAACTAGGACTAAAACCAAGAATCACCCACCCAGCAAAACTGAGTATAATACTTCAGGGGAAAAAATGGTTTTTCAATGAAATCGAGGACTTTCAAGCATTCTTGAAGAAAAGACCAGAGCTGAAAAGAAAATATGACTTTCAAACACGAGAATGAAGAGAAGCATGAAAAGGTAAACAGCAAAGAGACGTCATAAGGGATTTTACTAAAGTTGAACTGTTTACAATCCTACATGGAAAGATAATATTTGTAACTCTTGAAACTTTTCTCAGTATCTAAGTAGTTGGTGGGATTACACACACACACACACACACACACACACACACACATACACACACACACAGAACACAGGAGAGTACAGAGTGAATTGAATAGGATGGGATCATATCTTAAAAAAATGAAATTAAGGGGTGAGGGAGAAATATATTGGGAGGAGAAAGGGAGAAATGGAATGGGGCAAATTATCTCCCATAAAAGAGGCAAGCAAAGACTTTTTAGTGGAGGGAAAAAGAGGGGAGGTGAGAGAAAAACATGACGTTTACTCTCATCACATTCCACTAAAGGAAGTAATAAAATGCACACTCATTTTGGTATGAAAACCTATCTTACAATACAGGAAAGTGGGGGAGAAGGGGATAAGCAGGGTGGGGGGGAACGATAGAAGGGAGGCCAGTGGGAGGAGGGAGCAATTTGAAGTCAACACTCTTGGGGAGGGATAAGATCCAAAGAGAGAACAGAAGCAATGGGGGGCAGGATAGGACAGAGGGAAATATAGTTAGTCTTACACAACATGACTATTATGGAAGTCATTTGCAAAACTACATAGATATGGCCTACATTGAATTGCTTGCTTTCCAAAGGGAATGGGTAGGGAAGGAGGGATGAAGAGAAGTTGGAACTCAAAGTTTTAGGAACAACTGTTGAGTATTGTTCTTACTACTAGGAAATAAGAAATACAAGCAATGGGGTATAGAAAGTTATCTGGCCCTACAGGACAAAAGAGAAGATGGGGATAAGGGAAGGGAGGGGTGTTAGAAAGGAGGGCAGATTGGTGATAGGGGCAATTAGAATGCTCAGTGTTTTGGGGTGGGGGGTGGGGAGAGATGGGGAGAAAATTTGGAACCCAAAATTTTGTGAAAATGAATGTTAAAAGTTAAATAAATAAATTTTTAAAAAAAGGCAGCAAAAATCTTGACAGAATTTTGGGATTGGAGAGACCTAGGAGGAAATCTAGTCAAACCACATCTCCACAAGGGATCATTCAACAATTGTTTGAAGATCTCTAGTGATGGGGAACCCACAACATCCTGAGGCAATCCATCCAACTTGCGGAAAACTCATTGTTATTGAGTTTTTTTGGTTTCTAAAATCTCCCTCTTTGAAACTTCTAAAGTTTTGACCTTTGGAACCAAAAAGATAAAGTTTAATCCTAATCTTCCTTCAAATGCTTAAAGACAATTACTATTTCTCCCCAAAGTTTTCAATTTTTCAGGACACATATTCCTCCAGCCTTTAGAAACATTTTTTATACAGCATGAACTCGAGGCCCTTTGCTACCTTGTTGGTTCTCTACTGTGTGCTCTTTAGATTTATCAATGCATGTGTTTATTTTAATAAAATTTAGCATTCAGAAATGAGCAAAGGAAAATATAGTGGAATTAAAAATTTTGACTCTCAGCCTAAGTTCAAATTTGGCACAATAGATTACCTGCCAGGCGTGGAGTCAGGAAAATCTGAGTTCAAGTATGGCCTTAGATACTTACTAGTTGTATGACTCTGAGCAAGTTCTTTAACCCTGTGTGACTGTTTCCTCATTTACAAATTCAGTTGGAGAAGAAAATGGTAAAACACTGTAGCATCTTTGCAAGAAAACCCCAAATGGGATAACAAGGAGTCAGACATACCTGAAAAATGACTGAACAACAGCAGCTTTTTGAGAGTCATATTGTGATATTCCTTCCTATTGAGCTTCCAGTAAATTAAGTCAAATTCCTAGATTGTTTTTAGGTGGATTGTTGTGTAGATAGACTTCCTAATCTTGAACTTTTGAAGTTGACTTTAATTAAAATATAAGATAATTAACTTTATTAGATTTCATCTTAAAGGATTTAACCCAATGTTCAAAACTATTGAGATTCCTGTCATCCAGAGTGCTAGGTATCCCTCCTAATTTTTTATCATCTGCAAATTTGATAAGTATACAACCTATGCCCTTGTCCAAATGTGCTCTACAAGAGATCACCCTTTAATATTATGTCAATCTATTAATCTCCTAAACCAGATACAAATCCTCAAAACTATTTTTGTCTGACCTAGATAATCCACAAAAAAAGAACACGCAGGACTCTGACAAATGATAAAATCTAAGCAAACAACATCTGATTATTAACCTAGTCAAAACAAAACAAGAAAAAGTAAATGAAGTTAGTCTTGAATAAATGACACTTGATGAACTCATTCTGACTCCTTACAACCACTACTTCCCATTCTAGGTGTCTGGTAAACATTCCTTTGATAGCACATTCTATAAGTTTCTCCTCCCAGGAATTAAAGTCAAGTTCAATGACCATTATTGTGGGATTTACTCTTGTTCTATTTCTGAAATTGAGACTATTAGTAGAATATCTCTCTCATGTTCTTTTCAAAAGCTGCTAAGTACTCTTTTTCCATCTCTCTACTCAGGCTGGTTTTCAATTCTCTATTAGTCATTTTTACTATGTACTTTCTAGTCTATTGATTATTCTTCTTGGTAGGAAAAACTGAAACAAAATAAGAATTAAGGACCTCAGTTTTCTCTCTACCATCCATTATTCTCATCAACCCTGAAGAGTGCATCTATCCCTTCTTCAGTCTTGCTGTTTCCTCAATGTGTGTGTGTTTATCCTTCATTGCCAAAGAAGACCATGCCATCAGAGAAATAATGACATGACTTGCACTTGACTTTGTTTTGAGTGAGTGAGGACTGTGCAGGTCACCAGCCTCTACTTCTCCTCCAGAGCCATTTGAATCCAGTGACCAGATATTCAACAGGATGACTAGAGATGACCCATGATGAGGCAATTGGGGTTAAGTGACTTGCTCAAGGTCACACAGCTAGTGAGTGTCAAGTGTCTGAGGTTAGATTTGAACTCAGGTCCTCCTGACTCTTGCACTGGTGCTCTATCCACTGCACCACCTAGCTGCCCCAATTTCCTCAATGTAGCTAAAAACAAAACAACCCTGTTTATTGTACCTAACTTTTTCTTTTTCTAGCTTCAGAGCACTCTAAACTTTAATGCTTCTAATGCTATTGTTAGAGAACCATGACTCACTTTCATTTTTTTCTTCCATTACATGTTCTTGCATCAATATTAGGTGTGTGTGTGTGTGTGTGTGTGTGTGTGTGTGTGTAAATCTTTTTAAACTCTAAGTTGGTTGGTAAGTCCCAGAACAGCTACATTAATGTCTTTATGTGGCTTCCCTTTTCTTCTTCATTGGACATATTTTATTTTGTTTATTCAGAATATCATTTATAAGAGCTTCCCAGTCCTTGTAGATTTATTTAAGCTATCAAATTTTGGTCAACAAGATCTTACCTATCCTCTGAAGCCTTTGTAAGTCTATTCTTCCAAGATTAAGGATGCATGCCAAACTATGCCTGACTTTCCTCTCTCATAAATGTTAAATGCAACCAAATCTCTTCAAAGTTCCCATTATTTCTCCTTCAGCATTTGGTTCCTTTTTATTTGTGAGAATCAGGTCCAGGAATCCAGATAGCTGCATAAACTTTTTATTTTCTTATCTATATAGAAGCTGTTTCTCCAGCACAATAAAATAAAAGATTCTTGAAGGTGGGGACTACTCTGTTTTTGTCTTTGAATATCTAATGCCTAGCACGTTGCCTGGGACATAGTAGGATATATTGGCTAATAATAAACATTAAAAATGCTTGTTATTATGAGTGAATGAATTCTATTATCTTCCTTTAAAAAATCAGGGCATTTGGCCATCTCCAGTTCTGCAGTACCTCTTCTGCTTTCCCTGAATTTTCAAAGATCATTGACAGTGATTCAGCAATCACATCAACCAGTTCTTTTTAATACCAGAGAATATAATTCATCTGAGAGAGGTGCCTTATCATTAAGACAAACCAGGAAATTATTAGCTGTTCTGGTTTTGGCAAAGAGTGCTCTAGCAGATGTCCAGATAATTTTAGTCCCCAATCCTTCCTACATCTGGTCTTCATGGCAGGCTTATGATCTGTTGCCCAAACTTCTCAGCAATTTCCTCTTTCTATCCAGGATGTCTATATTAGACTCTAATGAAGATAACCATTCTGTTCCTAACTCCAAATTTACCCAAATATTAGCAAAACATCCTTTCTTTCCCTGGCTGTGAGAATTCCTTATTTGGATATGTATCATTAATGTTCAAGGCTATTCTCTGCCTTCTTTTACCTATATTGATATATTTGAATAAAGTATACAATTAGAGTACCCAGTCAATAGTCCAGCACCAAGGTATCTCACTGATATCTATGAGGTCAAATTTTATTCTTTATTTTAGGATTTTTATCACAGAGTTTTTATTTTTTTTATTCAAGTGTAGCCCTTTTCTTGGTACAGATTTCCCTCTCTTAGCTGGGTTACTGGAGAGAATTGATGAGCCTGAAATGTCTCCTCAAGTAAAAGTATGTATAATGCAAAGTTTCTCAAATTCCAATTTTCAAGTATTATGTCCAGTATTTAATTTAGCCATTTAGCAACTGGAGCAGTTCATCAAATTATGGTTTCCATTGTGCTGTCTACTTCATGTAATGTCGATGTTGACTTGATGTAAACAACACCATGGGGTGATTATTTTTGATGTTGGTATACTTATCCTTGTTATTTCTAATGTTGTTTATTTTGTTGCTTTTGAGGTTTATTTGTATATGTTAACTGATTTTTGCAAAAGAGTTTAATATTTGGTTGCATTAAAAGGAAGGAAGAAGGGAGGGAGGGAGGAAAGACAAAGGGAAGAGGAATGGATGAAAAGAAGGAAGGATAAAGAGAAATATACAGTAAACAGGCAGGAAAACATTTCTAAGAATCTATAAGTTTCATGTTTTAAGTAAAATGCCTGGTTGTATGTAACTTCTGTCCCAAAGTCTATTGATATGAAACTATCTTTTTGTTGGTCGAGATGAGTGCCCAGTGTGAGGAGTAGGGCAGAGCTGGTAAGAGCTAGATAGTTCCAGTATCCTTCAATCCTCTGTGGGACTCTTCAAATTTCATGTCTTCTCTGGGATTCTAAAAGTGTCAAGTCACTTCAGGCAATTCTGGCTTGCAGTTTTGAGATGAAAGATGAAAAAGGCTAGCCCTGTTTCAGGTTGCTGAAGGAAAAGACTGGGAAAATATGATGAAGACTGCCAGCTCCTCTGGCTATTAATTTATATTTGACATAAATAGTCCCACAGTATGATTACCTATGATATTGGGACAATCATGCTTATGATTTTAAGTAGTGTTACTTATTTTATCAAATAAAACTCAATTCTTGTACAAGGAAGAACTCTGTTTTTGTTTTTTCAGTCATGGAGGAAAAATGTCATCCTTACCTCAGCACAACTCAAGTCTCTCTTACAATAGTTACCATGAAGTTTTAGGGGTTATCTTAATTGAAAAAAAAAAGGCATTACCAAGAATTATCTGACACCCTATGGATTTTGACTTTGAATTGATTTCCACGGAGAAACCTGAGTGACCAGTAAGAGAGACAAAAAAGTAGCTGTAGAAATGTCTGCTCCTTGATCTCTTATACACTATCTGGTCTTCCAAAAATTTAGAGATTCAAGTCACATGTCCTGGATGTGATTTAGACATTGTGCACCTGAAATGACTTGTCAAGATATTTCTTAATAAAGTAGCTTTTCATAGTGCTGCCTACTGAATCCACATTAATGTGGATTTGGTGGGATAATCAACTTTATTATTCTAATCTTTATATTTAGATGCATTTAGTGTCAATTAGCTGATGACAAGTATGTCTTTGATGATTTGGCAAAGGTGTGCTAACTTAATTGTTGTATGGTAAAGACCTTTGATTTGAAAGGTATCATGTTTTCATAGAGATCCAGTGTCAAGGTGTAAGAAAGCAGGCATAACATAGTACTAAATAGCTTTGGCTTAAGACCTTGTTGGGACTTCCATGGAGAAATTTAGGTATCCAGGAAGACAGAAAGAGTGTATATCTACACACACACACACAGACACACACACACACACACACACACACACTCACATACACATACACACATTGTGTGATGTACACACATCCTGTGGACAAATGTATTTCTTGTTCTGAAGAGATCAATGGAGTAGTTACCATGGAGACTTGGTGTCTACCTGTAGACACACAGGTATTTTCTAGAGTTGCCTAATCTCTTGAGGCTCTTGACATTTAAAGGATTTCCAATAAGTAAGCTGAGTGTCCAGGCAATCAGAAAAAAGGAGGGACCATCTAAACACAGGTGTCCAGACATTCCCTCAAAGTTCCTTAAGTTCAAGTTTAAGTAATGTATATTTTATTTAACTTAGATATTTAGTTATTGACTCTGTAAAGTGTCTTTTTTTTAATTTTCCTGAATATTGCATGTCATTTTAATGTGGATTTGAATCACCTACTAACAAGGTATAACAATCTATTTTTCAATGTTAATTTTTGTCCTGATACATGTGATGTCTATTTGCAGATTTCAAGTATACCCCTAAGCTGATCTTGTGAGTGCAAAATTGTTTTTCAATGGGAGGAATATAATTATTGCCTCTGCACTTACTTATCCTTCCCTATGTGAGTTAACATGGTGATAATGTTTATCTTCAGAGCATGCAGGCATTACTCATAGTCTCCCAAATTCCAAGTTTTAAGTAAAATATATTGCACATTATTTAGACATTTAACCACTGAAGCATTCATTAAGTGATTTTTTATGTTTTTTCCTGTTTGTAAAGCTAGTGAATTTAAAGATAACAATGCCACAGAATAATTACCTTCAATGTCCTATTTAACTGTATGTCTCCCATTACTTCTGCTGTCTATTTACATATCTGGTAGACCTCAAAATCATTGGGTATGAGAAGGAAAGTAGACTGTCTCTTTCCAGAAATCTTGCTTTCCATAGTGAAGTAAATGTGGAGATTTAGTAATTTCCCACATTGGCAGGCATGACCAGGAATTGTCAAAATTCACCAAAATTTCTATCTTAGAGAGATTTCTATTGACAAGCCTGAATGATCATGGAGAAAGGCAAAAGGAAGTATCTACCATAGATAGAAAGGCATCAGAGTTTCCCAAATTCCAAGTTTCTAATAATGTCTTTACTTTAGACGTATCTGATGAAGTAGTCTATCCAGTCATATTTTATATTGTTCTATCTATAGCATTCCATATTAATATGAATTTGAGGTTAATGAAAACATTCAGTGATTTCTAGTGATTGTGAAATAATTTGCCTTGTTGTTGTAATTTTCATTTTTAAATTTTGATTAGTGTCATAACAACAAGAAGATTTCAAGCATAGATCAACAGATTTAGGAAGGTAGTGCCAAATTTTTGATCACTGGAGCACAAAATTTTGTCTACATGGCGCTCCAGAGATATCCCAACTTTAGCCTCAGTTGTATCTAGCCAAGAGGACAGTAGGCTCCGCTTTTCTTCTTTCCTCTCTCCCCTCCCCCTCTCTCCCCGCTTGTACTTCTACTTCCAATCCCTTAAGATCTTAGCCTCCTTAGGAAATCTCCCCCTCTTCCTCCTAAGGAAGACTCCCCTGCACTTGTAACCGAGACCCTGAAATAAAGCTCAACCCTTGTTCGACTCTGGAACGTCCTTTCTCTCATATGAGCATCCGGTTTTGGCCAACCGAAGACCTCGGAGGTGAGGTAAGAAGACTCGGGTAGCCCACACAGGCCTCTAGGCCTGGCAGTATCTGGAATCACAAGTGTGTACCACCACGACCAGCTGCATGCAATGTTAATGTTAATGTACATTTAAAATAATCTATGTCGTGTGATTATTATTTGTGATGTTGGTATAACATCCTTCCATTTAGTGTTGATCAAGATTTGGGGTAAAAGTGACACAGTATAATTATCTGTGCTGTTGCCAAAAACATCCTTTACATTTTAAGCATTTAATATTTTGGGGGGGTCTTTATTGGTCTTTCATGCTTATTCTCAAAATAGTCATTTTCTCCAAATTATTGGAGAATTCTAATATTATTTTCCAAAGGTGGCAACTTAGTCCTTGTGCACTCCCACAGAGTTGCTACCATAGAGACTCTGTGTCTTAAATAATTTTCTTGAGTTCCCTCGGATTCTGACCTTTAAGGGACTTCTACAGTCCTGGGTTGCCAGACAGACAAAGGAGTAAGACATTGAAATGAATACTCACACAATACCAAGGGATTACACAAAGTTCCCCAAGTGCCAACTTCCAAGCAATACTTCCTGAATATAATCTAGTCATTAATCCAATGCAGAAGTCTTTCAAGTGACATTTTATTTTTACTATGACATGAAACGGGTAATGTGGATTTGAGATAAACAATAACATGCATGTGGTAGCTAGGGGGTACAGTGGCTAGAGAACCTAACCTATAGTCAGAAAGACTCATCTTCCTGAATTCAAATCATGCTTCAGACCCTTACTAGCTATGTGACCCTAGACAAATTACTTAACCCTGTTTGTCTCAGTTTTCTCATCTGTAAAAATGATCTGGAGAAGGAAATGGCAAACTCCTGCTGTAGCTTTGCCAAGAAAAACCCAAATGTGGTCACAAAGTGTAAGACACAACTGAAAAGCAATGGGATGCAATGGTTTTGTGTGATGTTGCAATAATTTGATCCTAATACTTTAAAAACCTTCAATAGGTAATTCCTTCTGCCATGATAGAATGACTGGGTTCATAGAATGATTTTAAATTTAAAGTTTCTATTGGTACTGTTGATTAATGTGGCAAATATATGTTTTGATGAGATTACATGCATGAGTAAGTAGTACTGGCTTAATGGATGCTATTTGTGTAGTCATATGCCAATTGTTGGTACAAGGTTGAAGTTATTGTAATTGCTTTCTCATTATTCTATGCATGTCATATTATATTGCCACTAATTTGCATACCTGCTTTACCGTTTCACTTGCTGTGCATTTCTTACATGGAGTGGTTGTTTCATTGTGTGATTACTGTATAATATTGTATTTCTATTCCAAAGTTTAGCATTATTGCCTTATTGATTACTATGAGCATGGATCATTTCTTTAGAATTAGAGATGAATCTTAATACAATACATGGTGATATTTTTGAACGTAGGACTTAATAGAGATCTATTGATATTAGTAGTCCTGAGTATAAAAAATAAGGATGCTAAAAATCATTGAAAAGAAGTGTAAAATGACTTAAATGATTGTAAAATAATTCACAGCTGCCTCAGAACCAATGATATGTTTTAGATGGCGTATTGTGAATTACTATACCTATTTGATCATTCAAATATTCCTCATATCTTTTTTAGTAAGAAATAGCTCCTGGAGAGTAATCTTGAGACTATTTTCTGTCCCCATCTACCAAATGCAAGAAGGAATTACTTTTGAAAAATCAGATGCTTTACTGAACACAGAAGCTTTCTAGCAGGAGAGAAAAATCTGAAGCATATTTAAGTGAGAAAAAGTATGTTGTGAAACGTTATAGGTCTAACACATGTCTTTATAAAAAAAAGTAACCATGTCCCTCCTAGGAAACAAACATGGAAAATTTAGATCAACCATTCTGTAGAATTACTCCAGCATTGGCAAATATCTTTGAAAAGAGGGGGAGATGGATACTTTAAAGGAATGCTATTAGAATTGGATGTGGCCTAAAAACTACACATTCTGGAATACCTTTAAATTCTACAAAAGGGTAAGAATTTATATGGAATTCTAATGTTTACTCACATTTAGGATATATCAAAGTAAGCAGAGTAAGTTTCCTAACCATGGCTCTGATAGGTCCATACTCAGGAACTATGACTAGAATGAAAGAATCTATTGAACCAATTCTAGCCCAAAGTACAAAGAAGATATTGAAAATGACAAATGGGGACACCCTCCCATATAAAGAATGGAAGAATTCATTCAAGCATACACCCAATAGTGGTATAGGTGTTTTCTCATTGCAAGAGTGAGATGTAGAATGCAACCACAGTGTTACCAACACAATTCATCTCACAGAGTCCTGAAAATTCCAGGAATGATCAGGAAGATTCCTTTATTTGTGATGAAAGACTTCAGGAACCATTTGTGAGAGTTGTTAGAAGTAACATCACTAAGTCTAGAAGGCTGTTTGGATCATCTAAAATAGTCTCATGGAAGAATAGGAAGATGTGAATGTGTCCGCTAGTTCTGAATAAAATAAACAAAAGAAATTAGTACACCATGCCAAGAGTTCAAGATATGCTAGAATATCTGGTACACAGTCATTTACTCACAGTATTAAGAGTTACACAATATATACTTCCAGATTCCTTTGACAGAAAAAAAACAAAATGATCTGGAAAGTTGGATTTTCCCAGTTTGACCACATACCTCAAGCTGTTTGGGGATATGACGAAGACTGGTGAAACAGAACCAAATAAGGGAGACATCAAAGAACCTAATCAGAGATTACAAAACCCTCATTTGTGTAATATTAATGCCACTGTATAAATTTTTCTGGTTTTGCTTTTAGAAAAATGACAAACAGAATGAGCAGACTGGGAAGAACAATTTATACATCGACAATAACAATACACAAAGGAACCATTTTGGAAATAAGAACTATGATCAATGCAATGACCTCTTATGATTCCAGAGAACTAATAATGAAAAATGTTATTCATTCCAGAGAAGTGATGGATTTAGGGTGCAGAGTAAGACATATGTATTTTTTGTATACAGCCATTCAAGGAAATTGTCTTTCTTGGTGTGCATATATTACCAGGTTTTTTCCTTTTCTTTAATGAGGTGGAAGGGGGAGAAAATAGATTTTTCTCTTTAAAAATAGATGTGGAAGGGGGATACAGATGTGAAATGGTGCATGAGTTTTCAAATGAGTTCATACTAATTTTACTTAACTGCTTAATTTTGTTTCAAGATACCTCTCAGAAAGTAGGTGTAATCTATATATTTATATAATGTAAAAACAAATAAAACTAAAATAAATATAGCTTTAAAAAACAATCTAAGCAGGGAGGAAGTAGTCATAGACATGAATTACCTGCAAGTAATGATATTCCTAGACAGTTTTTTTTGTCTTTGGAAGGATACAGGAGGAGTGGGACACAGAATTGGCTACAGGCAGATAGATGATCTGAAGCCATCAAGCAATAAGTTCCTGTTTGAGAGTCTATGACAAGTCATATACTTTCTCAAACGTATAAGCAGTACTCAGAGAAGATTGAGTTGCTTGAATTGCCCATTTCCAAAGAAAATTTAAAAGCTAAGGTTTTTGTTTTGCTTTGCTTCATTCTGCTTTATGTTTCCTTATGTAAGTTCAAGCCATATATGTACTGTCACTTCATTTTTCTTTTAGTTATACATGTATTATTTTACTTTTTGAACTTGCACATATACTACTGCTTATGAATATTTGTTATTATTTTACCTATATTCACTTTGAATTCATTTTTTTCTGTTTGTGATTATTTATTTGTGTACAATGGATAAATATGCATTCATTATGATTTTGAATGTAGCATGTCTTCCAAATAACTCAGATACTTGGCCACTGAAGCCAATTATTAAGTGATAGTCTGTATTAGGATGTTTACTTCAAGAAAAGTTTATGTGGATTTGAGGTAAAGAGTACCCTGGAATCATATGTGTTACTGTGGGGATTGCAATAATTTTTTTTGGTATTATTCGTTTGGTATTTTGTTTTGGTATTATCTTTATTTTTAATGTTTTTTGCTAATATTTTGAGGTCTATTTGCAGAGAGACTTATCTGATCTCCTAGAGAGAATCAAGTTATTAGCCAAGGGCAAAAATGTAGTCCTTGTCTGATCACAGATCATGTCTCTCCTTGGAATGTTAACATTGACAATTCCTGACTTTCCACAGCCAGCCGGAAATTACAGAGCTACCTAAATACTTATGGCCTTTAATCTTAAGGAGATGCTCATTGACAATCTTAGGTGATCATGGAAAGCGAACAGAGAGCCACAGAGATGTACACTCACAGGCAACTAGGTAGATATTTCCCAAAGTCTCTCATCGTCCAGTTTTAAAGTAATATATATTTATTATTTTATTTTTAAATTTTATTTTCATTTATTACAAAACTTTGTGTGCTTATATGTATATAATCCAGGTATATAAATGACATATATGTGTGATTTGTGTATATACATATACATATCTGTATATTTTATGTATGTCTGCATATAATTTATACATTTAGACAAAAAAGTAGTCTGTCAAGTGATGTTTTCTTTTCCATTGTGATGCCTATCACAAACAATATTAAAATATTTAAGATGAGCAGTATCATGTATTGTCATCTGTGAATCTGGGACTATCATCTATCTAATTATCAATGTTGATTGTTTTATATATGCCTGAAGTAAACTTGGAGATTCATGGACACCTCTGAAGATTTTGCAAAGGAGTAAAAAATTATTATCTATTGGGGAAGAATATAATCCTTGCTTTTGAATAAGTCAAGCTAGTAGAGTATAGTTACCATGGAATCTTGGTATCGATCTAAAGACATTAAGTATTAACCAGAATTGCCTAAGTTCCCATAGTTCTAAACATGAAGGACTTTTCAAGGAAAAAGCTAAATAGCCAGGAAGATAAATAATGGTGAGGAATATGGGTAAATTTATAGAAGACCAAATAGACACTAATCAGAGTTGCTTGAGTTCCAAATTTCAAATTATGGATCTTTCAAAGGGTTTAGAAAGCCATTGGAAGACTCAGTCAAGTAATGTTTGGCCTAGTGCTATTTATCACATTCAATGGTTCAGGTAGGTTTGATATAAACATTGCCATGGGATGACTACTTTTAATATGACTACTTAATATTGAAATAATCACCTTTGTTATCTTAAATATGAGTCTTTTATTTTTACTTTAGCTACACTTGCAAGGAAGTGAAAAATTATGATATCTTTGCCTCTGCACAGATCAACCCAGCCCTAAAGTCCTGCAGGCAGGTAGGCATCAACAGAGATGCCTAGGTTAGCATGGATTTCTGTCTTGAGGGTACAAAAAGATGCCTAGATGGCCAAGTAGACAAATAACTGAAGGAGACATGAAAGTATCTACCTACCAGCAATCAAGCAATGTCCATAGCTACTCAAGTATCAAATTTTAGCAATATATCCTGAATTTATTAGAGATATTGAAACACTGAAGCAGGCTGTCAAACAAGGTTTTGCATTATACTTTCTACTACATATTTTTACTGCAACATTAACTTGAGTTTGAAGTAAGAAGAATATGAGATTATGACCTTTGAAGTTACTCCAATCACCCTTATTTAAAGTGTGAACCTTTTTTCTATATGAGTGATACTTCTCTAAGGAAGTTGACTGAATTTATTTAACAAGGGACTATAAAATTGTTAGATATTGGGATAGAGGAGTGTAATCCTTTCCTCTGCGCAAATTAACCCAGCTCAAGAGTAGTTACCATCTAGAGATTTCGTGTCTATCTGAATGTAGGTAGGATTACCCAAAGATTCATAACTTCTGAGACATTCAAATATTTGAAGGGGCTGCAAGATAAATAGAGTGATTTGGAATACAGAAAAGGGAGAGATGCATGGAAGCATATCCCCAAAGATCATAAATACATTCTCTAGGGTCCTTTGAGTTGAAAATATCAATTAACACATCTTTCATGTGGCATATATTTAGCCACTGAAATAGTCTTTCAGTTAAATGTTTCTCCTTATGCTATCTACTGTATACTCGCTTAACATTAATTTGAGATAAACATCAGCAGCATAAAGTGATTATTTGTGATATTGGTATAATCATTCTTATTATTTTAAATGCTTTTATATACTTGTGAAGCCTATTTAAAGATACCACACATGCCTCAGCATATTTTCTATAGGAGAACAAAATTATTGGTCTGGGGGAGGAATGTAACCCTTTATTTTGCACAGATCAACATATACCTAGAATAGTTACCATGGTGACCTGGTGATTACCAGCAGGGAGGCAGGCAGGTATTAGATAGAATTTTAACAAGTTCTTATAATATTTTACCTTTGAAAGGATTTTCAAAAAAGATCGATAAATGACAGGGAGACAAAAAAAAAAGAGTAACATGAAAGAGTCTACTCATAGAGCAGGAAAGCATTATTCAGAGTTCCCCAAGTTGCTCAAGTAATATATGCTGCCAGAGTCATAGATAGTTAAAAACTAAAAAATTTTGTTAGGTGAAATTTTCATGATGTTGTCTACTGCATACAACAGTTAATGTGAAGATGTATACTATCATAGCATGATTTCCTGTGAAGCTGAAATCATCTTTATTATTTTAAAAGGCTGATACTTACTTTGATATGTGATCCTTTTTTGCACATCAAATATACCTCAACTGATTTCATAGGGAAGTGACGAATTGTTTCCCAAGTAGAGGAGAAAAAGTTTTTAATTAAGGACCTTCCCCTAGATTGACAACCATAAAAATTTGATTCCTACTACTGGACAAGTGAAAATTAACCAGAGTTGCTTAAAGAATTGATTTAGAAATCTATTTTCAAGGAGAAGATACAGTGGCCAATGAATCAAAAAAAAAGAGGAGGAATGGAAGGAAATGTCTGTCCAGAATTAGGTAGAAATTACTTAGGTTTCCCTAAATTCCAAGTTTCAAGTAGTGTATCCTGCATGTGAGTTAGATATCGCGCCACTAAAACCATATTTAATGGAACATTTTTGTGTTTGCTAATGCATGAAATATTAATGTGAAGTTAAGTAAACACCATGGAGTAATTAGCTCTAATGTTAACATAATCATCCTTGTTATTTTAGATAATGATTTTTTTCACATTTAAATGTTAGGGACACTTCACAATGTTATGCGTTCCTCAACTTCTTTTGTAAGGGAGTGAAAAATTACTGGCCTACCCATAAGCACTCAGGTATTAACCAGTGATCACTTAGTTCCATGTTTCAAATAATAAAAACTACATATGATCGATATATTAATCCATGGAAGCAGTTTTTCATGCAACGTTTTTCATTGTCATTTTTTTACTACATGAAATATTAATGCAAATTTGAGACAAACAGAACCATGAAATAACCACCTGTTTTATTAAAAAAATCAACCTTGTTATAATAAATATTGACCCTTTCTTTTTTAATGCTGTCAGCACCTATTTGAGAACATCATACCTCTTTAGCTATAGTCCTCCACATAAACCAATCCAATCCTATAGTAGTTATCATGAAGACTTGGTGTCTCCCTGCAGGCAAATATATATTAAGTGGAATATTCTAAATTCCCATGACTTTTGAGCTTTAAAAATACTTCAAAGGAGAAGGCTGATTGGTCCTGGAGATAGACAAAGGAACATGGAAATATATATAGGTGTGTGTATGTGTGTGTATATATATATATATATATATATATATATATATATTATAAATATACATATAAATGTGTATATATGTATACCTATATGTGTGTGCATATATACACTCACACACATACACAGAAGCAAGGAGGCATTATGCAGAGATCCCCAACTTCTAGAAACAAAACATTTTGCATGTGACAGATTTAGTCACTTAAAAAATCTGTCAAAAATATTTTTTATTGTGTTGTTTGTTGCATGCAGTGGTTAATATAGAGGTGATATGAGCAGTACCACATATGACTATCTGTGATGTTGACATACTCATCCATGCTATATTAAATATTGATGTTTAATTATAAATACCTGTGATGTTTATTTGTAGGTATAAAGTTTAATTCAGCTGATTTTGGAAGAGAATGAAAAAATATTGGCCTGAAGGAAGAATGTAGTCCTTGATTTTGTACAGATCGACTCAGCCTTAGAGTAGTTACCATGGAGACTTGATGTGTACCTGCAAGCAGACAGAGTTTACTCAAAGATTCAGAGTAGCTTTTGTCCAATGAAAGGGCTTCCTAGAAGAAGCCTAACTATTCAGGCAGATAGAAAATAGAGATACAGATGGAAAAGTCTACCCAGAGACAGGCAGGCATTTACCAGAGTTATCCATGTTACATGTTACAAGTAACATATACTGCTTTCTTCTTTCTATAGGATGCACCATTAATGTGAATTTGAGATGAGCACTAGTATGGAGTGATTATCTTCAATGTTGGTACATAAATTTTTGCTGTTTAAAATGTTTATTTTTAAAATGCTTGTGACCTATTGAAAAATGTCACATATACTTCAAGATATTTTGCAAAGAACTAAAAATTCTTAGGCCATGAGGAGGATAATAATCTTTGCCTGTTCACTGATCCAATGAGTCCTAGGTTAGTTTCCATGAAAAACTTATATCTACCTTCAGGCAAGCAGGAAGGTATTCCCTAGGGATTCCTAAACTTCAGTAGCATATGACATTTGAAGAGACTTCCAAGGAGAGACCTGGGTAACTAGAGGGAAAGCAGAATGAGAGGGGCAGGAAAGAGTATACTCCTAGAGCATGAATGGATTATCTACAATTCTATTCGGGCCAAAGTTTCAAGTAATACAGCCAGCATTTCTTGTACATGTTGACCAATTAAGTACTGGTTTGCAATGTGTTGTCTACAGCATGCAGTTTCTTAATATAGATTCAATATAAAGAGTACCTTGGGATTATTACTTGTGATTTTGAAATGTCCATTTTTGTTATATTGACTACTGAGAATTATCTTAATTTTTAGTTGTGTGATACTGATTCGCAGATGTGAAGTGTATCTCAGCTACTTTTGAGAGTGAAAACTTGTTGCCCCAGGGGAGAAAGGTATTCCATACTTCTGGACAGTTCAATGTTCTCTAAGAGTATTTACCATAGAAACTTTCTATCCACCTCTACAAATGCAAGTAATACCTAAAGATTCCTAAGATATTCTGGATTTTGATCTAGAAGGAATTTTTAAAGAGATGGTTCAATGCCTAGGCATACAAAAGAGGGAGACCTGGAAATGCCTACTCACAGACAGGCAGGAAAGTAACTAGAATTCTCCAAGTTCCAACTAATATAAAATACATGATGTCAGTACTGAACCACCGAAACAGTCTGTCAAGTAAAGGATTTCACTGAGATTTCTATTTCATGAAACAATGTGAATTTGAGATAAACACTTTGTGTTGTTGTTATGTCACTTAAGTCACGTCAGATTCTCCATGACTCCATTTGGGGCTTTCTTGGCAAAGATACTGGAGCAGTTTACTGTTTCCTTCTGCAGCTCATTTTACAGATGAGGAAACTGAGGCAAACAGGGTTAAATGATTTGTCTAGGGACACACAGCTAGATAAGTCTTCCTGATTCTGAGTCCAGTGCACTTAATCGCAGTGCCACTTACATGAGATAAATGGTAGTGTGGGGTAATTAGGTAGTTGTTGACACAATTACCCTTGTTACTGTCAATGCTGGTCTTTAAAAGTATATTTGTGACATTTATTTGAAGATGTCATGTATATTGCAATTTATTTAACAAAAATATTGCTGGCCATGAAGACTACAGGCTATGCTTATGTAGAGTTCAACCCAGTCTTAGAGTAGTTACCATGGAGACTTGGTGTCTACCTGAAGGCAGGCAAGAAAGTATTACCCAAAAATTCCAAGGTCCAGTAGCTTTTGACCTTTGAAGAGACTTCTAAGGAGAAGACAAGGTGACCAAGGAGAAAGAAAATGAGAAGGTCATTGAAGAATAAACTCTCAGAGTAGGAATGCATTACCCAGAGTCCTGCAAGTTTAATATTTCAAGTAATATGTCCTGCATGCTGTTCATGTATTGTAGCCATTGAGTAACTAAAGAATATGCCAAATAATATTTTCCCTTTTGCTGTCTTCCACATGCAATGATTAATGTGGATTAGATTTTAAAAGTATCATGGGACCATTGCTTATTATACTGAAATAATCATTCCTGTTACTTTGAATGCTGACATTTCTCTTTTTATATTATACTCTTTACCAATGTCAAATGGATCTTCATATTTTTTTCTAGAAGTTAACAAACTGTTGAATAAGGCAGGGACTGTTTTTCTTGCATCCAGATAGGCCAGCCCTTCCCAAGAGTAGTTACCATGGAGACTTGGTGTCTACCTGCAGACAGGCAGGTAATCCCCTTCCTAATGTTTTCTGGGTTTTGACCACTGAAAGACTTTTCAAGAAGAAAGCTGGGTGGCTGGGCATACAAATGTGAGGACTTTTTAAAGAGAAGGTTAAATGTCTGAGCATACAAAGGAGGGAGACCTGGAAATGCCTACTCACAGATAGGCAGGAATAGTCACTGACACTCAAACAATCTGTAAAGTAAAGTTATGCATTGTGATTTCTATTTCATCACAATACACAACTTTACAGAATGTGAGGTAAACAGTAGCATGAGATGATTGTCTATGTTGCTCATATAGTCATCCTAATAATTTTAAATAATAATCTTTTGTTTAATGCTTGTGACATCTATTTGAAGAAGTCATGTATACCTCCGTTTATTTTAAAAGGGTTTGGTTAAAAAAAAAACAAATTGTTGGCTGTGGAGAGGACTACAGGCTTTGCTTATGTAGAGAGCAACCTAGTCCTAAAGTAGTTACTATGGAGACTTGGTGTCTGCCTGCAGGCAGGCAGGAAGGTATATTATGCAGAGATTTATAAGGTCCAATAGCTTTTGATCTTTAAAAAGACTTCCACTGTAAAGGAAGAGTGACCAAGGAGAAAGAAAATGAAGCTGTTGAAGAGTACACTCCAAAAGTAGGAAGGCATTACCCAGAATTCCTCAAGTTTGGTGTTTTCAGTAATATATATTCTGTATGCTGTACATTTGTTATGGACATTGAACAGTTAAAAGAATGAGCCAAACAGTTCTTCATCTGCTGCTTCCAACATCTTAATATGGATTAGATATAAACAGTACTATGGCATTAGTTTAATCATTCCTGTTATTTTGACTATTGATATTTACTTTAATATTTGTGTGTGGTATCTATTTGCAGACATCAAATGGATCCTATGCTTTTGCCAGAGATTGCAAATTTGTTGACCAAGGCAAGAACTGTTTTCTGTGCTTCTGAACAGATCATCCCTTCCCAAGAGTAGTTACCATGGAGACTTGGTGTGTATCTGCAGACAGGCAGGTAATACCCAAAGATTCCTAAGATATTTTGAAGAACTTTTCAAGAAGAAGGTTGGGTGGCCAGGCATACAAATGAGGGAGACCTGGAAATGCCTACTTATAGGCAGGTATTTAAGCAGAATTCCCCAAGTTCCAAGTGATACATAACATAGGATATTGAAATTGAACCATTGAAGCAGTCTCTTAAGTAAAGTTTTACATTGCGATTTCTGTTTCATGAAACAATATAAATTTGAAGTAAATGGTAGCACAAGATAGTTAACTCTTTTGCTCATACAATCATCCTTGTAATTTTAAACGTTTAAACATTTTTTTAATGTTTGTGACACCTATTTGAAGATGTTCTATATACCTCAATTTATTTAAAAAAAGGGTTAAAATTTCTGGCCAAGAAGACTGTAGGCTGTGCTTATCTAGAGTTCAACCCAATCTTAGAGTAGCTACCATGGAGACTTGGTGTCTACCTCTAGGCAGGCAGGAAGATTTTACCTAGAGACTTCTAAGGTCCAGTAGCTTTTGACCTTTGAATAGGCTTTCAAGGAAAAGGAAGGGTGACCAAAGAGAAAGAAAATGGGAAGGCCTTTGAAGAAAATACTCCCAGAGTAAGAATGCATTACCCAGATTCATGTTTGATGTTTCAAGTAGTATTATATCCTGCATGCTGGGCAAGTATTATAGACACTAAACAACAAAAAGGATGTGCCAAATAATATTTTCTGTTCTGCTATCTACTACACAAAATGTCTTCATATGAATTAGATATTAACAATGGCATGTTAAAATAATAATTCCTATCAGATTGACCATTGATATTTACTTTGATGCTTGTGTGTTATATCTATTTGCAGATATACGTTTGCAAAGTGAGAGAAAAATTACTGCCCAGAAAAAGGAATGCCTTCCTTGTTCTGGGTAGATCAACCCTACTCTAGGCATCTGACATCATGTTAGTTACCATTGATGTTTGATGTGTACCTGCAGACTGGCAGGAAATACCTAAAGATTCCTCAGATATTCTGGATTTTGTCTTTTGAAGAATGTTTTTTAAGGAGAATGATGGTTGGGTAGGAGGACAGATTAAGGAAAGAAACATGGAAATATCTACCCCCCAGGTCAGTTTCCCAAATTCCAAGTTTCAAGGAACATAAACTGCATTTGATTTAGATATTGGGCCACTGAATCAGTTTTTCAGTTCATATTTTACATTGCACTTCCCTTCGCATGTAAAATTAATGTGAATTAGAGATAAAGTAGAATGGAATGATGACTCATGATTTTAACATAATCATTCTTATTATTTTAAGTATTTTTAAAATGTTTATGACATCTTATTTGAACATGTCCCCTATATCTCAGTTTATTTAGCACAGGAGTGGAAAATATTTGGCCTCAGGAACAATATTCTTCTATGCAGATAAACCTTGCTGGTTGAGACTCAGACAAGTGTTACCCAAAGATTCCTAAGGCTTTTTGGCTTTTGAAAGGGAAACAAAAAAAGGTAGGGGAATGGACTAGCATAATTGCAGAGGCAGGGATCATCCAGATTTCCCCATGTTCCAAAAAACAGATCTTGAATGTGACATATAGTTAGCCACTGAAAGACTTTCTCAAGCAATGTTTTACAACTGAGTGTAATGGTTAATATGGATTTGATGTAAACAATACTGTATGAAGATTACCTGTGATTTGATGATAATCATTTTGTTATTTTAAATGTTGACATTTATATATATATGTGTGTGTATCTATATACGTACATACATATTTATATATATGCATATACATATATATAAAATTTTGTATTTAAATATTTAGGTCTTGCATGCTATTTAGACATTTAGCCATTATAGAACTCTTTCTGATAGTGTTTTGTATTGTACAGTACTTAGCTGACAAATAGTATTTTCTTAATAAATATTTATTGATTGTTTGTCTTCTACTATACATAATATTCATGTAAATTTGAGACTACGTAAATTATAATATCAAATGATTACATATTACAATGCCATAATACTCTTGTTATTTTAAATACTGTTGTCTTTTTTTTAAAAAATAAATGTGATGGAAAAACCTGAGGCAAGATGCTATCTATACCTCAGCTACTTATTTGCAAAGCAGTACAAAACTCTTGGCCTTGGGGGAAAAAATAAAATCTTTTCTTCTATATAGATGAAGAAAATCCTGCAGAAGGTACTGTGTAGCCCTAATGCTTAACTGTAGGCAGGTAAGCACTCTAGTACTTTTACCCAGATTCCTAAATTCCCATAGTTTTTGACTTTTGAAGGTACTTACAAGGAAAATTAGGGATGGGAAGAAAGACAGAAAAAAACAATAGATTTAGAAGAATATACCTCCACAGTTTCCTAAGTTCTAAGATAAGTGCACTATATCTTGCATCTAATTTAAAAACTGGACCACTGAAGCAGTCTGTCAAGAAAAATTTTACATTGTGATTTATATTTCACGAAACACTAATGTGAATCTGAGTTAAAAGGTAGTATGTGATAATTAACTAGGATGCTGATACAATCATCTATGTTGTTTTAAATGTTGGCCTTTTTTAATGTTTGTGACATATATTTGAAGAGATCATGTATACCTCAGTTTACTTAGTAAAGGGATAAAATAGTGGTTGGCCAAGAAGATCATAGACCTTCCTTGCATAAAGGGCAACACAGGAGTAAAGTAGTTACCATGGAGACTTGGTGTCTGCCTGCAGGTAGGCAGGAAGGTATTACCCAGAGATTCCCAAGGTCCAGGAGGTTTTGATCTTTGAGGAACCAAGGAGAAGACTGGGTAACCAAGGAGAAAGAGAATGAGAAAACCAGAGCAGAAATGCATTACCTGGAATTCCCCAAGTTTTATTTCAAGTAATATATATTACTTGCTGTACATGTGTTGTACACACTGAGTCACAAAAAATGTGCCAAACGATATTTTCTGTTTTGCTATCTGTTGCATGCAATGGTTAATGTAGATTAGATATTAATTGTACCATGAAACATTGCTGGTGATCTTGAATTAATCATTGCTGTTATTTTGACTGTTGACATTTATATTTTGATATTTGTGTGTGATATCTATTTGCAGATGTCAAATGCATCTCCATGCTTTTGCAAGAGATTTAAAACTTGTTGCCCAGGGGGAGGACAGATCCTTGCTTCTAGGCAGATCAACCAACCCTCCCTAAGAGGCTTGGTTTTTACCAGCAGACAGGCAAATAATACCCAGAAGATCTTAAGATCTAGTGACTTTTGAGCTTTGAAAAACCTCTCAGGAAAAGGCTGGATAGCCAGGCAGTCAAAGGAAGGATACTGGATATGCCTACCCAAAGACAGGCAGGAATTTAGGTAGAATTCCCTTAGTTCTAAGTAATGTACCCTCCATATGATGTCAGTATTGAGCCATTGAAGCAGTCTGTCAAGAAATGTGCTGCATTATTTCTTCTATTACATAGCATATTAATATGAATTTGAGATAAAGTTTAGATTGAAATGATTACTTTTGATGCTTATATAAACATCCTCGTTATTCTTGTTATTTTAATGTGTTATCCTTTTTAAATTTTCTTACATCTTTTTGAACATATTTCTTTTCCTTATGTTTATTTTGCAAACAAATGCAAAATCATGGGGAGAAATAAAGTCCTTGCTTATGCACACATGAACCCAGACCTTAAGTAGTTGCCATGGAGACTTGGTATCTACCTGTAGGCAAGAAAATATTACCAAGAAATTTCCAATTTCCCTTGGCTTTTGACCTTTGAAGGAATTTCCAAAGAGAAATCTGGGCTACCAGTTTAATCAGAGAGAGAGGCAAAGGCAGAGAGAGAGAGGGACAAACAAACAGCAGTCATGGAAGAGTATACCCTTATAGGAACAATACGTTGCTCAGAATTCCCCAAGTTCTCAGTTTCAAGTAATACATCCTGCTGATGAAGTGGATATTTACCCACTGACACACTCTGATGAGCCATGTTTTGCATTGTGCTCTCTATTGTTTATAATTGTTGACATGTATTTGATTGAAATAATAACATGATATCATTACTTCCGATATTGAGAAAATCATTCTTGCTAAGTTGTCAACTTTTAACTTCTTATATATATTTTTTGTTTGTGGTTGATGTCTGTTTGTAGATTTTAGCTAGCCTTCAGCTGCTTACGGAAGAGTATGAAAATGTGTAATCAAAGAGAGGAGTGTAGTCCATATTTCTGGAAAGATCTTCCCTCCTCCTAGAGTAGTTACCATGGAGACTTGGTGTCTACCTGCAGGCAGCAGGTATTATCTATAGTTTGACCTTCTAAGGCACTGGAGTCAATCTCAAATAGAAACAAGGGCCACTAATCTATACATAAAGGATCTCCTTGGGGAGCATTTTAACTTAGTTTTAAAATGCAACATTATCGATGTTTTGGAGCAGGGCTTCTTAAAGTTTTTCCACTTGTGACTCCCTACAATTCTTCTTAAACTGTGGATCACGATCTCATATGGGGTCATGACCCACAGTTTAAGAAGCACTGTTTTAGAGTACTTTCATTTATTTTGTTAAATATTTCCCAATTACCCTTTAATCTGGTTCAGGTCACACACTAGAGTGTTTCCAGCAGGCTGTGTCTTTGACATCTTTATTCTAAGAGTCTTAGTAGACGATGGGAGGTCAGGTAAAGAGAAGAGAGACGAAATACGGGACTGTCTACCCATTGGAAGTCAGGCATTATTCCAAGTTCCAAATTTCAAGTAATATTCTTTCCATGTAATTTTACACATGTGGAGTCACTGAAGCCGTTTGTCAAGTAAAGTTTTAAATAGTCCTTTCTGTTGAATGTAATATTACTATGAATTTGAGGTAAATTGTAACATAGAATGATAACTTAGAATGTTGGTATAATCACCCTTGTTATTATAAATATTCATTTTAATGTTGTTGATATCTATGTAAAGATAATAAATATGCCTCAGATTATTTTGGAAAGAAGTGAATAACTGAAGACCCTAAGAAAAAATATTGTCCTTGATTGTTGACAAACCAACCCAATCCTAGAGTTGTTACCATCAAGACTTCGTGTCTGTTTCTATGCAAATAGGCATTAAGTAGTATTGCCTAAGCTCCTCTACTTTATGACCTTTAATTTAATTCTAAGAAGATTTGGCACCAGGCAGATAGATAAAGGAAAGAGTCATGGATGAATCTAGATACAGACATAAATGTGATAGATAGAGGTCCTCAAGTCCTATCTGTCAAGTAATATATCCTGCATGTGATGTAGATAATGAACCACTAAAGAAGTCTTTCCATTTGCCCTATGCTTTCTACTAAATGAAATGTTAACATGACTTTAGGTAAATGACAGAAACAAATTTGTGGTTACCTGTGTTATTGCAATAATAACCCTGTTATTTTAAATACTGATCTTCGTCTTTTTATGCTTTGGATACTTTTGACAAAAGGTTTATGCTTCAGTTTATTTTGAAAGGGAATACATAATTTTGGGTCATAAAGAGAAATACAGTCCCTATCTCTGCACAGATTAACCCAGTCCTACAGTAGTTAGCATGGAGACTTGGTGTTTACCTTCAGACAGGCAAGTATTATTCAGACATTCTTAAGGTATGGTTGATTTTGAACTTTAATAGGACTTCCAAGGAAAATATTGAGTGGTGAGGCAGATAGACAAAGGAGGGAGCCATTGAAATGCCTTTTTAATGGGCAGTTAGGCTACTTATCTAGATTTTCCCAAGTTACAAATTTCAAGTAGTATAGCAATGGATAGAGGAGCAGGAATAAAGAAAGACCTGAATTCAAATTTAGACTCACACAATTACTAGCTGTGTGACCCTTGGCAACTACTTACCTTTGTTTGCTTCAATTTACTTAAGTGTAAACTGATGATTGTAATAATAGCACAATAGAGATTGGGGACTAGATTTTAAAGGACTCTATTAGATTGCAAACTCCTTGAAGACCAGAACTGTCTTTTGCCTCTCTTTGTATCACCACTGCTTAACAGGCTGCCTGACACTTAGTAGGTGCTGAATAAATGTTTTTTGAATTGAATGTGAATGCCAAACACAACATTTTGTATTTATTCCTAGAGGCAATAGGAAGCCACTGGAGTTTTGGAGTAGAGGATGACAAGATTGAACCAGCATTTTAGGAAAATCTCTTTACTGGCTGAATGGAAAATGATTTGGAGTGGGGAAAGACTTGAGGCAGGCATGCCCATAAGAAAACTTTTGCACAATCAAGGGGTGAGAGGATGACAGCCTGTACTAGTATGGTGGCCATGTCAGAGAAGCAAAGGGAATATATTCAAGAAATGTTGCAAAGGAGAAATTGGCAAGCCTTGGCAACAGCTTGGATACTGTGGGTGAGAGATAGTAAGAATTCAGGATGATTCTTAAGTTGTGGCCCTGGGGAACTGGGAGAATAGCGTTCCCTTTACAAAAATAGGGAAAGTGAGGGCAGGAGAGTTTAGGGAGAAATATAATGATTTCTCTTTTGCACATATTGAGCTTAAGATGCCTACTGGACATCCAGTTCTAGATGTCTGAGAGGTAGTTAGAGATCTGAGAGTGGAAGTCAACAGAGATTATGCAGGAAAGATAAATTCAAGAATCATCAGCATAGAAATGGCAATTAAATCCACAGAAACTAATGAGATCACCAAGTAAAGTAGCATAAAGGGAGAAGTGAAGAGGGTCCAGAACAGAACTCTGGGAGATACTTAGTGTTTCAGGGGCTGATCTGGAGGAGCCAGCAAAGGAGGCAAAGAAGGAGCAGTCAAACAAATATGAGGAAAACCAGGTGTTCCCCCCAGAACTAGAGAATACTAGAGTGTTACAGAGGAGAAAGCAATCAATAGTGTCAAAGGCTGCAAAGGTCAAGTAGAATGATGATTGAGGAAAAAGTCATTGGATTTGGCGATGAAAAGATAACGAGTAAATTTGGAGAGTAGTTTCAGAGGAATGAGGTTGGCAGGCAGTCTGTAAGAAGAGGGGTTAAGAAGAGAGTGAGCAGAGAAAAAGTGGAGGCACCTATAGTAGCCTTTTTTTAGAAGGTTACAAAGGGCAGAAGAGAGTTAGGATGATAGTTACCAGGATTGGAAGGATCAAGTGAAGGGGTTTTTTTTCAGGATAAAAGAGACAGGAGCATATTTGTAGGAAGTTGGAAATGAACTAGTAGAGAGGGAAATATTGAAAATAAGTGAAAAGTGGGAATGGCAAAGGGGTAATCTGTTCAAACAAACAGGATGGAATAGGATCTCTTGAACAACTAAGCTTAGTAAGGAGCAAAGCTACTTCCTCAGGTGAAACAATGGTAAAGGAGAAGAAAGTGGAAGAAGGCATTTGAGCAATAGGAAACAAAGAAGAGGAGAGAACAGAGACAGAGAGTTCACTTGGCACATAGTAAACACTTAAACCTTTCCTTCCTTCCTTCCTTTCTTCCTTCCTTCCATATGATTCAGATACTGAACCACTGAATCTGTCTCTCAAGTAATGTTTTGTATTGTGGTTTCTATTGCATGAAACATTAATGTAAATTTGAAATAAAGAATACTATGCAATGGTACTTGAGAAGAAGGTATAATCATCCTTGTTATTTTAAATGCTGATTTACAAAAACGTATTTGTGACATTTATTTGAGGATGTCTCATATTTTTCAGGTTATTTTGCAAAGGAAAACAAAATTATTTGCCATGGGGAGAAACATATTTCTTGCCTGTGTATGGATCAACCTATTCCTAGAGAAGTTACCAAAGGGATGTGGCATCTCCTGCAGAGATGGAAGTCACATGAGTCTATGGAGAGAAGACTTTGCTGAAGAGATGGAGCACAAAGAAACCAAGGTAGAGCAGAGCTGAAAGGAAATTGGTCAGAACAGTCAGAACTGAGGGAGAGAGAGGAGGCAGACAGCTATGCTCTTCAGTGTTTGTGGGAAAGTTCTATCTAGCCTGGGGTGGGCTTGGGGATAGTGCTGTCCTCTGCATTGTTATTGTGTTTAGATTTTTATTACTATGATGGATTTGGCTTTCTGGTATCTGATTAAATATTTTGGTTCTGTCTTCCATGTGGAGAGTCTGTTGTATTTTGCCATTCAGAATTGCACTGGGATATACGTGGCCACGATAGGTGCTGTGAATATCACATTGGTGCTTTATCTCCCTACAAACACGTAGATATTATTCATTTTTGCCTGAGCTCCTGTGGCTTTTTGAGCTTGAATCTACTTCCAATGAGAAAGTCTGGGGACTAGGAAGACCAACAAAGTTGGGAGATATGTCTACCAACAGGTAGGTAGGCTTTACTTAAATTCAGAATTTCAAGTGGCATTACATTCATTTAATTTACATATCAAGTCACTAAACAGCTTGTCAAATGATGTTTGGTATTGGGTTGTCTAGTGCATTCAGTGTTAAAGCATATTTAAGATAAACAGGACTATGGAAAGATTAGCTACATACCATCTTTCTTATTTTACCGTGGTGTGTGCATGTGTGTTTGTTCTGTTTGCTATGTATGAAGTCTACTTGTAGATGTCATGAATAACTCTGCTAATTTTGCGAGGGAATGAGTAACCATTGGCCATAAAGAAAAATATAGTCTTCTCTATAAAGAGATCAACCTAGCCCTAGACAGGCTACCATTGACTTATTGTCTGCATGTTGGCAGGGTGGTGCGAGAATTAATTATTGATCCTATATTTTATATTCTATTTCACTCTGCATCTGATCCTATTCTGTAACCAAATTCTATGTACAAACCTAAGCCTTTTTTTTGTTTCTGAGTGGAGAAACTCATTAGTTCAAAAGGTCACTTATCCCTTCTCATAGTCATATACTAAAGTTTATTCTCTCAATTGATTTCATTTAGTCAAAGAAAACTCTGAACTAAAATTTAGAGATTCAATACTCTCATGAATTTTTTTTAAATATAAGGGAACTCTTTTCTCAGCACTTCCTGAAAATCACTTTGTGTGAAGGAAGCTTGTTATTCCTCATAACTTCAGTTCCTGAGGAACTCTGTGATTTTTGTGTGACATCCTTCAGGACAGACAAGCTGACCTTGTCTCATCTTAGCCTCATTCTTGCAAATTAATAAAAGTGACTTTTACCTCATTCCCAGGTGCCTGTGGGCCTGCTATTCCTTTCCACTAAATGACTTTGGGAGGTAGCTGGGTCCCGTAAATCCAAATTCAGAACAGAGAAGGGTGATCCATGTCCCACTTGTGTGCAAACCCCTCCCTGTAATGTAATCAATCATGGTCCCTCATCTCAGTGATGCTGTCAGTTCCATAACCAGTGATATGATGTCTGTTCTGTCATTTATCCTACGCCTATAAAAATGAGTTGCATCTTCAATACTTTGTCTTTGGCATAAATGGATGAATTCACTGACTCTTTTATTGGCAGGTAATGTGACTGTTAATAAAATGATATTTTGCTCAGAGAAGTGGGCCTCAGTTTGGCTTTGCAGAATTTTACTCACAACAATGGCATTACTCAGGGGTGGATAACTGTGTTTGTTTTGTTTTGGTTATTTATTCCTTTATGGGACTTTCTGGAGAAGCCTGTTTGGCTAGGCTGACATAAAAAAGTGAGAGATGCCAATAGGTAAATCAGGTCTATACCAAAGTTATCAAAGTTACAAGTTTCAAGTAGCCTATCTTTCACATAATTTAGATATTTTCTCACTAAAGTCATATGTCAAGTGATGTTTTGCATTGTCCTCTCAACTATATATACAATTAATGTGAATTTAAGTAAATGATACCATGAAATGATTACTTATGATTTAGGCATAATGAATCTCGCAGTTTTAAGTGTTGATCCTTTTATTTAATGTCTGTGACACCTATTCGAAGATATATTCTTCAGTTGATATTGACAGAGAGTACAAAATTGTTGACCATGAGTCAACCCAGCCTAGAGTAGTTATCATGGAGACTTGGTGTCTACCTGCAAGGAGGCAGGTATTATTACCCAGAGATGCTTCAAATCCCATATTTTTGACATGAAAGGGACTATCAAGGAGAAGGCTGGGTGATCAGGCAGGCAGACAAAGAGAATTACACCAAATGTCTACCCAAAGGCAGAAAGTCACATCTAAGAGTTCCCCAAATTTCAACTTTTAAGAAACATGTATTTCAATTAATTCAGCCATTTAGACACTGAAGTTGTTTGTCAAGTGATGCTTTATGCTGGAGTCTCTACTGCATGAAATGGACAATGTGTACTTTATGTAAATGCAATCATGGGATGACTTGTCTCAATAAGGACTGACCTTTTTTATAAAGTCTTCATAGTTGATTTTCACCTTTGTGGTATCTGTTTGCATGTATTAAGGAAACCTTCACTGACTTTTCAAAAGGAATTATTTTTCTTTTGGCTGTGGAGAAGAATATAGTTCTGACCTATGCACAGACCATCCTCTTCTGAAGTAGATATCATGCAGACTTGGTGTTTCCTTACAAGTAGACAGGTTATGACCCATAATTGCCTCATTTCTCATGGCTTTTAACTTAAAATTACTTTCATGGAGGAATTCTATAGGGATCATACAAAACTGAGAAAGAGGTTAAGATTCTATGAGAATGAGAGCTTAAGTCATTTGATAAATTTAAAATTATTTTGGGGGGAACACTCATACCCCTTAGATTAGATTGGAATCCAGGAAGGCACTGAGAGACAATGAATGGGAGATTTGGAAATAGCAGTCCTGCCTGCATATGTACACAGTTAGAGAAGTAAAGGCTCAGAGCTGAGAATGCCATGAACAATCACACATGCCAAACTGCTCAATATGAAAGTGTCACTTGGTGCTTTATACACGTATAGAACTCAGGCATCTATCTGCTTTTAAGGCTGATGTAAAGCAAGTGTCCTCCTGAGTGTACAAAAGGAAATTTATAGATAAATGTATTCTGCTTGGAACTACTGTGCTCTCTTGGTGTCTAGTAACAAAAAAATAAACTTTGCTGAGAAGTCATGAGCTAAAGTCTTAATGGATGCAATCTCAACATAGCTCAGATATAGAGTACCACTCTGGATTTTCATATGTCTGGAGAGTAGAGCTATATTTAACTTTGAGAAAAATCTATGGTCTAAATCTATTAAAATATATTATTATTAATATCAGGGAAAACAATGCTTCAATCTGTTGGGTTTATTATGTTACTCGTACAATTATTACTATTAGGCTTATTATATCACTGTTGCTGTTCCTGTTAACAACAACAGTAGTGATAATATGAGAAGCAGTGGTATTTAAATTTATCTTTTCTTGTTATATCTCTATATCTGATTACTATCAGATAGATATCAGATAAATATTTATCAAGTAAAAGTCAAGAAAGGTTTTTAAAAATGAGGGCATACTATTTGGAATAAAGACACCTGGCCTGGTGATGGCTGCTGTTGGAGCTAAGAAGGTAAAGTTGGATTGGATCATCAGTGGTGCAGAGAAAGTCAAGGATTTCCTGGAACAATGTGCTGTGAGCAAAAGAAATTAGTGGTGGATTTGTACCAAGCAAAAGCACTGTATCCATATTCAACTTGCCTTTTTCTGTGACTAACAATGACTTAAACAGGATATTTTCCAAATATAGAAAAGTTTTAAAAAAATAGCTCATCTAAGTTATGCTTGTCCTAAAACATGCTTAAAAATGTGAATCACCAAAGCAGAAAGAAAAGAGAAGAAAGAAAATTATTGAACCAGAAGAAGAAATTGAAGTAGAAGAAAGTGAAGATGAAGGAGCAGACTTTGCTTGAGGCTCTGATAGCCTCAACCAAACCATAGTTTTCCAGCAAGTCAGAATTGAAGAAGACCAACAAAGATGGAAGCCCAGTGTAGGAGGACCTCAACATCAGAAGATTCAAGATGCCCAACGATAAAGAAAAGTACATATTTCAGCAATGAGTGATTAAAATTGCTTTACTATGTACATATGACTGAAATATAAAAATCTTAAAGTTTAGCTGGTGTTAAAATTACCATTGGAATTTTGAATAGAAGGAAACATACAACTAACAAGTTTTACACCTTAAAACTAGGATTACAAAGTTTACTTTTATAGGAAATCAAAAAATAATTTAGAAGCATCATATATCTAAATTTATTTTAATACAGTAATACAAATCCAATTTTGCTTCTAAAATATTACTCTTCTTAAATCGTATCTAAATGCAACTGAACCAGCTTAATTCAATAATAAAAAGAAAGCTGGATTGCTAAACATTGTCATGATGCCATTGTAGACATGCACTAATGAGCTGAAGTATTAAGAAGCTACTAAAAAGTTAAAGCTTTCCTCATGTTTCACGTGTCAACTCGAGCACTTCTCAACTCTAATTTTAAAGCTTCCCAAAAATTAAAGTCAGTGGCTTAATTATATTTAGAAATGTTCTTTACTAAAGTTTCCAAAATATTATTTTAAAGGATGAATGGCAGGATTTTAGGGAAGAGGAGGAGAATTTACTACATAGTCTACTTATATAAAACACAAATAAATTAACATAAACAAATGACCACCTGACAGATACAAAATGAGGGCACGAGGACTTGACATGTCTGTGGGAAGATGAGAATAAGTTGATAGTACAAACAAGAGATTGAGCAAGTATGGGAAGAAAAAGTAGAGGTAACTGTTAGATCCAGGTCCTGAAGAAGACAAAAGGAAATGGTGTCAGAAGTATTAGCCTGAGTGAATTATAAGGATAACACTTATGTGAGCATAGAGAAAGAAGAGAAGTTTCAAAGAACTTAAGAAGTGAATCCAGGAAACTTATTTATATCTAATGACCATAGTCTTAAAAAAATAGAACCATATATTCAGGTATAAGATAAGAAGGTGATACTATTTCAGGTTTCAGAAAGAGAAATAGTTTATAGTATGGTAGGGAATGGCATAGGAAGTTGACATATAGAGATTAAAAAAGATAGCTAAGATATAATGAGGGCAGGTTTAGCAATGAGGGTCCAGCTTTTATGTATCACAAATTTGTAGTAACTAAAATTGGCTAATTTCTATTGAAATTTTTGGAACTTTTGGCTTTGTTCATTTTTTTAAATCTCTGTTAAGTTTGCAAAATTTTTTTAAAAAACCTTTTAATTCTAGGCTTTTCCTGTTTAGCCAAAGTTGTCAAAAGTAACTTTACATTTCTATTTTTGTCATTCTTTTTACTATTGACACTGTGGGTATACAATGTCTTTAAAACACTATTTGTGGTTGTCAAGGTCTTGCATTTTAATATAAAAAGCATCCTTGAGAACTACCTCTATGGATATCCAAAAAGTCAGAAGTTCTATATTCCAATATATCATATATCATATACCTTGTACTAGATAACTAGTTAACAAGACAATACTACCAACATGTTTTTCTCTTCTGGTGACGCTCTTAAGTAATATTAACTTGGCATTATAAAATAGTTCAGTATAGTCCCAAACAATATTTGAGAAGTAGCACTACATAACAGAATGCTAGATTTGCAGGAATATCTTAGTTTTAATCCTACCTCTGGAACTTACTAGATGTATGACCATGGGCTGAACTGCAGATTTCCCGTCTGTGAAACAGAGAAAATAATGTCTGTAGTTCCTACTTCGGGTTGTTGTTGGGTTCTACACTGTATGAAAACATTTTGCAAACCTCAGAAAGCTACCTAAATATCACTTAATGTTAAATTGCATATACCCTCAGTTTTAGCAACAACTATGATGTTTGAAAATGATTGTTGTCACATAGAATTCTTTACAGAATTCTCAGAAAGTGTAGAAAAATCTGAAAAGTATATACAAAAAGGAACCGATCCATTTCTAGAAGAGCCTTAAAGGGGCTGGGAGTGCAATAAAGGAGTTGCTTTTTTTAAACTAGGTCAGTTAAAATAAATTAATGAGGTCAATGTTTATAAAGAACAGAATTAGATTTAATTACTGGTTTCATCATCACTCTGTGTTCCTCAGCTTTTCTAGACTCAGTGAGAGATGGATGAAAAGAAATCCTCTGGCCGTGCAGTTTTTAGAATTGTTCCATTTCTGATCTAGTCTTTTGTGTTCTTCTCACATGATGAGGAGGATATGTGATTAGGTCCCATAGCTTGAAACTCTCCTGTATCATGTTAACTGTAGCCACTAACATTAGAAACCTGCCCTCTTTACACTGGGTCATATCAAGAAGAGCCAGTAACTTGCTTTTCCTTTGTATTATGACCAGATAAAATGAGATTTCTTTTTCTTTCTTTCTTTTTTTAAATTGTTGAATTGGCCAGATCTATGATTTATCAATGGAAGAAATCCCAAAGAATTTGGAGCTCCTGTACCAAGGTAGATCAACAAATGTTCTGCAATTCATCATCAGAAAGTTTCCTGAAACATTAAGAGAATAAGTGACTTGTCCAGGATCACACAGCTTCTATTCATTAGATGTGGCACAGTAATCAAAGGAGATTGTTCCACACAGGGTTTTCCTTCCTCCAAAAGTTGTACATAAAAAGTCAACCTTTGGCTTCTGCCATAGAAACTGCAGCAAATATGAAAACTGAAAAAATCAAAGTAAAGCTAATATTAGGTTGGAAATTAGTAAAGATTATGCACACTATTGGGATTACCTAGAATTAAAGTTCTGTCATTTTTTGAATAAAAAACACAGATCTATCAGAATGCTCCAAGGGAATCAGAATGTTGTTTCTTCCCCTTGTTTGTGTAGTTAAAATCAACAGCTTAATATACTCAGCTATTTTCTTTCCCACTCCCCTCAGTTCACCTCGATTGCTTTAAGCACACCACCTAGTAATGAATATGGAATTGGTGACATTTAAATAAATGAAAGGAACACAGTTCAACTCTGACAACCAAAAGAAAACAGGGAAAGGAAATGGACTATTTCAATAGCAAGAATGGATTTTGCTCTGATGAAATGAAGCTGCCTCCATTGTAACACACATGATGTATAACTCAATCAGTTTCTACAAGGAATAAAATCAAAGAAAACATAAAAGAATTTGTCATCTGTTACTGATCAGACAAAAGTACATTTCCACTGCTAAAGCATCTTGCAACATAGGGAAACCTAGGTGAAGCTAAGTTTAAAGTCTCCATTAAAGTGTTCAGCTTTTTATTTACTAAAGAAAAATGGTACAGTTGACAAGTGACATTTCTGAAATGGTAGACAATGGTTCATAGGAAAATCAAATCCATTAGAAAATTTGCTACAGAGCATTAATAACTGTGAGTGCATCTAATAGGAAATGTAATTCTTGGAAATTTTTTAATGCATCTGTTACTAAAATAATAACACATTTATGTTAGTCATTTATGGCTATAAAGTACTTTATATGCATTATTTCACTTGATCCTCACATCTCAAAATAAGATAATATGATATGTATGTATGTACAGGTGCTCCATTCTTGATATAGAAGCGACCCTAGATTTTCAAAGGTGAGGCCAGTGGAACATAAGGTCTCACAGGTCCTGCTAAGCAAAAGATGTATCAAATACTGACACATATAACAGACTGTACATCTATTATCTCAAGGCTGGCCTAGCTAAGTTTAGAAAGGGTAATTACCAGGTTGGCTAGAGGAAGATGAATGCTGTTAGCACAATGACTCTAAAAGACCTCTGCCCAAATCAGAGAAGCTGTCATCTGTATTAACATAGGAAATAATGACAATGATGAGATCACAGATCACTGAGGTATACAGATTTATTATGTTTCTAGGTTAAAGAGACTTTAGAGGTTACCAAGTCCAACCTCCTTACTTTATGGAAAATTACACTGAGCTTGAGCATTTAAGTGTCTTTACCTGTCCACAGTCAAATATGTATTAACTAAGAGAGCCAAATTTTGAACATAGTTTCTCTGACTCCAAAGCCAATATTCTTTCCACTTTGTCTCCCTATTTGTGATTCTAAATCTATTTCCTATGGGAAATGGTCCCCAATTAACTTAGAACCCTCTCATGCCACTCTCAAAGTGTCCAACAAACTGCCATAGACTGTATGAACATAGTGTGCATCTTTTGTTACTTAAATATCATTACACAGACATATAACAATGGTTGCCTTGTTTGTGTTCCTGAAAAATAATGTGTTAATCATTTTTTCGTCATTGAAGGCATCTATTGTCTTCAGTGCAGCAATCTGTTCCTCTCAAGTACTCAGCACTACAGTGAACCTCAGCTCAGACAAGAAGGCCATTAATGCTACCAAAAACCCTCATAGATTTCCATGGATTCTTGATATTATATTCTAATAGCTCACAACATGGTGATGATGCCTGAATGAGTTTATGCAAGTAAAGTTGCAAGTATATGTATCACTACATGTTCAGGTATAATGATATGAAGCTAAATGAGATGTCAAATAGTTTTTGTTTATTTTGCTCTCTTAGTAAAGGAGAAGAAATGTAAGTCTGGGTCTGTTATTTAAATAGTATAGTGTAGTAGACTCTCAGTATAGAAATTCCTCTGGCAATGCACATTGGCAGCTGTCCATATCTTTGACAGTTACAGAGCTGACTTGGGCACTGTGAGGTTATAGGAATTGCACGGTGCCATACAACCTATATATTTCAGAGAAAGGACTTGCACCCAGGCATTTCTGACTACAAGACTGCCTCTTTACCTCTTTTACTTACATTGCTACACTTGAAAATGTTGAGGGCAAAATAAGAAAACATTTTGAAAACTGCTTTAAAAAGTTTAAAAATTTAGAGACAGTAAAAAAGAATAATTTCACTGAAGGCAAGAAACATCCTCAGAGTGTTTAGTCTTTGATTGATGATTAATTATTCAGAAAGGCAATCATGATGGTTCAGTAAGTACCAAGGAGTTCAGGCAGCTGTATCGCTTTGATGCAAAAGAGGCAAATTTAGAAAAGGGGAAAAATAAATTTGATTTTGAGAAGTTATTCAAAAAAGCCAAGAATCTAGACACGTTTGAAAGTCATACCAGAATCAGCCTAATATTTCAACCAAATCCAGAACTTCAGATAATAGGTCATAACCCTTGAGATATCAATACTCCTACTTTAAGGGGACAAGATTCCATTGCTATGCTTATCCCCTCTTCTTAGGCAGATATAAATCCTATTTTGTCTTAATAGGTGATCTTCCTGAGTTGCTCTGGCAAAAAAAATCATCACACATTGGACAACATTTTGATGATGAATACCTCCAAACTTAGCCAGAATGACAGACATAGAGGCCATTGCTGAACCCATACTCATAATCTTTCCACAATTGAATATTGTCTCTTAGAAGGTAAGAACTCTTGTTTTCGTCTTTACTTCCCTACAGGCTAGCACAGTGATTGACACATAAGAGGTTCTTAGGAAATTTTTTAACTGAATTTTCAATTTGGTAGAATTTGCAAAAACTTTTCATGCTTGACCATTGATGTCACAGATGCACTTTCATGCCTGGATGAGGGACAGGATTACAATTTTCATTTAACTGAATTGCCAAGCACAGTTGGTGAATTGGATGAAGCAAATATGTAATTTGTATTGCAAAAATTCTCATAAAAACAGTTGAAACAATTTTTTGCACTTAAAATATCAACCTTCAGTTATACATAATGCACCACCCCTATATATGGTGGATAATTAAAGTATTGCTCTAATTTTAACACATTTTATTATTGTTTAAAGGATGTATATTTGTGCATCTCTGATCCAAAAAAATTCTATTTTCATTGGTATAATAAACTCCTAATATACAGATTTAGAAATACCTTCCACCCTTATAGATGGGCATCTGTGTAGCTTAAAGCCTTAAATAAATGCCTGGCATAATGAAAGAGTAAGAGACTTATCCAAGGCAACAGAGATAGGATGTGTAAGGATTAGGTCTTAAATCCTGTTCTCTTTGACTTCAAAGGCAACACCCTATGACCTGTGCTATACTGCCTCTAGAACTATGGATATTATAATTTTAATTTCTCTCTTTTATTTGATTAACAGTTACACTTAACATTTTAATTTTCTCTTTTCTTCCTTTCAGTTACCCCAAGCACATATAAAATAGTTGCCATTATCTAAAAAAATCTATTTATAGCCCTATTACTCAAAAGATAAATAGGCAATATCTGAGTTACATAATAGACTTCCATTTTTTGTTTGTCATACTTAGTTTCTTAAAGTCAGAAGATCTAGGTTTTATTATCAGTTCTGACACTTGTTATGTGACTTTGAACAAGTCAGTTAGAATTTCTAGATTTACAAAATGAACGCAATAGACAAATATGTAAATTGAGTTTGGATAACTAGTCTAACATCTTATTTTGTAAGCTGTCCTTCTGTTATTATAATTCTAGAACTTATCTCAATAGCTAGGCATAGAAGAAAAAAATTAAATAACAATCTGATACTAAAAGGTACAGATACTTGAATATTTGCCTTAAACTATGCATAGAAACAATTTAAAGGATATTGATCTTTTACCTATATATACTATTGGTATGGGCAATCTAGTTATGAGAAAAAATATGTATTTATATTTCCTTTCCATACTAATTTGGAATGGAATATACTAATTTGAAAGAAATGTCTGCACTCAGTAAGTATATATTATGCACTATTATGTGCAAGACATTATGTTAGGTGCTAAGAATACAAAAGAAAGAAAAGAAAAGAAAGGAAGAAGGAAGTCTCTGATCTTAATGAGTTTATATTGTACTGTAAATCTGCCTTTCATATTAAAAAATAACAACTCACATTCATGTAGTTCATGAAATTTTATAACAAATTACCTTATAAAAATTACCTTATAAACCTGGCAAAGTAAATAAAACAAATGTATTTATCCTCATTTTACAGATATTGAAAATGACATTTTGAAAGATTGAGGGATTTACCCAGAGTCACAAAGTTATTAAGTACTGACACAGGGCTGAAACCCAGTGTCCAGGCTCCAGAACCACTCAGTGCTTCTTGCCCTAGGCCTTGATGTCTTTGATCATGTATGATTTCACTTATCACTTGTCAAATTCCAGTCTACCTAAACATAGCCAAAATCTAAATGAGAAATAGGGAAATAAGAAATTCTTCAAGTAGCCTGGAGACTAGAAGGCAGAGTATATAATATTCTAGACAAGAAGAAAAAGTAAGTTTATGCTTCTTCCTTTTCTCATAATATTCCACCTACTTAACGTGACAGGCAAGGCTTGTCTTTTTTCTTTCTTTGTATCCCTGGTACCTAGAACAGTGACTGGAACATAGTAGTCATTTAATACATATTTATTGAGCAACTGACTGAATTTTCATCACAAAGTGTTTCTAGAAATTAAAATATTAAAAAAGGTTACCTTCATCACACAGAAGACCAAAGATACCCTCTTGTTTGGTATATAGCATTTGTTTTTTCAGACAGAAAAAATGGTGGCTTCACTATCATATATTGAGAATTGAATTATTATAGTTGAGAACATTTCTGATTTGAAGAAAATTGAAGCAGCTCTTTATTAGGAGTAGACGTTGTCTAAGTAATGCTAGATGCATTCTTAGATATTAAAATGAACAAAAAGCTAGAATTGTCTATAAACTTATTAACAAATCATTTTATAACTTTTACATTTCTCATGCAATGTATAACACAACACAGAAGGGAATTTATAAATCCCTACTGTGTGCAGAGAATTGTGCTAGGTGGCAAAATACAAATTTTGAATAAGACATAGTCTCTGCCTTTAGGGATCTTACAATTGAAAATGATCATCTTTCTGTGTTGGTATACCTGGAAACCTAAAGTTCTGCCATATTTCTAGGGATTGCACTTTTCTACCATTTTCTTCCACTAACCCTGCTTTTATTTACCATATTTCAGGTTACCAAAACATTACTACAAGCCATTCCTTATGTAGGTACATCCCAGCATATGGCTTCTCTTAATCACCAATTTCCATTGTAGTAGCTGGTTTATACTCCAGACATGACTTCATACTCTAGACTTACCATTTGCTGCTAGTAAATGACATTAATGGAATCTCATCTATTAGAAGAGGCTTAATGTGGTGTTTGTGTTAAGTCTAAGTTTCCGGGCTAAACAGAAGAAGTGATCAAAGTCACAATTTGTAGAACACCAATTATATATGGAATTGATGCTTCCCTGGATTCATATTGTTAATCTACCACTGACTCATTCAATATGCATTTCTAACTTCTTTGGACTGGACAAGCTGACACATTCTTTGTCAGACTGCTTCATACAACAGCTAGAGTAAAATTCAGCCTTACCTTTCAAATCTGGAATTTCAAACCATACCTTTCTCTGTGCATCCATGTACATACATATATTAGACTTCCATTTTCTCTAGGTTTGTCAATGGAAGACATCACAAAATAGCTTATACTCTTATGTGCTTATGTTGTATATCTTGCTCACATTTCTAGTCTCTCAAAACCCACAGTTGACTTCAACCTCTTCCTCATGGCCCCCATGGCTATTTTTTGCCTTTGTTACCAGAAAATATCATAGATTTGTTTCTACTCTCTGTCACATTTTCCATATTCCATGAAATCTATGAAATTATATTAGTGATTATTTCTGTTGAATCAAGTAATTCTGGTTAATTATCATTGTTCACTCATTTCTGCCATGTCCAAATCTTTAGAACCTCATTGGATATTTTCTTGGCAGAGATACTGGAGTGATTTGCCATTTCTTTCTCCAGCTCATTTTACAAATGAGAAAACTGAGGCAAACAGGATTAAGTGACTTGACTAGGGTCATGCAGCTAGTAAGTATATGAGGCCAGATTTGAACTCAGGAAGATGAGTCTTCCTGACTCCAGGCCTGACACTGTATTCACCATACCACTTGGTTAATTTCGGGTAGATAATGAGAGATTCAGATTTCATTGTCTTGTTATTTTAAATTATCTCACAAGGCTTAAATGTATAGAAACATCTCTATCCATGGTAGCAAAATGGCTCTGGAATTCATTTTGTCTATAACTTCATATCCAAAATATTGTTTTCTATACACACACTAGTACAAAGGTATGTTAAGGTAAACTGATAAGACAGAAAATTGCATTTAATTGTCAGTAGTTTCTGCTACTATACAGAGACAAATACACACGCCATTTCATTGTGATGGGTTAATGGATCAGGTCTTCAGTTATGAATTCATAGGTATGAAAGCAGATAGACCTAACCTGCTAAGGCATAACTTTTTAAAAAGTTGCTATCACACACACACACACACACACACACACACACACACACACACACCACAATATTCATAGCATTATGACATGACATATACAATCTTAGCAACAATGTAGGAATAGGGCCTCTTTTCCACAAAATTTTTCTATTCTACAAATAGCTAAATAGGTCATAGAATAATATTTTATATTTGTTGCTAACCCAAGGTTATTTAGAGATTTGACCTAATTGAAGTCCTTTATAAAGCTCCTTGATCTTTCCATTACCACTCATTTTCGCTGGTGATGAAATAAAGTAGGGTGATTTCTTTTTGATTCTTTTATAGTACAATTACCAGGAAAATCAATGTAGGTTGAGAAACAAGCTAACTTTAAGTACTACTGTATGCTTTTCACTTGGAGTATTTATCATAGTTCTGGATAACATTTTTCTTAGCTTTGTTTACCTTCCACTCCTTGTAATTACTTCTCTTAATTGGACCAAGCTAACTTAGTTTATACTCCCCTTGGGACTGTTGTTGGCAGGAGTGATTGGCACTTCTCTCTCCCACATAGTGCCATTCTGAAATTGCAAATGTCATTTAATAGACTCTTTCTCTCTTCTGTTTTAGAGTAGGAGTATGCCATTAGAAAGGAGCAGTCTGGGTGCATATATTTCTATATAAACGCCTGTGAAATTATGCATTCAAATAAAAGAACCATAGGACAGGAAAGGACCTTGAAAGGTCAACTACTCCATCTCCTGAATTGGAGGCACCTATACCACTCTCAGAACATTACAAATAGGTAAGCATCTGCTTTATTTTCAGAGAGCATCCTGCACAGTCACCTCTCACTCATCTATGATAACAGGGTATAAGAATGGTTTTAATAACATTTCTGTTCCCCATTTCATTCCACAGTTATGATTTGCTCCACCAGTAAAGCTTTTATCGGTGCTTTTAACAAGAAGTCAAATTACCTGGCTTAAGTTTCTCATCTCCTTTTACTTCTCTTGTCCATTTCTGATAGAGTTGTCGCTAAACAATGAAATAGTCAAAATTATAGAGATTTCAAACAAAGGAAAATCAGGAGCAGTACCAGTGAGGTGCATCAAAGCCCCTGGATTATGGCTGAGAATTGACTGCACTGATATTGTGCATAGACCTTATATTAAAAAAAGACCTTATATTGTGCAAGACCTTATTTAAGCATAAGACCTTATACTAAATAAGATTTTAGCAAAAAGAAAAATCAATCCAAATTCCACAACTAAATTTGGTGCATAAAGAGTACTAGAATGCTTATGTGCATCATTAAAAGAAAGATAAAAAAAAAAAAAAACAGTAACTACTCACTTAAAGATTTTTCCAGGAGCAAAATTTCCTTCTAAAAATCATCTATGAGTTTTTTAAAGTAAAGAAACAGGCAAACAAACAAATAAAAACTTTGTTCAGGCAAAGTGACCTAGACATGAGGAATGGGAGAGTATAGCACCAAAAACTTCATGAATTCTGGTTTGTAGTAACAGGTTTCAATGAGGAAGAGGCCATCTTATCTCAGCTATAGGCCCCTTAGAAAAACATGGCTAGATAGAGGGCAGGAAACAGGTTAGAAATAACATGATTATTTTAGTTTTTGTGACTCATAACCTGGGATTATACTCAAATTCTCACTCTTCATATCAGATAGGAACATTTCTAATGTCAATCCTGTCTGTCCAGTTGAAGGGCCACCATCTTAGTTCTGGCTGTCATCACCTCTCATCTAAATTATTGAAATAACTTTCTAATTGGTGTCTGGGCCTTAGATCACTCCCAGCTCCATCAATGCACCTCATAGGTGTCAAAGTGACTTTTCTCAAATACAAATCTGACCCTGCCACTTGCTACTCAATACAAATAGTAACTTCTTATTGCCTCTAAAATAAAATATAGTCTATAAATTCCTCTGTTATACATTTAAAACCTTTCATGATGTGACTCTCGAAGTCTCTTTCCAGTTTTATATTTTGCTCCTCTTGCTACATTCTGTGATACAACCTAACTGACCTTCTGTTCTTCACACAGGACACTCCACCTCCTATCTGACTTTGCACTGACTGTCCCACAAGAGCCTGGGATGGACTGTCTTTTTTATCACTAACTCACAAATCCTTCCCTTTCTTCAGGACGCTGCTCAACCTCACTTTCTTCTATTAGAACCTTTCTCTGATTTTTAGCAACTGTTAATCCCCTCCCTCCCTAATTATCTTTTACTTAATTATTTTATATTTATTGTGTATAGACCCATGCATGCATTTAGTGTCTCCCCAATAAGATGTATGTTTCTTAAGAATAGGAATTGTTTCATCCTTTGTGTCTGTATCTCCAAAGACTCACTGAGTGTTTGGCACTTTGTGGATGCTTAATAAATGCTTATTGATTGACTAAATAAAAGATAATCAAGTTATAATAAGGTCTTTGGGTACATATCACTGGTAATAAAATTAGATCACCAAGGAGGAAAGCGTCTCAGGACCCTACCATGATTAATGTATAGTAAAAATACATTCTAACTCTCAGGTCTAGTTCTATTCACCCCCTGGGACAGCCAAGCCTGGACGATGTCCAAAATGAACTGACATCTAGAATAACTACACATTGGTTAGCAGCATTATTGATACAGATATCTGAGAAGTAAAAATGCATTACCCTCCCCAACCCTAGGCTCTTGTTGGCTCTGCTTTTATTACTAATGAAAACCAGGTTAGTTATCTACTTGTGAACATATGGGCTAACTGGAAATATCCTGGCATATTATACATGACAGTCAAATATATAGGAAGAGAGGCAGAGATGTGTTTTGCTGTTGTTGTCTCTTCCTCAACCAGCAACTCATTCTCTTCATCAGCCTATGAGGTTATTTTCTATCTTCCCCAGGGTTTCATTCCCTGAAAATAGATTCAAGGAGTCATCAGAGTCATACTCTAATCTAATAAGACCTAAGATTATCAAGGAAGGGTATCATTTCAGATAACTGTCTCTCTCAGATTTCTCATCAGTAACTGGAAATAATAATATATATACCTTAGAGAGCATTTGAGAGGAGTAAATGAAATAATATGCTTAAAGTGCTTCACAAACTTTAAAGTACTATTTCATAATGTGATACAATGTAAAAACCATTGACTCAAATATTGCCTCTAACACTTAGTGCCTTGTGCCACCTTGAGCAGGTCACTTAATCTCTGTGGACCTCAGTTTCCACAATTGTAAAAAGAGAGCAATGAATTAGAAGGTCTTCAAAGACCCTTCCATATCTGCATCCATGATCCCTGATCCCTGATCCTAATGACCCCTATAAATTTGATCAGTTCATGATAGTTCCTCTATTTCCATCTTGTTACACACAGGAAAACCACAAAGAAGTGGAACTCTACCCAAAGGTTTCCACTCTTACACTTACACATCAATGTGTTTCCCTGCATCAGTACAAAATGAGAGATCACAAGAGAGTCACATAAATACAAGGACCAAAAGGCACAGGATTCCACAATACTACAGGTGTTCATTAGAGGTAGATGATCTCGTTTGATGATCTCATCAACGTTCATGGATTCAAATATCATCTCCTAGATCTATATCCAGCCCTCATCTCAGTCTTGAATAACAGTCTCACCGTCTGCCAATATTTTATTCAAATGTCCTATAGGCATATCAAACTCAGCACATCCAAAACAGAATTTGGCATCTTTGTCCTAAAACCACCCCTCCACTTGACTTTCTTTTTTTGTCAAGGACATCTATCATCTACATAGCTGCCAAGAGTAGTTTCAGAGAAACTTGAAAAGACATATTAACTGACAGAGTAAAATGACAAGAAACAGGAAAGCAATTTCCAAAACTTTTAAAAAATTATTTATTTATTTATTTTAAGTTTTCAACATTCATTTCCACAAAATTTTGAGTTCCGAATTTTCTCCCCATCTCTCCTCTCCCCCACCCCAAAATGCCAAGCATTCTGATTACCCCTTCCACCAATCTACCCTCCCTTCTAACATCTCTTCCTTCCCTTATACCCACCTTCTCTTTTGTCCTGTAGGGCAAGATAAATTTCTATACCCCATTACCTGTGTTTCTAATTTCTCAGTTGTATGCAGGAACAATACTCAACATTTGTTCCTAACACTTTGAGTTTCAACTTCTCTTCCTTCCTCCCTCCACATTCATCCCCATTGAGAAGGCAAGCAATTCAACATAGGTTATATATGTGTAGTTTTGCAAATGACTTCCATAACAGTCATGTTGTGTAAGACTAACTATATTTCCCTCCATCCTATCCTGCCCTCCATTTCTCCTGTTCTCTCTTTTGACCTTGTGCCTCCCCAAGAATGTTTAATTCTAATTGCTCCCTCCTCCCATTTGCCTTCCCTTCCATCATCCTCCCTACCCTGGTTATCCCCTTCTCCCCTACCTTCCTGTAGTGTAAGATAGGTTTTCATACCAAATTGAGTTGCATGTTATTCCTTCCTTGAGCCAAATGTGACGAGAGTAAGCTTCACTTTTTCCCTCTCACTTCTCTCCTATTCCCCTCCATTGAAAAGGCTTTCTCTTGCCTCTTTTATGAGAGACAATTTGCCCCATTCCATTTCTCCCTTTCTCCTCCCAATATATTCTTCTCTCACCTCTTAATTTTACTTTCTTAGATATGATCCCTTCCCATTCAACTCACCCTGTGCTCTGTCTCTCTCTCTCTCTCTCTCTATATATATGTATATGTGTGTATGCATATACATATGTGTGTATGTATATGTGTGTGTGTGTGTGTATAATCCCACCAACTACCCAGATACTGAGAAAAGTTGCAAGAGTTACAAATATTATCTTTCCATGTAGGAATGTAAACAGTTCAACTTTAGCAAGTCCCTTATGATTTCTCTTTCCTGTTTACCTTTTTCATGCTTCTCTTGATTCTTATGTTTGAAAGTCAAATTTTCTTTTCAGCTCTGGTCTTTTCATCAAGAATGCTTGAAAGTGCTCTATTTCATTGAAAGACCAATTTTTCCCCTGAAGTATTATACTCAGTTTTGCTGGGTAGGTGATTCTTGGTTTTAATCCTAGTTCCTTTGACTTCTGGAATATCATATTCTACCCCTTTGATCCCTTAATGTAGAAAATGCTAAATCTTGTGTTATCCTGAATGTATTTCCATAACACTCAAATGGTTTCTTTCTAGCTGCTTGCCATAATTTCTCCTTGACCTGATAACTCTGGAATTTGGCTACAATATTCCTAGGAGTTTCTCTTTTTGCATTTCTTTTAGGAGGTGATCAGTGGATTCTTTCAATATTTACTTTGCCCTCTGGCTCTAGAATATCAGGGCAGTTTTCCTTGATAATTTCACAAAAGATGATGTCTAGATTCCTTTTTTGATGATAGCTTTCAGTCAATCCCATAATTTTTAAATTGTTTCTCCTGGATCTGTTTTCCAGGTCAGTTGTTTTTCCAATGAGATATTTCACATTATCTTCCATTTTTTCATTCTTTTGGTTTTGTTTTGTGATTTCTTGGTTTCTCATAAAATCATTAGCCTCCATCTGTTCCATTCTAATTTTGAAAGAACTATTTTCTTCAGTGAGCTTTTGAACCTCCTTTTCCATTTGGCTAATTCTGCTTTTTAAAACATTCTTCTTCTCATTGGCTTTTTGAACCTCTTTTGCTAATTGAGTGAGCCTATTTTTCAAGGTGTTATTTTCTTCAGCATTTTTTTGGGATCTCCTTTAGCAAGATGTTGACTCACTTTTCATGATTTTCTTGCATCTCTCTCATTTCTCTTCCCAATTTTTCCTTCACCTCTCTTACTTGATTTTCAAAATCCTTTATGAGCTCTTCCATGACCTGAGACCATTGAACATTTATTCTGGATGTTTGGGATACAGAAGCCTTGACTTTTATGCCTTTCCCTGGTGGTAAGCATTGTTCTTCCTCCCAGGAAAGGATGGGAGAAGATACCTGTTCACCAAGAAAGTAACCTTCTATAGTCTTATTTTTCCCCATTTTTGGGCATCTTCCCAACAAGTTACTTGACTTTTGGGTTCTTTGTCAAGAGTAGGGTATACCCTGTAAGATTTCAGTTCCTCCAAGGTGGCACAATCAAGCCTACACACTGATCTGAGAGCAACCAGAAAACTTTTGTGCCCAGAATCTGTGAGTAGCAGAATTTTCTCTCCACATCCACCTTGCCTCCAGTTCCACCACACCAGCACTTGGGGCTGAGGTTCACATCAGCTGCTCAATTCCCCCCAGGGCTTTAGGTGGGGGTAGGGCTGCCACTCAGGGTTGAGGTCAGATCAGCTGCTCAATTTCCCCAGGGGTTTTATGATGAAATCTTCAACAATGGATGTTGGCTGCTGCCTTCTGAGGGAGCTGCAGCTGCCAGCTGAGGCCTCTGCTGCTGCTGCCTGAGGCTGGAGCTATGGCAGTACCCTGCTCCCTTCTTGGTCAGCTGAAAAAACCCTTTCACTGACTTTTGGTGCCTGTGGGTTGAGGGATCCATGAACTGCTGCTGCTTCTGCCACTGGGGATTCCACCCCCTGGGCTGGGCTCACCTCAGTGTCCTATGCAACAGACCTTTCCTGTGGACCTTCCAGGTTACTCTGGACTGGAAGTCTCCTCCACTCTGTCATTCTGTGGCTTCTGCTGCTCTAGAATTTGTTGAGAGTCATTCTTTACAGGTATTTTATGGGCTGTGGGGGAAGAGCTAGAGTATATGCATCTATCTACTCTCAATTTATACAACTTTTAAAAACATATTTGAAAAGTCTTTTCAGTAATGTCTGACTCCTTGTGACCCCCATATGGAGTTTTCTTGACAAGGATATAGAAATAGTATGCCATTTCCATCTCCAGTCCATTTTGCCCATGAGGACAATGAGGCAAACATGGTCAAGTGACTTTCCTAGGTTCACACAGTGTCTAAGGCCAGATTTGAACTCAGAGAGATGAGTCTTTCTAACTCTGGTTCTGGTACTCTATCCACTTGCCATGACCAAACAGCTCCATTTTCTAATTCAGTTCCACCTTTCTATGAAGCATTGGGCTAACCCTGATACCCTTCTGGTACATTGTAAGAAGTCATGTTTCATTTGGTGGTCCAAATCTTAAAGAGGATACAAAGTCAGGGCTGTACAATGTAAAGATAGCCTGGAAGCTCCAAGGAGTCACTCATGCCATCTCTATCCAACAAAGGGATGTGGTTCATCTATGTTAATAAGAAGGTCACTTTGGCAATCCTGCCTGTGGGACTCCCTGAGGTGAAATGTCTAAAACTTTTATCAATGCTATGTCCAGCCATGATTTCAAAGGATCAATGATGAAGCATTCTACCCACTTTCTGACAGAGTCATGATGGACTCAAGGCTGCAAAATGAGGCATATATTTTAATATGCGGCCAATGCAGGAATTTGTTTTGCTTGATGATATGCATATTTCTCACAAAAGTTGTGTTTTTCTTTTTTTTTCAACTGAGGGGAGGTAAGATGAAGATAAAATAAATGCTTAATTGAAGACAAAGCTAAAAAAAGTGCAAGTCTATCAATATCACTCCTTTGCTTAAGTTCTAGCAGCTCTTCATTGTCTTTGTGATAAAATATTACCTCCTTTCCATGGAATTCCCTTCACAACTTGGAGCCAGGCTTCCTTTACAAGGTCATTTCAAACTCATACACTCTATATCCCATTAAAAACTGGAATACTTTTTGTTCCCATTCATGTCGTTATATCTATGATCTCTTTGACTTTGCACAGGCAGTCACCTACAGCTGAAATGCTGTCCCTTCTGACTAAAAACCCTTGGAACTCCTAGCTACAATATAGACTCAACTCCAGTGTTTCTGACTTGGACACCTTTTCTCATTTCCTCAGTTATTGGGCAGCCCCTCTTCATCACTGTGAATTCACTTATGTATGTTTTTTTGTTTACTTATCTGTAAACATAGTGTATCCCTCTTGAAGACTAAAAGCTCCTTTTCCTTAAAGAAAAGAACCATATCACTTTTGCCATTTGTATCATCAATATTTAACATGACTGTCATTAGTAGCCACTTAGGGGCATCTAGATAGTGCAGTTGGAGAAGGAAATGACAAAGTACTTGGTAACTTTGCTATGAAAACCCAAATGGGGCCACAAAGAGTAAAAAAGGACTAAAAAACAACTAAACAACAACAACAAAGGTGGCACAATACAGAGATCACTGGGTCTGGAGTTTGGAAAGACCTAAGTTTAAGTCTAGCTTCAGACATTTAGTAGCTGTGTAACCCTTGGCAAGTCACTTAACCCTGTTTACCTCAGTTTCCTCAGCTAGAAAATAAGCTGCAGAAAGAAATGGCAAACGACTCCAGTATCTTTGCCAAGAAAACCTTAAATAGGGTCACAGAATTCAAAATGCCTGAATAAGAAGTAGCCATTTAACAAACGCTTGTTGATTGATTGAATAAATGCAGTTATCTAAACCACAAAATTCTCAGTGAGCTTCCTACCTATCAAACTGAACAATGCCACAATATATCATTATGTCTTAGATAGGCAGAGATAAGCAGACAGAATTAGATCACCAGAAATGAAAGTATTTTTGGTTTATGCAAACCTCCACTCCTACTTCCCTCATATAAACTGCTCTGAAAAAAATTACAAAATAGAAGATTCATATAGTAGTAACACATTAGAATTGGTCTTAATTAAAACAAATTTTAATCATGAAATAAGTGGGAGAAGAAACAGGATGTATCTGCATCTAACTTACAGGTTCGATTCCAATTTCAGAGGAAAACTAATATAAAAGGCAATATTTTCATAATGTAACATTATTTTTACCATGTCTGGAAATGCATCCCTATACCTCTGACATTATTTCCTTTGGTAATTAAGTTTCTGACAAACAAGTGTGTCATTGCAATACATCCAATTCATTAATAGAGGAATTACTGTAAAAATGAGTATATTTCTCTGGATAACAAGATTCAAAAACCATTTTCAGTTGTACAACAGGAAATTGGGAGGAAAAGGGAAAATTAACCTAGTTTCACTTTAAGTTGTCAAGCCCCTAAACTCATTCTTTCCTGAAGTGCTATTAAGAGATGTATGCTGAGAAAAGTGCAGACAAAGCTTTAGAGATCTCAGACAAAGAAACCAAAGGAAAAATAGGAAAATCAGCAATATGTTTTCTAAAGGAAAAAAAAATGAAATTCCTTTCAGATGATGAGAGTGTTAAGCTGCATAGAAGTAACCTCGTTAGATTTCTAGAATCCAAATTTTATCTCTTCCTATTCTCTCCCTTCTTAGCACTCCTGATCCAAGATGCCAAGACACAAAAAGGTAGCAGAACACTTGGTTCATTTGTTTGGAATTTATTCTGTAAGCAATAGGGAACCAGAGAAGAACAGGGAGCTACTGATAATTCTGGAGCGAAACACCTGTAAAGACTGTCAAATTCTAAATTCTGTCTCATGTTCTGTTGTCCCTGTCTCCTTTTGCCTATAATTTTTCCCAACATCAAGGTTTTTTCCAATGAGTCCTATTTTTTTGATGTACTATTGCAAACTAGTGAAATCTACAAAGGAGAGGCCAGATTGTATGTTGTACTCCAAAAGGTACGCTACAAAGAACTGTGGATTTGGAGTTCAAGGGTTTAGATTCAAATCTTGGTTTGGCCACCTGTTAGCTATAGGATGATGGGCAACTCACTTAACCTCACAATCATCTAGTCTAATTCCTTTGTTTTACATATATGAAAACTAAGAGGTTGACAAGTCTAATTAAAATCATGTTGTTGTTCAGTGGTTGGATTGTGTCTGGCTCTTTGTGACCCCATGGACAACAGTAAATCAAGCCTTTCTATCCATTACTATTTCCCACAATGTGTCCAAGCTCATATTTGTTGCTTCCATGACACTATCTCATCCTGTGTTGTCCCTGTCTCCTTTTGTCTATAATTTTTCCGAATACCAAGGTTTTTATCCAGAGAGTCCTATTTTTTTCATTATTTGGCCAAAGTATTTATGCTTCAGCTTAGTATTTGTCCTTCTAATGAGTAGCCTGAATGATTTTCTTTAACTATTGACTGATTTGATCTCTTGTCAGTTCAAGGGACTTTCAAAAATCTTCTCCAGCACCACAATTCAAAAACCTCCATTCTGCAGTGCTCAGCTTTCCTTATAGTCCCATCTCTCATACATTGCTATGGGAAAAACCATCTTTGATAGTTTGGACCTTTGTCAGCAAGGTGATGTCTCTGCTTTTTAGTATGCTTTCCATACCTTTCCTTTAAACAAGCAAGTATCTTTTTATCTCATGGCGTGCATTTAATTCCTATCTTACAAGGATATTAAAAGAATAAAAAGAAAATATCTGTCATGCTAAATAGAGTTTCTATGAAGAACTATGATAAAACACAGACAAGAATTTTATGCAGAATGAGAATGACATAAGGGGTTTTGATCCATTGGTCAGGGGGAGCAAACACAATGACGAAATTACAGATACAAAAAACTACAAAATTTTTATTATTTTACAAATTCCAGGGGGCAGAGGCAAAGAAAGAAAAGCATGAGATTATATTACATGTGGCAGCAAAAAAGAATTCTGTCCTTCGAGTCTGGAAATCAGTCCTATAATCTCAGTTCTGCCACTTTTTTCTTGGTAAGTCATTTGTGACTTGACAAATCATTTAACCTTTCTGGATCTCAATTTCCTTAATTCTAAAATAAGTGAGTTTGATAATTTGATCTGAGGCGCCAGTTTACCTTTCAAGACATTACACATTCTTTCCATTCTTGCATTATATAGTCTATAAAAACTTGTTTTCTTACTATTCCTTATACACCACAGTAATGTCCCCAGGTCTGGAAGGCACTCCCTCTTTTTAAAATTCCTAGCTTTCTTCAGATCCCAATATAAATGCCACCCCTGACATGAAACTTTCCTTAATTCCCCCAGATACTATTGGTATACATCTTGTATTAATTTACAAACATGCATTCATGCTGTTTCCTACAACTTAATGTAAACTTCCCAGCACATTTTCCGAGCACAATTTCTGGCACGTAATAGGCATCTAATAAAGGACCCATTATTTGAGTAAGCAAATAACTTAGTATTCCTTGGTACTGATTTCATCTGAAGACTGAGGACACAGTTTTGAACAATTTCTAAGGCGTTTCCAATTCTAAAACTTCTAAGATTAGTCAGTATTAGAAACAGATTAGAAAAATATATAGACAGATGATAGATCTCTACATAGATATATAGCTAGAAATAGAAACAGATAGGTACAATGGAGAAGTATTTATTAATGCTACCTAAAATTAAGATAGTAACTACCTTCAAAGAGATTACATTCTAAATAGAGGATAGCAAAACAGGAGGGTCAGACAGAGGATAATAAAACAAAGGGAAGATAGGTAGTTGATGTGGAGGTAGAACAGACAGGAGAATGAGTCAGAATTAAAGAAAGTAAACAGTTTTGCCAGAGCTTTTTCTGCTTCAGACACCCTAGGGCAGGGTCTTACCCATAAATAAGCCTCAGGGGCAAGGCAGCTTGTGCAGAAGAGGAACAAATCTGGGAGGGGGTTGGAGATGAAGTGAGCAGTGTGGCCACAGATCCACAGTTCTATAATTCTATGAATAATACCGTACAAATTATGGGGAAAGACCTTGGCTAAATTCCTCTTAATGCTTTGAACACACCTTGAGAAAGAAGGAACCGATTGAAACAAATGTTTACCAGCTAGTAAAAGTTGTATGTCACTTTTCACCTGGAAATGATAAAGGAGGACTTTGATAATTGCCTAATTGAGAGAAACAGACAACCCAAAGAAATCGCTGAAGTCCAATATCTCAGTTCCTTTTTCCTTCCTTGGCTCCTCTTCAGGTGGAGATGTTAATGTTCAATAAAAGGCCAAAAGACAGTAACTGGGAGGATATGAAGCCTTGTTTGCATAATCCAAAGCATATAATCAACTTTAGTTGGAAGATAGGTATTTACCAAAATTATCCAAATCAGTGGTTTGGCAAACACTTATCAGTGCAACAAAATGTTGTTTCCTTAATGTATTACTTCTAGAGTGCCTGTCTTCCTGGCCAGACAATCAATAACAACTCTAGAGAAAAATAAGACTGGAGACTCTGAATCTAATTACTGAGGCTTGAGTGTAGAACATTGAAAAACAAAATATGCAGATTTTTCTCATATTGTTAGGAAGATAAAGAGAGTGATTGTCAGTTCAAAATGAAAAAAAAACAAGAATAATCAGTATATTGAATGCAGCAGGATGTGAAATGCAGTAATTTGATGATACACAAATCGTTTAGATTCAGCTGGTGTCAACAGAAAGTCAGTCAGAAAAGTAGCAACTGTCCTTAGCTGTATTTAAACAGCATTTCAGATACAAGTTTCTTTTTTGTAAGAAAAGAATAAGAATCATAGCCTTATCTGATAAATTTCTGTGCTTTAGCTATTAGTATGCCACTTCAGTTTCTATCCTCCCGGAATAAGTGGAACTATACATGTTTTAAAACAATTGACACTTATTGAATGGTGCTGAACCCCAATACAAACATCACTGTCATTTTTCTTATATATTTAAATAAAAATGGAGACTAAACCTTGCTGAACTAGTAGTATTTAAATCTGTAATTATCCAGATCAATAAATGTTAATAAAATGAGATGACATGATTAAGAACATTTTCACAAATGCTACTAATTTGTGCATTTAAAAATTCAAATAGGTGTTCACAATAGCAACCATTTTATCTTGAATTATAAACACACCCATATGCTTTTATTTATAGAACTTTAAAAGGTTTCCTTTAACAAAAAATAAACACAAAATTTAAATGGTTCATATTTTTCAAAGGTGCCTGAAGGAAAATGGTAGATGTTTTTCCTCTTTAAGTTACAGTTGAATCAGTTCAGTGATTTTTGCAGTATGACAGGTAATAAATATGCATTTTTTTTCATTTTGCCTACAAGCATATTTGAATACAAAAATTCAAAATGACTGTTTTAAAATACTGAATAGTGGATTTAGCCGTCTTGATGAAGAGTTTTAAGGTGTTTGTATGTGTATGTGTGATGTGTGTCTGTGTGGGGAATAGCCTTCAAGTAACAACAATCATATGATATAAACATTTTAGGAGTACCAGTAACTGCTGTTATTTATTTTAGCTTTCTTAGATCAATGCAGCAGTAAGGAAGAGTTAATGCTACCAAAATTATCCCAATATTTTTTCTTCATTTTCTCCTATACTCACAGTGAGAAAGACCTCAGACTTGAAGTGCATAAAATTCAATGCCCCCAACCACCCAAACATTTATTAGTGTCTTTAAATTTGAAGCACTGAGGTTAATTTATAATGCTTTTTAAAGCTGAAACAATATTTTAGATGTTAAAAATGATAAATTTGTGTTTTGCCTCCAAGGTTTATACTATTTTAATAGTCTTATTGATGTTCCCTCTGTATCTTTTACTCCTAAAATATACTGAAGTGCTAAACTGATGTCATCCTTCTTCACTTGGAAAGGCTGCAATGATGTGACACTGTTTAGTAAGCCCATGAAATTCCTTTTTATTTACCTGGTATGTATGCTGTATTTATTTCTCAGTCTACCTGATGTTAGCTCCTTGAGGGACTGCTGTCATTTTTGCTTCTGCATTCCAGTAATGAGCAGAATGCCTAGCAAATACAGACAGAGATCAAACCTGTGAATTCACTGGTATAGAAAACTGCCAGATGAGGAAACTGTCTGCAACTCTAGGTCTATCTTTTTTGTTACTTAGAGACTTGGATTGTTGCCCAATGCATTGAGAAGTTAAGTGTCTTGCTCAGTGACACAGTACGTATCGGAGGCATGAGTTGGACCCAAGTCTTCTTGATTCTGAGTTTGACATTTTAGTTATCATCCTATGGCCAGATAATATATGTATGTTGGTAGATTGACTGACTGACATCTACACAGACTGGTATATAGAGAGGAAGTTCGTGCTGTACTGGAGAATGCATTAAGTCTGGAATGAGGAAGACCTGAGTTAAAATTCAGCCTCAGACACTTGGGAAAAATCACTTAGCCTCTGTTTGTGTCAGTTTCCTGAACTGTAAAATGGGGATAATAATAGAGCCTGCCTTTTAAGGTTGTGGTGAAGATCAGATGGGATAATATTTGTAAAGTGCTTAGGACTGTCTTTGACACTTTGATGTTAATATAGCAGGTGTTATACATATGCTTACTTCCCTTCTTGACTCTTACATAAGCAAAACCCAGAAATTTACACAACTATAAATTTTGAAATGCCTTAGCTATACATTTTGGGACTCTCCATGGATCAAATTCATAGCTAATGATTAAACAATGCTACTATATTTTGGCTAAGTGGGCATAGCCTATGCATTTAAAATGTACATAGGATGTCAACTTGGTAAGTTAAAGTATGTGCAAGAACTTTTCTAGTGCAATTTCATTGCTGAGTTGGTTTCTATAGTTGGTTTGTGCTGTGTATGAGGACATATATACCATACATATATTATTACTAAAATTGGATGCTCCACTATAAAATTCTATGCTCCACAAAGGAACTTAATATAAGATAGGTCAGTGATGAACATCATAAAGGAAAAGGCTGAATAGTACCTAATGTTGGTCAGTATCATGAAAAAGAAAATGAGGATAATACAATAAACTCTAATGTATTATGTTTACCTCATGCCACTATAGGACAGAAATGTGTTGTTGAATTTTAATCAGTAGTTTCATATATGTATGTATATATACACATGCATATGTGTGTATGTGTGTATACATATATGTGTCTATAGATATATGTATATGTACATATATATGTACATATACATGAAAAAGCACAAATGACTATTGATAACAGACATGTGCATATATTCCTGTATTTAAAAATACTTTATAAATATGTTTATATATTTATATATATACATATTTATATGTATACTTTATAAATATGTATATTTATAAAGTATTTTACATATGTAGACTATTTCCTTACCGGGCAACTGGTGCCTCAGGTTTTAGGGTTAACCTTATGAGTCATATTCCTAATGCTATATTTTATAATCTCCCTCTGGACAAATTTTGGGTACCTTGCAGGTGGGAGGTGGCTACTCCTAAAGCTGCAATACATAGAAGAGTTATACAATTTCTATGCAAACATTCAGGTGATCTCAAAGAAAGCAGTCTAACTTGTAAAAGGACTAAACTAGAAAATGAATTATCAAAAACAGAAAAATAAAAATGCAATTTTTTTCACTAGAGAACACCTAAAATTTTAAAGCACCCAAGAAGTATGATTTTCAATGGAACATATCTTGGAATGGAACATGTTCCTACAAATGCAAAGGGAATGTAAGCATATCCTTGACAAACTCCCATAATTTAACACCCCTTCTCCATGGTACTTTCCCCCACCTAGGAATAAATAGCTTTTAAGGTTAATGTAATTAAGGGGTTCCACACCAGTACCCTTTCCAAGAAAACCCCAAACTAGGTTACCAAGAATCAGACATGGCTGAAAATGACTGAGGAACAATGACACTTACAGGGTTGATTTTCTTAAGGTTTAAGAATAATGCCATGGGAAGACGGCAGAATAAAAACAACGACTTGTTTGAGCTCTCCTCCCAAACCCTTAAAAATACCTGCAAAAATGACTCTAAACAAATTCTGGAGTAGCAGAAGCCACAAAATGAAAGAGTGAAACAGATTTCCAGTCCAGGACATTTTGGAAGACCAATAGGAAAGGTTTATTGCACCGGGCTCTGAGCAGAGTGCAACCCAGCCTGGGCCGCACCAGCACAGACAGAACTGGAGCAGGCCTCAGGGCACTGAATCACTATCAGTTGTAGGTGGTAGTTTCCAGACTTTTCAAGTGACAGACACCAACAACAGCTTCAAAGGTCAGAGGGAAAGCTCTCTCACATGGGTGAGAAAGGAATGTTGTCCAGCCCCAGTTCCAATCTGAGCCCTAGCGTGGAGGCAGGCACTGCCACAACAATGGCTGCTTCTGGAGCTCTTGGCCTACAGATAGTGGTAGAATTGAGTGGCTAATTTGGATTGCAGTCCTGGGTGGTGATCCTGGGGTGAGAAGGAGTGCTGTTGTGGTGGAGTTGGTGGTGTGTGTGGAGAGCGATTCCTACTTGCAGTTCCAGGGCAGAAAAGAGTGCTTGTGGTTGCTCACAAACCATAATGCAAGCCAGCAGAGGAGTAAACACCTCTCCTTTGATCATACCACTTTGGAGTAACTGAGAATTTACAGGTCCCTAGAGAGATCTCTGAAAACAGCTGCACAAAACCCTTGAAAAATTTACATCTTCCACTTAACAAAAAGCTCAAAATGCAAGTAATTGACTGGGAAAATGACAAAACAGGGGAAAAATAAGACCACAGAAGGTTTCTTTCTTGGTGAAAAGGTATTTTTTTACATCCTTGGGGACGAGGATGATCAAAGCATACAGTCAAGGAAAGTCAACAAGATTAAGGCTCCTATATCCAAAGCCTCCAAAAAAAATATAAAATGGTCTCAGGCCATGGAAGAGATCCAAAAAGATTTTGAAAATCAAGAGAAGTAGAGGAAAAAATGGGGAAAGAAATGAGAGTGATGCAAGAAAATAATGAAAAATGAGTCAACAGCTTGATAAAGGAAACCCAAAAATGCTGGAAAAAAAAAAAAAACTATTCCTTGAAAAATAGACTAACCCAAATGGCAAAAGAGGTCCAAAAAGCCAATAAGGAGAAGATTACCTTAAAAAGCAGAATTTGCCAAATGGAAAATAAGATCCAAAAGCTCACTGAAGAAAACAATTCTTTCAAAATTAGAATGGGGCAGATGGAAGCTAATGACTTTATGAGAAATCAAGAAATTATAAAACAAAACCAAAAGAATGAAAAAAAAGGAGACAATGTGAAGTACCTAGTGGTCCAGCAGCTCTACTTCAAATGGCATGTTTAATGATGGAGGAAGATAAGAAGCTCCCCTCCCCACCTTTTCCCCTCTTGTATAGGCACAGCAGGCTTTTCCACAGATACTATGAACTAATGAAATCTTTCAGTACTCTGCTATTTAACATTCTGTAAGTGTGTGCTCAAATTTTGTTCAATCAATGGAGTAGTTCATTTTAATTCTATTAGAAAAGGGTTTTTTCAAATTCATAGCAGGATTATTGGATGTTATCATCTTATTAATACATTAATACCTCATTATCTTTATTGACTTCTCTTTGCTTTCTGTTATGACATCAACTTTTTTGGGGGGGAAGGAACAAAATACCCTTTCAAACATATATAATATCATTTGATCCTCAGAACAGTCCTATGAGGTAGCCACTAAAGCAGTTATAATTTTTATATTCATTTTATAGCATCAGAAGTAGTGTGGTATATTGGATAGAAAGTCAATCTCAGAATCAGGTATACCTGTATATAATTCCTGCCTCAGACACATACTGGCTATGTGACCACTGATAAGTTACTTAAATTCTCTGCACTTAAGGAAACTCTCTTTAAGAATGTACGTTGCAGAAAAAGTAATAAATTTCATTGGTAGTGGGAGTTTTTCACACAACAGAGAAAAGATAGGCCCAATTCCAATGTGCCTATGTTCCAAAATTTATAGGTTAGAAAACAGCAACTCAGAGTTAAGTGGCTTTACCACAATCAAAGTTAGTAAGTATAACAGAAGCAGGGTTCAATCCCATGTATCTACTCACTTCAGGTTCAGAATTCTTTCCGCTATACCGCACTGTCTCTCCAAAGATACGAAAGCCTGGATAATTTACAAAACAAGTTTGAGGCCTATGTTTTCAGTGAGCTCTCATTGTAAATATTGATAATTAGAAAATATAAGAATCAAATAAAGCAGCCATATTCAAAGCTGTTCATACAGCTGAATCCAGTGATTCAGTCAGTAAAATTACAATGACAAACCTGATGGAACTTACATTCATGAAAAGCAACACCAAGCTGATCTTCAGATAAAACTTTCAAGAACTTCAAGACTTTGGAACATAACTAAGAATCTAAAAGTGAATTGTCTAAAGGACAATAAAATGGTTTCTGAGTTGATGTAAAAAATGTCATGAAGCCTCTGTGATCAAAACTCATGAAAGGCCCTTATCAACTCTTCCAGAGAACCATTTGTTTTTACAAAGAATTACAATAAACTTGATTATCTGGTTTCTCAATTCAATAGTTCGAATCAGAGATGTGCTAGAGACAAGATGACTGATAATAAGGGAAAGTGACCACTGATATCAAGGGAGGAGATGTCAAATTTATAAAGAATTTTCAACCTATTCTGAGATCATTTAATGTAAGGGCAAGTAATATTTCAAAAAATAGTCCCAGAAAATATAATTTCACTTTACAGCATGAATTGATATTCAAAATAATGGCAGTGACTCATCAAGAAAGGGTGAAATAATAGCGAATATATTGAGCTAAAGAAGGCATGAAAGGTCATAAATAGTTGTAAAATATTTTCATCACCAGTAGTAAAAATGAAAGACTTTTTGGTGCTTAAAAGACAAGTTTCAGAGGAGAAAGAAAAAGGAAGGAAGGAAGACAAAGAAAAACAAGCCTGCAGAATACAACAGCCCCCAGTGATGTCATATAAACGATGTGTTAAAGAACATTGAATTTAGGAGACAAAAGCCTGCTCCCAGCTTCACCACTTCACCACACCCGCGGTACGACCCTAGCCAAATCACATCACTTTGCAGAACTCTCTTTTACTCACTTGTACAATGGGAATACTAATCCTTACACTACTCATTTTAGAGAGTTGTCTGTGAAAAGCAAATGAGATAAAGTATTTAATAACTGTAAGTCACTATATAAATGCCAAATGTTGCTACTAGATGTTTTTGTGTAGAAAGATGAAGGTTTTGACCCACTTACAGTAAAGCATTTAAATTTAATTCAACAAACTTTTGGTAAGAAAGGAATTGTGCTTGATACAGATGATACAATGACGAAATGAAAGTCATCGCCCTCAAAAGATTCTTTTTTTTCTGAAATAATAAGATGATTTCAGGTATACTTGCATGTAAGTTGTGCCTCAGCCCCATACTGGCTGTGTGATTCTCTGTATTTCAGGAAACTCTCTTTAAGAATGTATGTTACAGAAAAGGTAACAAATTCCACTGGTAGTGGATTGTATCCATTTCATGGATAAAGAACAGAATGAAACTAACTAGTTCATAAAAGAACCGGACCAAATAACTAAGTTGCTAACCTTTCTGTGCCTAAGGCAACTAACTCTCTAGGAAGTACTTACGAAGACACAGGTTGAGGTTCTGTGTACTCTATTTACCTTGAAAGCACAGTTCTCAAGTCAAGAGTTCCCCACGCTAAGAAATCAGGTCTTTCATGGATCTTTTACACAAATTTAATAACCATATGGCTAAATGTAAGGTTCACATATAAACAAAACGAATAAAACAGAAAGCTCTCCTTTCTATTAGCCACATAGTGTAGAGAAGACATAAAAGTTAAAAACCAGTATTTCCTAAAATTGCTGCCAATAAAATTTTACTTTGTCAGCACAGAAACACCCTATGGTACTCAGCTGAAAGGTATGTTAGAAAAGGCAGAATTTTTTATTTTACAAATTGTATCATAGAAAAAGAAGCAAATGTAAAATTTCCACCATAAGCTTTGTCTAGACTCTCTGCTGAACTCCAGACAAGTTTGTGTATATATAATGCTATGATACGTTAGCCTCTGATCTGCTCAGTAATTAGACATGGACTATAACTAGTATCCATCTCTAGTAAATTTTTACTTTGGGGAAATATGTTCTGGCAAATGGGGTAATTTCCTCTAGCTAAAATACTAATAAGATTTCAGTTCACCTAAACAGAAAACTGCTATGGTACAGATTCTTTACAAATGACCAATCCTTCATGAAGCTGTGTGGACACCACTGCAGTTGTTTCCATCCCAAGGATATGACAAGTATCAAAAATATGAATATAGATTAACCTAGGTCCAGGGTGTGGCCCGGTTCCTTTTTAATGCTCCAGTCACTTATTAGAGGCATTTCTTTTTTTTTTAAATTTATCTTTTAACATTCATTTTCACAAAATTTTGGGTTACACATTTTCTCCCCTTTTATCCCCTCCCCCCCCAAACACCAAGCATTCTAATTGCCCCTATGACCAATCTGCTCTCTCTTCTATCATCCCTCTCTGCCCTTGTCTCCAAATTCTCTTTTGTCCTGTAGGGTCAGATAGCTTTCTATACCCCTTTGCCTGTATTTCTTATTTCCTAGTGGCAAGAACATTACTCGACAGTTGATCCTAACACTTTGAGTTCCAACTTCTTTACCTCCCTCCCTTCCCACCCCTTCCCTTTGTACGGCAAGCAATTCAATATAGGCCAAATCTGTGTAGTTTTGCAAATGACTTCCATAATAGTTGTGTTGTATAGGACTAACTATATTTCCCTCCATCCTACCTTGTCCCCCATTACTTCTGTTCTCTTTTGATCCTATCCCTCCCCATGAGTGTCGACCTCAAATTGCACTCTCCTCCCCATGCCCTCCCTTCTATCATCCCCCCCACCCTGCTTATCCCCTTATCCCCCACTTTTCTGTATTGTAAGATAGGTTTTCATACCAAAATGAGTGTGCATTTTATTCTTTCTTTAGTGGAATGTGATGAGAGTAAACTTCATGTTTTTCTCTCACCTCCCCTCTTTATCCCTCCACTAATAAGTCTTTTGCTTGCCTCTTTTATGAGAGATAATTTGCCCCATTCCATTTCTCCCTTTCTCCTCCCAATATATTTCTCTCTCACTGCTTGATTTCATTTTTTTAAGATATGATCCCATCCTCTTCAATTCACTCTGTGCACTCTGTCTCTATGTGTGTGTGCATGTGTGTGTGTGTAATCCCACCCAGTCCCCAGATACTGAAAAGTTTCAAGAGTTACAAATATTGTCTTTCCATGTAGGAATGCAAACAGTTCAACTCTAGTAAGTCCCTTATGACTTTTCCTTGCTGTTCACCTTTTCATGGTTCTCTTCATTCGGGTGTTTGGAAGTCAAATTTTCTTATCAGCTCTGGTCTTTTCATCAAGAATGCTTGAAAATCCTCTATTTCATTGAAAGACCAAATTTTCCCGTGAAGTATTATACTCAGTTTTCCTGGGTAGGTGATTCTTGGTTTTAGTCCTAGTTCCTTTGACTTCTGGAATATCCTATTCCATGCCCTTCGATCCCTTAATGTAGAAGCTGGTAGATCTTGTGTTATCCTGATTGTATTTCCACAATACTTGAATTGTTTCTTTCTAGCTGCTTGCAATATTTTCTCCTTGACCTGGGAACTCTGGAATTTGGCCACAATGTTCCTAGGAGTTTCTCTTTTTGGATCTCTTTCAGGCGGTGTTCTGTGGATTCCTTGAATATTTATTTTGCCCTCTGGTTCTAGAATCTCAGGGCAGTTTTCCTTGATAATTTCATGAAAGATGATGTCTAGGCTCTTCTTTTGATCATGGCTTTCAGGTAGTCCCATAATTTTTAAATTGTCTCTCCTGGATCTATTTTCCAGGTCAGTTGTTTTTCCAATGAGATATTTCACACTATCTTCCATTTTTCCATTCTTCTCTCTTTGTTCTGTGATTTCTTGGTTTTGCATAAAGTCCTTAGCCTCCATCTGTGCCATACTAATTTTGAAAGAACTATTTTCTTCAGTGAGCTTTTGAATCTCCTTTTCCATTTGGCTAATTCTGCTTTTGAAAGCATTCTTCTCCTCATTGGCTTTTTGAACCTCTTTTGCCAATTGAGTTAGGCTAGTTTTCAAGGTGTTATTTTCTTCAACATTTTTTTGGGTCTCCTTTAGCAGGGAGCTGATTTGCTGTTCATGCTTTGACTTCATGTCTCTCATTTCTCTTCCCAGCTTTTCCTCCACCTCTCTAACTTGATTTTCAAAATTCTTTTTGAGCTCTTCCATAGCCTGAGCCCATTGGGTGGGCTGGGACACAGAAGCCTTGACTTCTGTGTCTTTGCCTGATGGTAAGCATTGTTCTTCCTCATCAGAAAGGAAGGGAGGAAATGCCTGTTCTCCAAGAAAGTAACCTTCTATATTCTTATTTCTTTTCCCTTTTCTGGGCATTTTCCCAGCCAGTGACTTGACCTCTGAATATTTTCCTCACACCCACCTTGCCTCCTGATCCTCCCAGCCAGCGTTTGGGGTCTGAGATTCAAATGCTGCTTCCAGCCTCAGGGCTTTGGGCGAGGGCAGGGTTGCTATTCAGTGTGAGATTAAGTTCAGATGCTCAGGTTGGGTCAGGGCTGCCTCATGGGCTCAGTTCCCTCAGGGGGTTTATGCACAGACCTTCAACAATGGATCCAGGCTCCTGCCTGCTTGGGGAGCCCCGGTCTGCCGCTGCCCCTCAGCTCCTGTCTCCCGAGGGGGCCTGAGCCATGGGGGCACCCTACCCCTCCTCGACCTCCCAAAGAGACTCTCTCACCGACCCCCGTCACCTGTGGGTGGAGGAACCTGTGCGGCTGCTGGAGATCCTGTCTCTGAAGCCTGCTCGGATCTCTTCCTCTCGGTGCCGCGGCCGCGGCAAGGCTGCGCTCAGCTCCCAGTCCCGGCGCCCAGTCTGCAGTGCGAAGGACCTTTTGCGAGAGGTCTGCAGGTCTCTCCGGAACAGAAATCTCCCTCGCTCCAATGTTTTGTGGCCTCTGGGTGCAGAATTCGCCGTGAGTTACCTCCTTGTAGTTGTTCCATGGGTTGTGGGTTCGGAGCTATGTGTATGTGCGTCTTTCTACTCCACCATCTTGGCTCCGCCCCAAGGCATTTCTTTCAGTGTAGTTTTTGCTAGTGTCCAAAGCAATCCTTTGATACTTTATGAATTACTTATTTTACATTAATAATGCTTAACATGGAATATTAACCTCCTATACATTCCTAGTTAGTTTTAAATGAATTTTAGTTTTTCTGTTAAGAAAAAGAGCTACCCAACTAACTACCAGAAATTTAATCTCCATTACTGAATCATATGACAACTTCCCCTAGGGATGAATGTCCTTGAAAATATTTTTGTGTTTAACTGCCAGTCTCATAAAACATTGAAATTAATACTCACTGAATCTCTTCAACTTTGATAGCTTAATGAGCTAGCTAACATGTACAAATCATACGATATTTTTAAATATTCTGTTATCTTTTACTAAAGATATATGTATGTATATATGTGTGTGTATGTGTATATATGTATATGTATGTATACATGTACATACATATGCAGACAATGCTCAGGTACAATAAATATATTTGAGACTGATTTACCTACAACTTATGCTTTTTGAGAGGACATTTTAAGAAGTAATGTGAAGTGTTGGCATTATTTGATAAGCAAATTCTTTATTCATAATTTCCAGTAAGAAAATGAAATCTCTAAATAAAAATCATCTAAATGTGTAGGATAAAAGGAATAATTTAAATAGCTTTTGCATGATTTTAAAGCAACAAATGAAAGTATCATATGACTCTTTATTGTCAAAATGTCAAATCTAGAAGATTCTAGTAAAGATTCTTTAATTACTATTGTTTTTCTTCTCCTATAGCCCTATTTATTTATTTTGTTTTAAAATTGGGATCATTTATTCTGTTTGATTTTAAAAATATCTCATTTCTATTATTTAAAAATTCCACCACCAAAATGTAAATTTTGAAGAACTGCTTCTTAAAAAGATGCTACTATTTCTTTATATAGTGATGAGAAAATACACTAAATAATCATCTGAAAAATATTTTGGATAGAAATGATTTAGAAAATAATATACTGCAATTTTTTTCTTTAAAATTAATTCACTTAATGTAGGAAAACCAATTCTGGAATAATGTGAAACACTGCTATAAATTTCTTGTTCTGCAGTGCACATGTAAAACAGTAATATTAATGCAGTCAAATCAGATCAAGCAATCATTAAGTTCCAACTACGTGCCAGAGAGTGTAGACCAGCTTGGTTATGTAGAATATACAGATGAAACTAACAAATGGTAGGGATAATGCAATAAAATTACTGAAAAATGGGAAAAATGTATAAAAAATAAAGTAAAACTTCATATATCCCTGAAAAAAATAATAAATAAAATTACCACAGAAAGTCCTAGCAATATAAAAGTCTTTCATGTGCAGATGCTGTATATATACCACTCTTTGAATACAAAGGTGATTTGACATTAAATAATCTTCTATAATTCTAGGTTCCTGGAGGCAACTTTCTCAATCATTAGAGGCCACATGATAAACAAAATCACCTCTGACTTCCATCTGTTCTGTGTGCATCAGAGGTTGTGTGCATATGCCCTCAGTTATTTTTTTGGTGTTGAATATTCCTTGAAATGAAGATGGTACCTGCTTTATAAAAAAATGCTAATGAACACACATGAATTTGAATATAAGGAGCTTATGTCCTTATTTTATTCATTGCTTTACGTTTGGATTGAAGTAACAACTTTCTTTTGTAGGCCTAAATTTCTCTATTGACTCTGTGAACAGAATTCCCCGGGGATTCAATGTGCTCCATATGCAGAAAGGGGAGTAATGCATGGGCTTGAAATATTATCTTATTAAATTGTTTTATTTCTCAAATCTCATCCCCATGAGGGAAGCAAGTTGTGTTATTCAATTATAAAGTAACTTCTCCCTTAACAGAATGCTTTATATTAAACTAAAGATGTTATTTTTCCTATTGGTGGTATGCATAAAGAGGCTATCCATTTGCATGGGGAGTTAGTTCTCTGCTTTTGAACTCCTCTTCTCCTTTACCAAGCAGTGGAGATTTCCCAGAGCTGAGTTAACCAGCAGTTAAAGTGACAAAAAAATTCTAGCACTTCTATCAATGAAGACTACAGATACAGAAAACTTTCAATTTTTTAAAATTTCTCAGGAATATTTGTAACCTATAAATATTCATAACCTATAAATATTCAGCTCTTATTTCTAAAAGGTACATCAGAAACATAAACCTTTAGTTAGTGTTCTGTGTATGAGGAAGCCTCTGTGATCAAAGGCAGTATCCTCATCTCTTGGGGAATACAATACAGTATTATAGAAAGTCCAAAAACAAAAGAGGAAAATTGCTGGAAAGATGAAGTCTTGAAGAAGATATGGGAAATAAGAAATGGAAAAATATAAATCAGGTTCCTTCAGAAACTGACCGTAAGTTCAGTACTTTTCCCATTGTACTGTGATGCCTTCCCCCAAAATGGAAGAAAAGCAGTTTTCAGGATCATGAAGCCCCTAAACTGAGGCATATTTAGTAGAGAATGTAACTTGAGATTGCCTATAATGTGAAATAGATTATTTCACATAAGTTAAACTTCTGTTTAACTTAATTTCTCATTCACAAGAATTTATATTTACATAGATCTCTGAGGTTCCTTCCTAAAAACTCTGTAAAGGAGGAAGTGCATTATTATTGTCCTTTGCAGATGAAGAAACTCAAGCTCTGAAAATTAAGTGACTTGCCCCAAATATTCTGATACTGAATTCAGTTCAGTACAGTGACTCAAGGTCATCAGAAGGAACTGTAAGATCATGGTATATTACAGTTGTGCAGAGAGGCTGCTTAATAGGTATTTCCTTTTGCTGGAATGCCTGATAAAGCAAATTTCACCTTATATTAGACTACTTCATTGCAATCAGCAGCAGTTACATTACTTGATTTGAAATGCCTAAGGATCATTTTTAATAAAATGTGGGCTGCATCAGCAACATAGTCATTTCAACCATAAGAGCAGAATAACTTACTGTAATGATTAAACCATAATGATTTACAGTGTTTAGTAATGCTTTCTTTTGATAGTCACTCTGACAGGACAGATTCACATTAATATAAAACTGGATCATAATGCAGTTATTTGAAATCACTTTTATTCAACATTATGATACTAGACTAATATAGATGAAATAGTGTCAGTGCTAGCACTGTTTTTGCTAAATGATGGTTGATGGTCTATAGGCACTATGTTGCTAAAGTGTCTTTCCTCTTGCTAAAGTTGCCTTTTTTAAAAGATTTTATGAACTCTCATGAATTATATTAAAATTCTCCCTTCTCATTCTTCATCAAACTATTCTTCTCTTTAGTGTATTTAAAGATAATCTGCAAGATGACTGAAATTATCCTACTTACATTGCTTAGATATTCAAATTAAGATACCCCAACATAACATGTTCTAGTTCTTTACAAATTGAAGAGATCACCTTCTATTACTTGACATTATAATCTACGAGAATGATAGCCACTCATATTTTTATATTTGATGTCTTACAAAGTACCTTTCTTATAATAATTGTATAGAATAAGTAATGTTAGTAATAACTTTCATATTTTGTACATGAGCAGAGATAAAGAGCTGTATCCCTCAAATAGGATTCTGGGTCTTTACACCATAGAGCATTCAGACCAAAATTAACTCTAACACTTAGGGTTTTCTCACTTTTCCATTTACCATACGATTATGTATAACCTATTCAGAGACTTCTGGGAAACAAGAAATAAATAAAGAGCTATAATATGATACTGTCTCCCCATTCTTCTCACTCCCTGCTCTTCATATTAGTGTAACACTCCTTCTGAGTTACTCTTCCAAACTTGTAATCATACTCAGAAATTAACTCTCCAGAGAGAATTCATGAATGGCAGTAGTAGAGTGGTTAGTGCCACTACTGCCATTCATGAGTTGTCACTGGTATATTTCCTATTAACAATCAGTTTTTATTCAGGGATTTTGCTAAGATGTTATAATAGCAACTAGTACAAAATATTTTCCCCATAACCTTGAATTCACTTTTTCTTCTTCCTACAAATATACAGCATCAGTTGGAAAACTGTGCTGAAATACAGAGTCTAATGGTAGTGAGGCCCAGGTATGTAATACACTTGTAGCAAATTGTAATCCACAACACATCTTTCACTCTTTACAACATCCCCACACAGTTCCTCTGGGTTCATTCTTTCTTGAGGGAAGGCTTCTCAGTTGGGCTCTAAGGGTCCATTCCTTTCTCGAGTCTATAATCAGCTCTCTTCTTTGTTGCCAGGGGTCACATTCCTTAAAGCTATTTCCTATCTCTATATCTGTGACTGTCCTGAGTGTATCAGTGTTTCAGTCTGGATGCATTTTTCTCCCACTGGTCCAATGCCTCCAATAAAATGAATTATTTGGGGGGAGGGTTAAGAAGTCCCATTAAATTTCCCCCATCAAGGATCTCCCTCACATTGCCTGGACTAGTGAAACATATTTAACTAATTAAAGATACCACAGGCAGGGCTTATCTTTTTGTTCAGCCAATTGCTAAGTAAATTAATTCTTCACCCAATCAAAGAAACTGGCATTTCATAAAGGAATCACAAGGTAGACACCTTTTGTTCACAGATTAAAACCTAATCATGGCTAATGGCATTCTGTGATCATATTAATTTAGCTAAGTAAGGAATCACATCTTTCTCCTTTCTACCTCCCATCCCCCAACCCATCCCTTGATTTACAGGAGCATTATACTAGCATAATCCCACAGTTTCCTTCACTGTTGTTTTTTTTAAAAACATGATCATAGTCATAGGTTTGGAATGAGAAGGTTATCTTGGATCATCTTCTTCATTTCCTATACAATCCATTTGGCAACTCATACATAAGTCAGAAAATAGGAGAGATTATCTATGCCTGGGGATATCCCTGGGCACAATTGTGAAACTGGAGAAATAACTTTAAGACTCTTCTATCTCTTTCTTATTCCTTTGCCTTTTCTCTTCAGTACCAGCATTTCTTAGTCATACCCATAATTATCTCAAATGCTTCCAAATCTTCTGAATCCAGCAGAATTACCACTGGGCTACTACTTCATCTGAATGTTTGCTTAGTATGCAAAATCCCACATTTCAAACATTTCTTACCAAATGAAAAAATTCATAGATGTAGAGAAGAAAAGACCTTAAAAGCCATCAAATTCAATCCTTTATTTTATAGATAATTAAAAACTGAAGTAGAGAGAGATTAAATGACTTGCCCAGGATCATAGAAATAGTAAATTTCTGATGCAGGAAGTTCAGAGCTCAATCCATTGCACCACCTAACAACCTTTCACTTCCCTTCACATGTTCCCTATTGCCTCCACTCATGTCCCATTCGAAATTGTTTCATTCTTTATATTTGCATCCCAGTATGTAGCAAAAAGTAGATGCTTATTGATGGATTGACCAATTGAGAATCAATTTGAAATGCTAAATGCTTATTATAAAATTATTATAAATCATTATAAAATATTATAAATCCAGTTGTTAGTGGCATCTCAGGAACATCTGATCTTATTTGAGATGGAGTAGAAAACTTCAAAATTTATCATAATCACTGTATTATACAAGCCATCTAGTGATGGTGATCTGATTTTGCACAGAAAGAAGACAGTTTTTCGTTTTTCTTTTTCCCTTCGTCTGAAGTTAAGGTTCCAAAGGAAGGAAGGAGAGGCATCAGATTTCATTTCAACTTCATATCACTTATCCAAAGCAAGGCTTGAACCTCCAATTAGACATTTATGTTAAGATTTAATGTGGTAAACAGCACGTTTAATTGGAACCCGGGGAATCTATGAAGTGTATGGAATTTTAAAATTATTTTTGTAGCACAAGGAAGATACTCATTAGGTAGTGATTTGTGTTGGTGAGACTGAATAAAATAGAAATGATTTACTTTAAAGAATTTCTCCAAGAGCTAGTTATGAAATAAGATTAGGCAGTCAAGACATAGATAATATGAGCATTATTTTCCAGAAAAAGGTGTTTGTCATTATTTCTTCTCTTCCTGCGGCTAAATTTGTCATGTCAGAGACATGTGCATAGACAGCATTCAAAGACAACTTAACATAAAAGAAAATAATTCTAATTTTTAGAAAGATTTCCTGAACTTCCCCTTTTTAATCAAACAATATGTTGTTTTAGAGAAATGGCTATAGAGAATTTTCATATTTATTGAAATTTATGTTAAGCTTATACTAAATTATTTTTAAAAAGTATATGACAATAAGGCATCAAAGACATCAATAATAAATGATGCGTTGGGGAGAAGGAACAGAACATTTTAAAGTACATTTTACAAAATAAGGCAGGTGGCTGATAGAGAGTTAGGTTTGGAATCAGGAAAATCTGACTCCTGGAGACTGAATCCTTGAATACGGGCTGTCGGAACCTGGACAAATCCCTTAACCTCTCACAGCTTCCATTTTCTCACTTAAACTGGGAATAATAATAGCTCCTACCTCACAGGACTGCTGTATGGATTAGGTGAGATGATATATGTACAGTGCTTTGCAAACCTTGTTATACATACACGCCCACACACACATGTGTGTGTCTTAGTGACCACTAATATATTATTACAATATATTTTTGCACATTCTATAAACCTGAGAACAGAAATTTAGAATCTCATCATAATACACCATTCGCTCATAAAATTTTTTATTAAATGTGTTTTTTACACTTTTTAATAACAGGGTCATAACAGGATAGCTCCATTCTTGTGAACTTTTATAATCTCGACACCTAAAATAATGTCTTCTATGTGACAAGGGTAGTTAGGTGGTGCAGGGGATAGAGCATCATGCCTGAAGTCATGAGGACTCAGCTTTCATAGTTCAAATCATGCTTCAGACACTTACTAGCTGTGTGATTCTGGGCAAATCACTTCACCCTGTTGGCCCCAGCTTCTTCATCTGTAAAATGAGCTGGAGAAGGAAATAGCAAACCACTCTAGTATCTTTATCAAGAAAACCCCTATGGGGTCATTAAGAGTCAGAAATGTCTGAAAAAGTGACGAAAAATATGGCAAGATAGCAAGTAAAACTCACATGATGTGATTTCTTTCCCTCAAACTTTGTTTCAGTGAAGAATGTCTAAGATGTCATAATTTTAAGCCTTATTCTACATTAATTAGGACTAAAGACAAAGGAGATTTTTTTTGAAATCCATATATCTTCTTGAGAAAAATTTTTCATATGTCTAATTACTTTATTCCTCCTGTCATGACTATAATTTTTTTTACTTTCAAAAATTTAGAAAATTTAATACAACACTTCTAAACAATAATGATTATAATATAAAAAAACTGACTTCCAAATGCTTCTATTGTATTAGTCAAAGTTCTTGTTGCTATTTATTGAGGAAATATGACTCTAGTATTAACTTGTGCTCCATTTTAACCCCTTGGTCCTTCTCAGTTATCCTTGTATCTCACCAATTTTCCCCAACCTATATCTGGGTTTTTATCTAGCTCTACATGTACTATACTGTAGAACTTTTGTGGTGAAATTTAATTAGCTAACTAATTATTTCTCAAATGCTATTTATAAAAGAACAGTGATATTCATGATAGTAATAGCACCCTAAGCATAGCCATTATTGTTCTAGACATCCCAGCATGAAATCTCAGAAACATTTGTGACCCTAACCTTTTTATCATCCTCTACAGCCAATAAGGATGATATTTGGTTAAGTCTACCTCCCAAATTACTCCAGAATTGAGCTCTTCTGTTAGGCAAAAATTAGGTATACATAGACCAAAATCTCATACCATACACCAAGATCAGGTCAAAGCGAGTACATTATTTAGACACAAAGGGTAATAACATAAACAATTTAGAAGAACATGTGAAAATTATTTGTCAGATCTGAGGATAAAAGAAGAGTCAAACAAAAGACAGAAAATATTAAAGGAGACAAAAATGGATAATTTTTATTACATTAAATTAAAAAGGATTTGCACAAGCAAAACCAATGTAGCAAAAATTAGATGGAAAGCAAGAACCTGGGAAAATTTTGCACCAAATTTTTGTGATAAAGGTCTCATTTCTCAAATATATAGGAAACCAAGCCAGATTTATAAAAATAAGAGCCATTTTCCAATCGATAAATGATATGAAGAGGCAGTTTTCAGAAAAACATAAATCAAAGTTATCAATATTCATATGACAAATGCTTCCTAAGAAGCACTTAGAAATTCTGCGTATACAAAATGATGTTTTAGCTGAGATTTGAAGGAAGCCAGGGAAGCCAGTTAGGGGAGATGAGAAGGGAGAGCATTCATGGGGAGCAGCTATAGAAAATGCCTGGAGCCAAAAGATGGAGTGTTTTGATGGAAGAACAGCAAAGAGGCTAGTCTCATATACTTGTAAGAAGACCAGAAAGGTATATATGCTTGGGGGATGGGCATTTACACAGTGCTTTGAAGGTCAAACAGAAGAATTTGCATTTGATTCTGGAGGCAATAAGGAGCCACTAGAGTTTATCGAACAGAGGATTGACATGGACAGAACTCCATATTTACATGCATATGTACACATGTATATATGCTATATGTGTGTGTGTATATATATTATTCACACATACATGTTATATAGTTTTATATGTAAATGCAACCTGATATACATATTTATATATGTGAGTGTGTGTATATACATATACATATAGATATGTGTATATATACATATATGTGTGTGTATATATATATATACACATACACACACACACACACACATATATATATACATATACATATATCTTTCTCTTTAATCCCCCCTTCCTTCCTTACTCCCTCGGTCCCTCCCTCTGTTTCCCCTCAACCTTACTCCATACCCCAGTGTAAGTCACTGAATCACAAGAATCTACTTAGCCTAGCTTGATTTCACTCTCTTTCCTTTCTGGCTGCATTATTGGTGAGACAGACACAGTGTCTTACATGGCAAGGCTTTGGTTCCTCCTCTATTCTTTGACTTTTTCATTTGTTTTCTCCTGATTTTAAGTGAAGGAATATCAGAACCAGCTGAGATTACATGAACTTCAAAAAATCAAAATGCTGACCTACTCATCTAGGAAACTGAGTCCATGTCAGCTTTGTCAGGTTTTCAGTCTGCCAAGAGGCCCTGTGGAATGATTTAAAGGATGCAGTTCAGCTGTAGCTGACATGAAGATTCATTCAATAGATATTCCACATTTGGAGATGAAGTTGATAGAGCAAATACTATAAAGAGACTGTTAAATTTGACCACACATTCTCTAGGGAATGTGAATTTACGAGAGAGTATGCCCCCAAGTGGTAGTTAGGTGATGCAATGGATATAAAAGCTAGGTTTGGATTCAGGAAGACCCAACTTCAAATCTGGCCTTAGATACTTTCTAGCTATGTGATCCTGAGCAAGTTTGCCTGCCTTAATTCGCTCAACTGTAAAATTATGGGGATCATAATAGTATTCACCTTACAGGGTTGTTGTAAAGATTGAATGAGATATTTGTAAACTGCTCAGCAAAGTACCTGCCACATAGCAGATGCTTAATAATGTTTATTCCTTTGCCCTAGATGTGTGTAGGTGTATGGTGGTGGTAGGAATGTTTGCTTTTCAGCTCTTGTTATATTTCTATACCTTTACAGTAAATATCCTTGTGTTGAGAGAGAGAGAGAGAGAGAGAGAGAGAGAGAGAGAGAGAGAGAGAGAGAATATTTTTATAAATTGAGCAAATTATTCTAGGCTGATTTGGTCTAATGTTCATTTAGCACATAATAGTTTCTTTAAAAATGATTAGATTGGCTGGTCATCTTTTACCCATAATTTATCCAGTGTTAGATCACAATGTCTCTATAACTCTTAGACAGTCTTAAAAATTAATATAGCCCCAAATTTGTTATCTGATGGTCACTCTGAAAATGAGTCTCTGAACTTAGGATAGTATTCATATGGTAGAATTGCTGTTCATTGCCAGGGCCATTCCTCAAAACCTTTCCAGTTTAGTAGACCATGTAGAGTTTGAAGTCTACTGGCAAAGTTCTCCATTACAGTAAGCAATTGTTATTATAAGCAAGATATCTCATAGGAATATGTTCTTTTATCCTTAAAAATAGAAAATATTCTCAATAGTCTGAAATGGGACCTTGGAAGAAGGAGAATGGGTTAGCTAAAAATTCTTTCTAACCGACAGTTTTATGAGTCTATCTTGTCCATATCAACTCTGTGTTGTGTGAACTTGGACAAGTCATTTACTACCTTAGGCCTCAGCTTTCTCATCTGTAAAATGATGTCTTGAAATAGATGGATGTTGAAGTACCTTCCAACCATACATAGATCTTTGATCTTATTATCCTATGAACATATTAGAAACAGATTACTCAATTGCATAAGGCAAAATATATTCATTCAAGCATTTCTGGGGGTATTTTCCTTTATTTCCTATTTCTCTTAACGTGTTTCTAGCTTAGGGTAATCTCAGTGCTTTGGAAAATCCACCTAACAATATGCTATTGCTTATAGTCTTAAATGTTATAAACTAAACTTATTAAAATACTCTTCAAATTTTTGATAGGAGACACAGAAAAATACAGTCCTGAAACAGGGACTGTATTTATCAACAGAAAGCAGAGCAGCTGCTATTTGAGCCTAATTAGGGTGAAATATTGGATAAAAAATAGAAATGTCATAAAGCTTTATCTAGGCTCTCCCATGTCTGAATAATATAGAAGTAGTCTTTTTCTATTGTACCTCTTGAATAAGAACCTTGTCATTTGCTTCAATATATTATACCAGCATCTCTCTTAATGAGATACAACTTTCTGGAGCTATCAGTGCAGCACATTAAATAAAAGCTCAGTTAGTTAATTAAAACTAAACAGGTAAGATAGTGAAGCAAAATTGTTGCTAAACATTCTCAATGAACTACATGGCTTGGTTGAGACCTATTAGTGATTAACAGATACATTTCATATGTAAATGTTACATTAACCATACTTAAGGTCATGGCATTTCTCAAAGAAAATGTTTAAGGAAGAAAAGTAAGTTCCTCTGAAAATTAATTTATAAAGGCAATCAGTTCCATTTATGGATCTATATCCTTATCAGCTAAAACCTTTTTCCTGTTTTTGAGTTATATGAGTATAAATTACTCAGGGAACATAGATACACCATCAACATCCAACTTCTCTTCCATTTCTGGATTCAAGTATATATAAGGCTATAATTTAAAGGTCATTAGTGTCTGTATTTTAGAGCTACATCAGCAAAATAAACTGGCAGCATCCTAAACTGGAAAAAAAAAACCCTCACAGAAGACAATAAATTTGTGCCAATTTGGAGGCTTTTTGTTCCAATGGAGCCCAAGGAACAGTTATAAGTCACTTACAAATACACCATTTTTTAAAGTAATTGGCAGGCTGGTACTTTTACCTGGAGCCAACATAATTTCAAATAAGGTGATGCCCCAAATGTCCTCCAGTTGTTTCAATACTATATAAATTCCACTGCCCTGATGGAAAAGTAGTGAATCTGATATGTGAAAATTTATAAACAAAACTGTAGAAACCCAGGGAGAGGAAAAAGTCCACAAAAATACAACCATTCTCTCTACCTTCTAGATGGCATAGCAATGTTTTCAAAAGTTTAATACTATACAAATGGTTGGAAAAACAGTTGTTCAATTTTTTTTTTTGTATTGCAGACAATAGATTTAGGTATATATGATGCTAGACTGCCTTATAACTGTGCTCACTTTTCCAGTGCTAATCTTATGAGGTAAAAGAACAGACAAATAGAGTATATGAGTTTGGAGGAGCAATGAAATTGCACCCTAACCAAAAATATCACTCTAGCTACTCTGCCATACATGACTGATATTCTTACAGTCAATAGTTATTGAATTAAGGCATTGTTTCAAAATTTTCTCATTAAAATCTACTTATTTTATCCAAGAGGTTTATTATGTTGAGTCAATATTTCCTCAAGTAATTTAGTAATGAAACATTCTGAACACTGAATTATGATAACAAAACATATTCATAAGTGCTAGGCTCCAAATGTCTAGGTATATGTAATACTCATGGAATGAAGAGAGTTCGGGGAATTCTTTTGTCCTGGACGAGAGACAGCATATTACAGCGGAAAGGTAATGCTATCTTACAATAGTATCAAAGTTCAAAACCCAACCTGGACACTGATTAGGCATGACTTTAGGTATGTCACTTACTGGGACTCATTTTTCTCATCTGCAAAAGTGAGTTGGTTGCATTCAATGGCCTTTGAGGTTCTTTCAAGCTCTAGATCTGATCTGTTAGACTACATCTGCAGCATGTGTTCAATCTTGGACATTGTTTGAAGAAGGACATTCACAAGTTGGACAGTAACTAGGTTGTTAAAGGACCTTGAGATTATGGGATATGAGGTGGTGGGAAGCAAATATGAATATTTAGCCTGAAGAAGAGAAAACCTCCATAGAGACTTACTGACTATCTTCAAACATGTAAGAGATTAAATTTATTCTGCTTAGCCCTAGAGAATAGAACTAAAGGCAAATGATTAGGAAAGAATATTTAGAATTCACATAAAAAAGCCTTTTCTAACAATCTATCTTTTGTAAAAATAGGCTGCCTCAGAAGGTACTGAGATCTTATTCAATGGAGCTCTTCAGACAGAGGCTGGACGATCACTTGTCTGGTATACTCTAGAGAGAGTTCATTTTTGGATAGAGATCAGACTAGATGACCTCTTGGCTTCCAACTCTGAATTTCTGTAAAGTTTTGGAGTGATCCAGACTTCAAACAACACTATAAAGCAATAGTTATCAAAAGCATTTGGTGTTGTTAAAAAAAAAAGAACCTTATTGTAATAGATCAGAGTAGGAAGAATTAGAAGTAATGGAATTCAATAACACATTATGGAAAAAAAAACTAGAAAATAGAAATTACTTACAAAACAACTGCCCATTTCATAAAAACTTCTGGGAAAAGTAGAAAGTGGTATGGTAGAAATTACATTTAAGGCTAATATGTGCGATATTCTATAATATGCTCTATATAAATGTATGATCTTAACAGTAAAATTTGTACCAAAAATAAATTAGGAAACCAATTACAGCCTTCACAATTACAGAGTGATATATTCTCAACTAAACAAAGAACAGTCAAATGCAAAAAGATAAAATAGATAACTGGCAAAATGGAAAAGCTTTCTTCACAAGCAAAATTATTGTGCCTGGGATAAGAAAAAATGGTAAAATGGGAATTTTTTTTTTAAATTTCAAATCTTCAGATTTCTCTGATAATGTTTTGGTATTTTTGATATAGCTGCAATTAACATATAGATCCATATCTACCTTTATATCTTTGTTTACCTATCATCAACATCAATCTATCATCTCTCTCTCTCTCTCTCTCTCTCTCTCTCTCACTCTCTCTCTCTCTCTCTCACTCTTTCTCTCACTTTCTCTCTCTCTCCCTATTGATCACCAAAAGCCATTCCCCAATACATGTGGTAAAAATGATGTTAACAGTTTTACAAAGAAATGCAAATTATTGACAATCATTTGAAAGAATGTTCTAAATCACTAATAATAAGAGAAGTGTGAATCAATCATAAGTTTTCACCTCATACCTTACAAATTGTTATAGATGACAAAAGATAGGAATAGTGAACGTTGGAAAAGTTGTGGGAAGGTAGGCACACTAGTACGTTGTTGGTAGAGCTATAAATCAGTACAGCCATTTTTTAAAAGCGATATGGAATTATGTGAATAAAAGTGACTAAAGTGTGCCTATACCCTTTGATCCGCAGAGTACAGTATTAGATATATATTCTTAAAGGGGTCACTGATAAGAAGAAAGTCCTCATGCACAGTACTTTTTAAAATAACAGAGTCAGAAACAAAGTAAATTTACATTGATTGAGGAAGTGACTAAAGAAATTGTGGCACATGAATGTAATTGACAATTACTGTGATATAAGAAATGATAGAAATGAGGAATACAGATATTGATGAAAAAATTTTCATTAACTAATGTAGATTTAAGTAAGCAGAAGCAAGAAATCAATATAAACAATGACAACAACATAACTGGAAATAACTACACTACAAATTTTTTTAAAAGAGTCAACACTGCAAAATTACAAAGTACAAGCATGGTCCAAAGATAATATATGAGAAGACACCAAAAGCCCTCTCTTGTGGATGTGGGAGGTTCAGAGGTATGGTACATTGCACACATTTCTCAACCTTTTTTTGATACAATGATGATTTTTGCTTACTTTCTTCTTTTTGGTTGTTTTTCTTAAAATATTATCAATTATACGAGATGTCTCTCGGAAAATACTAAGGGGGAGGAAAAATGGAAAAGATATTAGGGAAGTTTTGATGATGTAAAAATACCAAAAAGATGTCAATAAAATGATTTTTAAAAGAAATAAATGGAACAATGTCTAAGAAATTAAGTGAATCATATTCCATGTCATTTATAAGGCTCAAATATGCTTAAAGAGTCTATATTTATTGTGTTAGAGAGGAGATGTTATTAGTATCAAAATTTATTACTGAATCCCTGTTAATAATAATGCAATATATCAGTTCCCCAGAAGAAAACTAGAAAAAGCTCCAATGTGCCCTACTGAAAGTATTGAAAGCCACCTTGTATAAAGGATGCTAGGTGAGTTAGAATACTCTTAATGAAGCCAAAGTCATGTGTTTGACCCTATGTAAGGTAATTAACCACTACCACAAATATAATTCTAACCAGACTCTTTGAAAATCAGTACCTTTGGAAGTGAGGAAGAAAAAAGTATTAATATGTGGCACAGTGGAAAGATCCATAGTTCTAGAAGTTTTTGGATCTGGGTTTAATTCTCAGGTATCATAATAAGTAGCAGTGTAACCTTGGACAAGTCATTTCACTTTTATGAAAATCTCTTTACTTTTCTGCAAACTGAGGGAGTTGTACTAGGATCTCTAAGTTATCTACCAGCTGCAAATCTATAATCCTGGAGAATCAGTTCAAATCTATCATACCTATTGGTGGTAAAATGACCTATTTCTGGTGACTCAGCAGGATCAACTTCATATTTGAAGCTCAGAATTCATAACTCTAGATGATATTTTAAAACTTAAGGATGAAATTTTTATTTGATTTATAAATCATTCATAAACATTTCAATTAAAGTAATATGCACCCAATGACCAGTAATATCATTTTTTAATGAGGAACACTATCCTTACATTATTTTTGTGTTTTCTCTGATTGTGTAGTTGCCAATGGCTTTGCACAGACAAAGCTATGAATTTCAGGGTCTTTTCTTCCAGTGGCAAGGAACTGATGTATCATCCATTCCACAGAGCTATTTTCAGATATCTTCTGGAAAGATTTTTATGCGTGTTTATGCTATTACCTAGTTCATTTTCACATATTTTACCATTATATTCTATAATTACTCTGTAAATATTTTCAGCCTATGATTATAATGGAGATTAAACTTCTATATATGAATTGTAATCTGGAATCCCAATTCCTCTAAGAATCTCTAAATAATTTATGTTTTAAAAGTTCAGAATTTTTACTGTCTCTAATGAAAAACATATAAAAACTCAATATTGTGAGAATAATTCAAGAATTTAGAAACTGTGGCATCGTGCATCTTCTTTGTTATACTACTCTCAATTTCTTAGCTCACTTTTATATACTGTTTCATAATTTTTCTTCTAGCATTTCATTTGGCCAAATATAATCAATTAAAATCTAAGAACTTGCTTTCTTTTTACTTTTATTACTTCTGCTCTTTTTACTGAGTACCATTTGTCCCTTTGTGAATCATTCATTTCAGGAACTTCACTTAAGTTGTTCAGGTACTAAATTCCTCCTAAATCAAATTTATTTTCCTTGTTAAACATTTTTTACAGCTTTGTTCTATTGCTAATCTTCCTTAGACCAAAAGCCTCCTTCATTCTGTCTTTTTATAAACTTTACAACATATCACTCACCTTCTGCCTTATATTACTAACACTAACTATTTTTTAAAAAGATCAATTTTACAGTTAAAATGTGCAAGAAAAGCGGTACTGAAGTAATAATGGGTAATTCTCCTTGAGCCCTGTTAAATTACTGTGGGGAAAAAAGTACCTTCACATTTAGGAGTTGCTAAATGATGCATTTATTTGTTAAAATACCAGATACTGCGAAAGTAGATGTTTCAAAAATATACAGGTAAAAGTCACATAATTTAGCTAACATAAAACTAAAAATATTGAAAATGTTATTCCTACTTATAACAATATTCACAATTCATATTTTCAATGACACTACAAAATGAGGGTACTGCAGATAAGCAGTACTGAGGTAATCTTTAACAAAATGAATCAGTCTTGGGATCCTGTCCTTTCAGTGAAAATTCTTTGGTGTCCTAGATGTTCTATATTAGAACCAAGTAGTAGAGTAGAAGAGATACAGGCATAAGGGCTGGGTGAAAAGAATCAGACCACAGGAAAAATGACCAAAGAAACAAAAGACACCAAGAAATAGGAAAGGCATCTGGAAAGGGAGACCTAAGTCGTCCCTTCCAGAGCCATTGATATGATTTTTCTGGAGGCAGAAATCAATTACAGCCTGGTCAGACCAGGCTAAGCTGTGAAGGTAAATAGGATGACCCAATGAGGAGAATGTGAGATGGTATACAGCTGTTTACTTTCTGCTATTCTACACACTTTTAAAATTATACATATATATTATATTATTATATATATATATTATATATATATTTATACTCACACATATACCTCTTACATTGAGGAAATTATTTTTGTTTTATTTCAAAGCAACTTACTTAAATTTAATGATTCCCATAGTATTTGTGTCAAAGAGCATTTTCTGCTCAGATTTCTTAAAATGAACAATATTACTAAAACGTTCAGTTGCCAAGCAGTTATTAAAGAATTATCTGATTGAATTGATGAGTGGCAAATAATCAAAAATCAACCCGGTTTTGGATATAGCTAAATTTACCCTGGGAAATGCCCTGATATTTGCTTTCTCATTCCATTTCATCAAAGGAGTCAGTAAGTATGAAAAGATGGCTTGGGAAAAAGAGCACAGCACCCTTGAATAAATTTGCTTTGTGTAAACATGGGCTATTGGTGTTTACATTGTTCAGAATTTTCTTCAAGTCACTGAAGTCTAGGCTTCTTTTAAGATGTGATTTATTTTTGGCCTCTAGTGTGAACAGAACCATTATTTATCAATATTAATATCATATACACCCCAAAATATATATGTATATAATTTATCATTCTTGAAATTAAACACAATTCAATATTGCAAAAGTGACTAGGATTCTATGGCTCATCATATTACCATAAATGTGAACAGCTTGGCTTGAACATGTTAATCAATGTATGTTACAAAACATCTATATGACTTCAAACTAAATAAACCAATAAGAGGACAGAAGATGGATCCTCAAAATTCAAAATAATAATAAATCATTATGTGATCATAATACAAAACTTGAGTTAAATTTATATGATTTAAGACAAAAATTAAATATGATTTTAAAAATATTTCATAGTCTATTTCATGCTACCTATCAAAGTATCTATTTTTAAACATAAAGCTGAATAAATTTAAAAAGTTCGAAGGCTAGATTTAACTAAGACAAAAGATATAGTCTAATATTACATTTCAAAATTTCAGTTTCTATTTTCTCAGGCAAAGTTTTTTACTGGCTTAATTACCAGATTGTTTTGGTATTTAGAGAAACAATCTAAATCATTACTTAATGAATAATGGCTATAAAACAGTAAAATATCAGTAACATAGTAAATGGTACCATAGTCAAGGGCATATAATTCTCTTTAGGAAAAAAAATATGGGCAATAAGCCAATGGTCTGAAATAAATCATTAACTCATGAATTAAAAGTTATGCAAAATACTGTGAAACAGTATGCTGGTTAAATATGACAGAAATGTTCACATATTCATTTATCTACTTGTATCATTATTATTATTATTATTATCTTCAGCACAGTAGCCAGAAAGATCTTATAAACATTCTGGGTTTTGTTTTCTACAGGCTCTTAAACCTGCTTAAGCATCATATTTAGCCTACTAATTCCTTGGCTATAATCCAGAAAAATCATTAGTTTCCTCATATGTTCACCCCAAAGAAGCTTTTCCTTGGCTTTCTGAATATTAACTTTTTTTTTTCTCAGAGTACAACCTTGAAAGCCTATGACTGACACAGCAAAGTAAGTAGTGATTCTAGAGAGCAATTCCCTTTCTCAATCTATAGATAACATCTGGAAGAAAGAGTAACTCAAAGTTAGCTAATGGAAAACAAAGATTCTCATGCATAAATGCAAACCACAGATAACTGAAAATTTTCATTTCAACCATTAGTTTGAAAACCTTCCAGTGCCATTCCACCCCAAGTTTTTCCCCATTTCCAAAGATATCAATAGTTATAGAACTGGGTGGCTTGTGTTTGCTATCCTTTCAATTTCCATGCTCAATCTTTAGGGATACTAATGAATAATAAAATGGTGAAATACAAAAGAGGAAGAACAAAGTGGGCTTGTGAATTTCACAAACGGCATAAAAACTCTTGATTGATTAAGAGTTGATTGCTTATAAACTTCTTGTTTTGTTATGATATTTTTATCTATGGATAATTTTGGTATTATATATGTATCAGTTTCCCAATGACACATACAGATGCATATTCATATACATATATGTATATATATATATATGTATATATATATATACACGTATATATACACATAGTCAGTAGGGTTATTATTTGTTAATAGTAATTTGTATAATATGACCTATTGATTATACTGCATGATGTCACTTCTAATTAGCAAAACTTTTTTTTTAGGGGATAGTGATTAAACTGTCAGTGAGCACTTATCTGTGAACAGCTAGGTGGCTCAATGGATAGCATGCCAGGTTTAAAGTCAGGAAAACTCATATTCCTGACTTCAAATCTGGTCTCTGACACTTATTAGCTGTGTGGCCTTGGGGAAATCTCTTAACCCTGTTTGCCTCAGTTTCTTCATCTGTAAAATGAGCTGAAGAAGGTAATGGCAATCACTCCAGTATCTTTGCCAAGAAAACTCCAAATGGGGTCACAAAGAGTCAGATACAACTGTAAACAGTGTAGACCTCTGTCCTTACGCATATTTTGTTCAATGCTTACATTAATGAAAAATAAAAACATAATAGAAAGCATGATCTTCTACTGCTTTGCTCCAAAAATAGTCTCCTTTCTCTCTGGACCTATGTATCATTAGCTTCCTTTTAGCCTACAAACATGCTCAGGTAGTTATCTCCAACCCGCTCAAAAAACCTTTAAACCTTCCTTCAGTTCTTCTAATCAGTTCAGATTCCATCCCATCTCTCTCCTCTTTCTCATGGTCAAGCTTCTTGAAAAATGTGTCTAACCAATTCTTCCATTTTCTCACCACCATCATTGTCCTCAGCTCCTTGCAATATAATTTTTGTCTCCAATCTGATACTTCAATTACTTATCCTGAGATTATCAATGACCATCCAATTAACTTTTAAAAAAATTTTTTTCATCTTCCTTTTCATTTTTATTTCTCTCAACATTTTTGGCGCAACTGCATCAGGTACCACAAAGTAAAACATTTACCACTATTCAGACAGCTTTCAGCTCTGATCAGTGACTCAGGCTCCAGATTTTCACTTTCAAAACCTTTCATGGTAGCCCCACGCAAATATCTCATCATTTCAAACTCAACAAGTCTCAAACAGAATACTTCAAACATACTTTTTTTTATGACTTTACTATTTGTGTCAGTAGAACTAAGATTTCTTTGGGCTCTCATTAAGGGGTGGAAGAGGGGAGAACCTTTTTTTAGTATTATCTTTGACTCTTTTTCTACTTTTAAATAGCCAATCAAGTGCAAAAGTTTTATTCTACCTCCACAATATCTTCCCTATTTCTCCTCTCCTTTCTATTACCCTCAGAAAGGCCTTCATTGCCACACATCTGGATTTTTGTATGCCCATTCTATTCCAACTTCCATTTTTTTCTGTCAAGGGTACCATCATCTTTCAAATAATCAAGATTGGAAATCTCAGTCTTTCAGAAATCCTCACTCTCCTTTACTCTAAATCAATTGCCAAATCTGTTCTTTTCTATCTTCACTATATCTTTTTTTCAACTTCTATCTTCTGATTCAGTCATGTTTCTAGTCCAGGTACTTGTCTCCTCTCACTTGGACTATTATAATAACTTTCCAACTGAACTCTCTGCCTCAAGTCTCTCTCCTTGTTAATATAAATTGCCCAAAGCACAGGACAGTATATGTCATTTAAAATTTTCACTCAATAAACTCCACTGGCTCCCTTGTACCTCTAGGATCAAATACACATACTCTGGTATATAAATCCCTTCACAGCACGGCTCCAACTCAAATATCCATCCTTATTCTACATTACTCCCATTAACACACACTGCAATCCAGACAAACTGATCTCATTTTTCTTTGTTCTTCCCACTCTGTCTCCTGTCTCTTTGCCTCACACTGTTAGCTGCCCCTGTCTGGAATGTTCTTCCTCATCACCTCTACATTTCAGAATGTCTAATTGCCTTCAACTACAACTTTTTGCATGAGGTCTCTCTTGATTTATATTATATGTAATAAATGTATATACACATACATACATATGCATATCCAGACACCTATGTGTCTGTGTAAGGGAGGGAAATGTGATTTTTACCACTCAGGTTGACTGATGTAGTATCATCACATGATGAGATGTTAAGATATTAAAAAGCTACAAAACCTCATGATCCCTTTATGAGGAGTGATTATCTCTTTGAATAAAAAATTTACAACATTGGCTGAGCAAGAAGATGTCATAGGCCCTAGGAGCTTGAAATTCCTAAGTCTTGGGGAATTCCAAGACAGTATATTATGGAAGGTGTCTATGGAAAAAATCCAATAGAAGGGGGGGTGGATTTCTCCATCCCTCTCATTCATGACCCACTACCATACTGGCTATGTAGCTTTGAAGTGAAGGGAAGTGAAGAGTAGGAGATACTATGTCTACTAAGGAAGCAGAAGTATATATTCTAGACTGGCAGGCAGACAGACAGACAAAGATACAGAGAGATCGTCATGTAGGAAACAGCTTTAAGGGGGGGTGGGTGGAACCAAGATGGCGCAATAGAAAGATGCATATACTCTAGCACTTCTCCCACAGCCCACAAAATATCTGTAAAAAATGACTCTTAACAAAGTCTAGAGCAGCAGAAGCCATAGAACAACAGAGCAAAAGAGGTTTCCAGCCAAAACTAACACGGAAGGTCGACAGGAAAGGTCTATCTCACAGGATGCTGAGCAACTCGGAGCCCAGCCCTGGTCACATGGCATGGGGAGGAACAGGATTGGAACAGGCCTCCAGGGCAGAATCCTCATCAGGGAGGGTCCCAGATACTTCAACCCACAAGTAAGTTCCAAAGGTCAGTGTGGGAGGCCTTTCCCAGGTGGGCTAGAGGGGAAGGGGCTTCCTCCAGCAGCTGCCGCAGGCAATGGCAGAGGTGGCAGCAGCAGAATGCAGGCAGCTACAGAGGCTGGGAAGCAACCTGGGTCCATTGTCCTGGCAGCTCAGCTTAAAGCCTCTGGCGATAGGGAGCAACTGAACTAAACCTCAGCCCTGAGTGACAGCCCTGTCCCCACCTAAAGTCCAGGGGAACTGAGTAGGTGAATTGAATCTCTTGACAAAGGACTCAGAAGTCAAGTAACTGGCTGGGAAAATGCTCAAAAAAGGAAAAAATAAAAGACCATAGAAGGTTACTTTCTTGGTGAACAGGTGTCTCCTCCCATCCTTTCAGATGAGGAAGAACAAGGCTTACTGTCACAGGAAGTTAAGACCCCTGCCTCCAGAGATTGAAAAGTGAGTTAGCAGCTTGCTAACGGAGAACAAAAAAAAATGCTGAGCAAAATAACACCTTTAAAAAGAGACTAACTCAATTGGAAAAAGAAGTCCAAAAAGCCAATGAAGAGAAGGAGGCATTAAAAAGCAGAATTAGCCTAGTGGAGGAGAAGGTTCAAAAGCTCACTGAACAAAATAGTTCTCTAAAAGAGAGAATTGAGTTCATGGAAATGAATGACTATGAGATAAACCAAGCAGTTAAAAAACAAAACCAAAATTTTGAAAAAATAGAAGATAATGTGAAACATCTCATTGGAAAAACAACTGACCTGGAAAATAGATCCAGGAAAGATAATTTTAAAATTATGGGACTACCTAAAAGCCATGATCAAAAAAAAAGCTGAGATATTATCTTCTATGAAATTATCAAAGAAAACTGTCCTGATATTCTAGAACCAGAGAGTAAAATAAATATTGAAAGATTCCACCAATCACCTCCTAAAAGAGGCCCAAAAAAAGAAACTCCTAGGCATATTGTAGCCAAATTTCAGAGTTCCCCGGTCAAGGAGAAAATACTGCAAGCAGTTAGAAAGAAACAATTTCAGTATTGTGGAAATACAGTCAGGATAACACAAGATCTAGCAGCTTCTACATTAAGGGATCAAAGGGCTTGGAACAGGATATTCCAGAAGTCAAAGGAACTGGGATTAAAACCAAGAATCACCTACCCAGCAAAACTGAGTATAATACTTCAAGAAAACAACTGGTCATTCAGTGATATAGAGGACTTCCAAGCATTCATGATGAAAAGGCCAGAAGTAAAGAGAAAAGTTGACTTTCAAACACAAGAATCAAGAGAAGCATGAAAAGATAAACAGAAAAGAGAAATCATAAAAGACTTTCTAAAGCTGAACTGTTTACATTCCCACATGTAAAGAAAATATTTATAACTCTTGAATCTTTTCTCAGTATTTGGGTAGGTGGAGGGATTGTGCATACACACATACACACACAAACACACACACAACACATACAGGCTGTGTTGAATCAGAAGAGATGATATCCACAAAAAATGTAAAATAAAAATTAAGGGGTGAGGGAGGAAAATACTGGGATGAGAAAGGGAGAAATGGAATGGGGCAGCCTATAACTCATAAAAGAGATAAAGAAAAATCTTGTTCAATGGAGGAGCAAAGGGAGAAGGGGAGAGGGGAAAAGTGAAGCTACTTTCTCCACATATAGCTTAAGGAGGGAATAACATGCTCACTATATTTGGTATGAAAATCTACCTTATACTACAAGAAAGTAGGGGAAGAGGCACCAAGTGCGGTAAGGGGAATGATTAAAGGGACAAGGTCAAATGAGGCAATTAAAAAATAAGGGGGGATAGAGTAGGATAGAGGGCAATATAGTTAGTATTACACAAGATGATTATTATGGAAGTATTTTGCAAAATGACACATATTTAGTCTGTATTGAATTGCTTGCCTTCTCAGTGGGGATGGGTAGGGAGGGAGGGAGGGAGGGAGAGAAGTTGGAATTCAAAGTATTAGAAACAAATGTGGAGAATTATTATTGCATGTAACCAGGAAATAAGAAATATAAGTAATGGGGTATAGAAATTTATCTTGTCCTACAAGAAAAGAGAGAAGATGGGGATAAGGGAAGGGTGGGGTGTGATAGAAGTGAGGGTTCATTGAGGGAAGGGGTAATCAGAATGCAAGGTATTAGGGTGTGGGAGGAGGGGAGAGATGGGGAGAAAAACTGGACATGTTACAAAGTGATGTAAAAACAATTAGTAGTAAAACAATTGACTGAATTAATTACTGAGACTAAATCTGAGACATCTTTAGTTAGGGAAAAGAATTTTAGTCTAAGTTTCCTAGAGGCAGGTAACTTTGGATAAAATTTGGCACTGATGGAAAAGTTAAGGCTCTAATGGTAAATTTGATTTTATGATTGTTATTTAAGCAGGAACTAGAACAGATATAGAAAGGCATGTAAGCCATTTAAGACTTGCCTCACAAGATGTTCCTTAGTCAATGTGAAATTATAGTCATATCTGAAACCTGGTTATTGGATCTTGCTATTTTAAGATGCTATGGAACTGTCAACTGACTGTTCTTCTCAGTCTAACTTCAGGTATGGATAGCAAGAAAGGCAGTCTGAGCCTCCAATCCATGATGCCAGTAAGCCTGTGAGATGCTGGTATGAATTGAAAAAAGGTGATCTCATGGAAAGGGTGAGAGAGCAGCTGTTCAGGCTGGGCTGAGGTAGGATTCTCCTGACTCAATTTCCCCACCGACACCTGGCAGACTTTAAGCTTCACTGAATACAAGTTGACAATCTACTCCTGCCTTGAACTGACATAAAGCTGGAGAGATATTGTTTCCCTGCAATGTCCCTACTCTTAGTGACAATTTCCTACAGTCAAAAGGTTTGTAAGCTTAATACTAGATCTGTTAAATTATAGGTTGTTGGTAGGGGAACATCCAAGGTTAAGTCTAAAATTAAGCTATTAGGCTTAGGACTTTAGACCAACAACAAACAATAAGTTAGTGTCTTTTAATTCTTAGTAATAATGTGGAGACAATTAGGTCAAGGGCCTATGAAGTTAGCATACATAGCTATTATTTGTGTCTCAGTTGGCTAATGTTAAAAAAAAATCGTTTGTGGTCTATATTGTAAGTGCTTTAAAAGAAGTATCACCTAACCAAAAGTTGGAATTGTTTTATGTGATACGAACTGTGTTAAAAATGAAAAATAAAAAATAATAATAAAAAAATGAAACAGCTTTAAGAATTAAGATTCTTGGCAGCAGAGAACAGTCAGATTACAGAGAGAAGCAGACCCTGGTAACCCAGCTGAGCAACCTTCCCAGCAGAGATGTTGCAAACAAGAGTATCTACATAATGATTCATATAAAACAGAAATGACTTCTGATTTCAGCAGTTATGAGTTATCTTTGCCTTATTCCCTCTTATTCTTTCTTATTATTTCAACTTATACTTCCCATTAATGCTCTATATATTCTAAGGAGAGTATAACTCAGGTGTACTGAAGGAATTGTAATGTTCTTTCTATTCCATTCAAGTAAATAATTTTCCCAAAAGCAAACTGAGCTTACTGGCTAATTGTTGATAGGAAGCTCGATAATGAGGGCTTTAAAGACACAGTTAGTAGTGAAGAGCTATAGTGTTACTCCTAGAACCTATGATAGTAAGTAACTGATCCACTGGGGATCCAACATGCAAATATGTGAATACTAGCTGGGGGAGCACAGACTATAGGAAATTATTCAAGATATGTTTGCATCCTCTGAAAAGCAGGAAGACCTGGGTCTAAGTTTTACAGTTGATAAATATTGATTATGGGATCCTGGGCAACCTCTTAGCACCTAATTTAGCTTTTTAAGGCTGTAAGTTGCCAAGAAAGTACTTACAGTTAATAAAATAATAATGATAATAACTAGCCTTAATCAGTGCTTACTATGTGCCAGTCATTGTGCAAAGTACTTTACTATTTTTTTTCATTTGATCCTCATAGCAACTCTAGAATTGACAGGTACACAGATAGTGATATATGTATTAACTATATTTTTTCCTGATATTATGTTGATTCCCTTAGAGAACTGTTTTCTTTTTGTATTTCCTCTTAACTAAGCCATTGTCTAATATTTTATTGTTATTGTTGATTTCTTTCAGTCATGTCTGACTCTTTGTAGCTCCATTTTGGGTTTTCTTGGCAAAGATGCTAACGTGGTTTGCCATTTCTTTCTCCAGCTCATTTTATAGAGGAGTAACAGAGGCCAACAGGCTTAAGTAACTTGCCTACAGTCACACTGCTAATAAGCATCCAAAGCCAGATTTGAACTCAGGTCCTCCTCACTCCAAGTCTGGTATTCTATCCATTCCACCACCTAGCTACCCTTGTCTAATATTTAGTAGGATATTTATAAATGCTCGTTGATTGATTTGAGCCTCACAAGTCTAGTGAGTGAAAGACTACTATCTGCCAAAGACAAAATTTAATAATAGTCTGTGCTGTCTATACTGCCTTTAACATTGAAGACCACAAGAGTAAAAGATTAAAGTTTATATAATTCTCACTGGATTGAGAACTGCATCTATGAAGTGAGTTGCTACTTCAGGAAATCATTGAGTCTTGATATACTATAGTACACACTCTTTGAGTGATGGCTGCCACATTATTGGGAACAAATGGTAATGGCTTCTCTTAATGAATTCATAGTCAGTCAGTCAACTGGTCAGTTAGTTATTAAATAATTATTAAATGCCTACTATGTGGCAAACATTCTATTAAATGACTTAAAAATATTATTTCATTTGATCCATGGCAAACCTGGGAGATAAGTGCTATTTTTACCCCCATTGTGGAAACTGAGGCAGTCAGAGGTTAAGTGACTTGGCTGATACAACTAGTTAGTGTCTGAGTTGGGATCTGAACTCAGGTCTTCTTGATCTCAAGTCCAGTGATATGTGATAGACAGACAGACAGAGATAGAGATACAGACATAGACATATGTGCTCATGTATATGCATATGCATATACACACAATACACATATACACACATATATTGTATGTATGTATATGTATATGTATATGCATATATATATATATACTGCCTCCACTGCCTAGCTGCCTCTGGAAATGCATAAAGAATCCCGATTATAAAGGGCATAGAAAGCTAAACAGAGGATTTTATATTTGATCTTGAAGGTAATAAGGAGGCATTAGAATTTGTTGAATAAGAGGGTCAGGCCTGCACTTAAGAAAGTTCATTTTGAATGAGTAGAGAATGAACTAGAGTAGGAAGATACTTGAAGCAAGGATACCAATCAGCAGATGAGACCAATAGTACAGGGACAAAATGATGAAGGCATGTACCAGGGAAGTGGCAGTGTTAGAGGAGAGAAGCAAGTTAATATAAGCCATGTTACAAAAGTGAATATGACAGGACTTGACAATTGGTGGATATGGTGTGTGTGTGTGTGTGTGTGTGTGTGTGTGTGTGTGTGTGTGTCTAGGTAAGGAATTGAAGATGACCTCGGGTTTTGAGCCTGGATGGTTGTTAGGATAGTGGTACTTTTGACAGTGATAGGGTGGTTAAGAAGAGGTTGGGTGGGGCAAGAAAGATAATCAGTTCAGTTTTAGACGTGTTGAGCTTAAGCTGTCAAAAGCGCATCCAGTTAGAAATGTCTAATAGACATATGGGGATGAGAGACTGAGGTCAAAAGAGAGATTGTGTTGGAAAAATAGACCTGAGAGTCATTTGCATAGAGACAGTAATTGAAATTGTCTGAATGGATTAAATCCACTCTGCTTCATTGTTTACGACAAATCTAAGCAGTAATACTACAATAACAAACAACATTTTTTGAGTATTATAGCCAAGGTATTACTAGAGAGTTCTCCACAGATTCATAGCCATTTGGAGAATTGTGCTCCTGGAGTTACCTCTACTGGATTTTTCTCCCTGGGTGGTTCTGGAGGACGCTTTATAATGTACTGTAGTGCTGAGACAGAAGGTTCAGGCTACCCAGTGAATAATTTTCAAGTGTGTAGATAAATCCCAAAATAGGGCAATGTAGAAATACCTCATCAAAATTCCATCTGGACTGAGTCATATCTGGGAAGGTACCTGCCATCTCTAAATTCACAATCAGACTACAAAGGAAAACAAAATGCTCTTCACAAAGCCCTTTGGTATATTATTCCAATATGCTCTTTTTAAAGGCTATATAACCTATCTTCTAGGAATTCCATTAATGCACTAAATCATCAAAATGTCATTTTGAGAGAAACTGAAAAGACAAAGGGCAAACATAGGCATGCAATAGAGAGAAATCAAATCAACTAAAATTCAATAAGAACTGTAAGATAAAAGGAAGCAGAAAAATTCATATTAGACTTCTGGCAAATAAGAGCTTGATTATTTCATTCTCAGAGAATATTAAAAGTTCAACATTCATCTTTTGAGAAAGAGTTAATTTAGACTGTAACATTTTATAATGGCCTCCAACTGACAGAACAGCCATTTTATCACCCCAGAAAGCCCTGCTGTCACTGGCAGGGGCAGAGGGCTATAAGTCACACAAAGGACTTCTAGTATCAATTGTCCAGTTGGCCAATGCAGCATTTTGATTTGCCAGGAATACTCAGGGCACATAAAACTCCAGTGTTCTATGAGCATACTTATTTTTATAATCCCTTCAAAATTAAAGTGGATTTTGTAATGGAGTATGAAAAATATAGAGCTATCCTGAAATCTACTTCAGAAGGTCACCTATCATTGCCTCGGAAAATAACCTTTTTGATACCTTATTGCTAAATAAATAGAAACATGCAATAGATTGGCTTCCTTTATATTCAACTGCTCGTGAACCTTTCTGTATATTCAAAAGATAAAGAAATGTAGAAGAAGCACTTTTCAATGTATGAAATGAAAAGTACAAGTTCTGCATGATTACTTTTCCTCCACTATATATTTTTTTTTTCAAATTTCAACATCCCCTTAATGACTTTATTTTTTTGTTTTTCACTACTGGTTTTCCATTAGCTTAACATTCTACCATGTAATAGCATTTAATAATGTCAGAAACTAATTTCTGATATCACACTGGCTGCACAGACATATTGGTAAGACAATCTTTTTAACCTGGTTTAACTAAAGAACATTGTCCTTATAAAGAAAATGATGCCATTTCTATGTAGTTTGGTATTTTGTTGTACGTAATCTCTTTGCAATAGATCTACTATCCAATACACTGTCTATTGATAAAGGAAATTTAGAGGGCTTGCCCTTGGTCATATGAAACATTAATGAAGGCTAAAGATCCCTAACAATAGGATAAGAGCCTATTTTTTTGAAAATTTACTTTTTTTCACTCTCATACCTTCTTTGGGGCTGTGATTACTCTCTAAACAAGATTCAAAAAATGATAGGAACTCAGAATTGGAAGGGTCTGTAGAGGTCTTCTAGTTCAACAACACTGTGGTTAGCCTACATATTTAGGCACTAGCCTGGGATGGTCCAGATCAACATTTTTATCCAGATGGTTACAAACATCAGAATTTATTTGTTTTCATATGGAAAGGGGTGGAGGGAGAGGGAGATGGAAAGGGGAAGAGAAGGACAGAGGGAGATTGGGAAAGGGAGGGAGGGAGGGAGAGAAAAAGGGAAGGGAGAGAGAGAGCAAGAGGAGGAGGAGAAGGGAGGGAAAAAGGAAGGGAGAAAGGAAGAGACTTGCACATTTATTTAGCACTTATGTATCAGACACTGTGCTAAGCAGTAGGAATAATAATACTAGCTAATATGTGAATAGTGCCTTAAATTTGGTATAAAGACTATGTAGATATAGATATGCATCCCCTGCCCTCAAAGAGTTTACATTCTGTAAGAACTGACATGTTACCAAGATAAGGCAATCTATAAAAGAGAATTGTAGCCAAAGAGACATTTGCATTATATAGGAGTTGATTGTCACATATTTTCCAAAAGCAACACATTGATCTGATCACTGTTCCCAAAGGAAGAGGTAAGAGTGTATGTTTGTGTGTGTGTATGTGTGTTTGTGTTCATGTGTGTGGCATGGAGTTAAAATATGTATGTGGCAACAAGACAGATGACAAGTTGTCAGAAGTGGAAGGATATTGAACCATGTATAGGGGCTAGATATAGAAGGCTAGGCAATTTTGTACTCATTCAATGATCAGTACATCTGAATTCCAGGGTAGAGGTCCAAATCTGATTGGAGGAGGAGAAACAAATAAACATTTATATAGCGCCTATTACCTGACAGGTACTATACTAAGAGTTTTACAAATTTTATCTTTTTTTCTGATAATTTTTTTATATTAATTTTATTTATTTTTAGTGTTCTATAATCACTACCATAAAATTTAGGTGTTCCCCCCTACCTACCTCCCTACAACCCCCTTCCATCCCCGAGATGGTATACAATTCTATATAGGATCTACATATACATTCCTAATGAATACATTTTCACTACAGTCATGCTGTGTAGAAGAACTAAAATAAACGGGAGAAATCATATAACAATCCAAAACATTAAACGCACACACACACACACACACACACACACACACACACACAATGATCTGCTACATTCTGTGATTGAATTCCATAGTTCTTTCTCTGGATGTGGAAGGCATTTTGCCTTAGAAGATCATTGGGAATTTTTTTTTTAAAGTCCTTGCATTGCTACGAAGATCCAAGTCTACCAGAAAAAAACTCTCGCACACTGTGGTCACTGCTGTGCACCAAGTTCTTCTGGTCTCTGCTCCTTTTGCTCAGCATCAGACCATATAAGTCTTTCTGGACCTCTCTGAAGTCTTCTTGTTCATCATTTCGTATAGTGCAGTAGTATTTCATTACATTCATATACCATAATTTATTCGGCCATTCCCCAATTGATGGGCATCCCCTTTATTTCCAGTTCTTGGCCACTGCAAAGAGTGTGGGACCCTTTCCCATTTTAATGATCTTTTGGGGATACAGTCCTAGAAGCAATATTGCTGGGTCAAAGGGTATGTACATTTTTGTAGCCCTTTGGACATAGTTCCAAATCGCTCTCCAGAATGGCTGGATGAGCTCACAGCTCTACCAAAAATGAATTAGTGTTTCAACTCTTCCACATCCTCTCCAACATTTATCATTTTCCTGTTCTGTCATGTTTGCCAACCTGATAGGTGTGATGTGGTACCTCAGAGTTGTTTTGATTTGCATCTCTCTAATCACTAGTGATTTAGAGCATTTTTTCATATGATTACAGACATCTTTAATTTCTTCCTCTGAAAATTGCCTGTTAATATCCTTTGACCATTTTTCAATTGGGGAATGACTTGTATTGTTGTACATTTGACTCAGTTCTCTATATATTCTAGAAATGAGGACTTTATCTCTGAGATTAGCTGTAAAAATTCTTTCCCAATATACTACATCCCTCCAAATGTTGGTTGCATTGGGTTTGGTTGTGCAAAAACTTCAGTTTAATGTAATCAAAATTATCCATCTTGCACTTCATAATGCTTTCTACCTCTTCTTTAGTCAAAAATTCTTCCCTTCTCCATAAATCTGATAAATACGCTATATCTTGCTCCTCCAGTTTGTCCATGTTATCAATCTTTATGCCTAGATCACGTACCCATTTGGACTTCCCTCTTGTGTACGGTGTCAGGCATTGGTCTATGCCTAGTTTCCGCCACACTGTTATCCAGTTTTTCAAGCAATTTTTGTTGAACAGTGAGTTCTTATCCCAGAAGCTGAGGTCCTTGGGTTTATCAAATAGGAGATTGCTATATTCATTGCCTACTGTGTCTTGAGTACCTGGAATATTCCACTTGTCTACCCTTCTTTTTCTTAGCCAGTATCAAATGGTTTTGATAATTGCTGCTTTATAACACAATTTGAGATCTGGTAGTCTAGGCTACCTTTCGTAGCATTTCTTTTCATTAGTCCCTTTGCTATTCTGGATCTTTTGTTCTTCCAGATGAATTTTGATATTATTTTGTCCAGCTCTAGAAAATAATTATCTAATAGTTTAACTGGTATGGCACTAAATAAGTAAATTAATTTAGTCAGAATTGTCATTTTTATTATATTGACTCAGCCTACCCATGAGCAACTGATGTTTTTCCACTTACTTAGATCTGATTTTATTTGTGCAAAAAGTGTCTTGTGATTCTGTTCAGATAGTCCCTGGGTTTGTTTTGGCAGGTAAATTCCTAAACATTTTATAGTCTCTACCTTAGCTTTCAAAGGGATTTCTCTTTCTGTCTATTGCTGTTGGCCTTTGTTACTAATATATAGAAATTCAGAAGATTTGTGTGAGTTTATTTTGTAACCTGCAACTCTGCCAAAGTTGTTTATTATTTTAAGTAGTTTTTTACTTGAATCTCTGGGATTCTCTAAATATATCATCATATCATCTGCAAAGAGTGATAACTTAGTTTCTTCTTTGCCTATTCTTATTCCTTCAATTTCTTTATCTTGTCTAATTGCTACAGCTAACATTTCTAGTACCATATTGAATAATAGTGGTGATAATGGACATCTTGTTTCGTCCCTGATCTTAATGGAAATGCATCTAGCTTATCTCCATTGCATATAATGCTTGCTGAAGGTTTTAGGTGGATACTGCTTATTATTTCATGGAAAGTTCCCTTTATTCCTATGTTCTCCAGTGTTTTTACTGGAAATGGGATTATTGAGATAATCATGTGGTTTCTGTTAGTTTTGTTGTTGATATGATCGATAATGCTAATCATTTTCCAATATTGAACTAGCCCTGCATTCCTAGTATGAATCCTACCTGATCATAAAACATTATTCTTGTGATAAGATGCTGTATTCATGTTGCTAAAATCTTATTTAAAATTTTTGCATCTATTTTCATTAGAGAAATTGGTCTATAATTTTCTTTCTCTGTTTTGTCTCTTCCTGGTTTAGGTATTAAAACCATATTTACATCATGAAAAGAATTTGGGAGGACTCCTTCTTCCCTACTTTTCAAAACTGGTTTGGATAGTATTGGAATTAACTGTTCTTTAAATGATCATCCAATGATCATTTAAATGATTCAATGATCATTCAAACACTCATTCAATGATCAGTACATCTCAGTTCCAAATCTGGTTGGGGGAGGAGAAAGAAATAAGAAATATAGTGCCTACTACCTGACAGGTACTATGCTAAAAGTTTTACAAATTCTATCTTAATTGAGTTAATTAACACTTTGTCAAGCTGCGATAAAATATATGTTACTTGTAGTCTGGTCCAGAGATGTTTTTTTCAGATGTCAAGAGTAGACAGAAGTAAGAGAGACAAGAAATTACCAGAGAGATAACAAAATGTCCACAGTAGATATGTATGACCTTGGGAAAGTTAGTTAAGTTTTTTGAGTCATTATCTCCATTTGCAAAATAAATAGCTGGTTTAAGACAACATCACAAATGCCTTCAAGATCTAAAATGATTGTATGATATAGTAATGATTATTTTGGTAAATATACTCTTAGAAACATTCATGATTATCACAGAGGAACATTCTAACATTTAATTTCAGAATCCTATGGATTGAAGACTGTAAGAATTCAACGGTGTTTGTTTATATTTATTCAAGTAACAAAATGAAAATATAGGTCCTCCTCTCTTTCTCTGATACCTGGAGAGAAAGAGCTTGGATAAACAGGAAAAGTTCTTTTATATGAGAGCACTGGTTTAGGGCTAAAAGAGGCATTAGAGATCTACTCCAAGCACTCATTTTGCATGGGTAAGGAAGGAGATCCATTATTGTCCCTATCCAACTTAAATATTATTAGATTTGTTAGGTAAAAAACACTTTTTGAATGAACCAATCAATCAATCAATCACACCTAAGTGTGACCAAAAGGTATACACCTCCTTGAATTATTCAAAGGCATTTCAATTAAGTGTGATTCGAAATTTGTTTTGATTGGAGAAGGTATCTGGTCATACTCTGAAAAATTTATGTAGCATGACGCACTATTCAGAATCAGAGTTTTCAAGGAGCAGACTATGGGCTAAAAAGAGTTGGGGTATCAAGAATTGAGCTAAACAGAATCAAGTATATGGGGCAAGCATCACAAGAGAAAGAAAAAGCTGAAATAAACTGTGGCATAGTAGGGAGGGATAAGGAAGGCCATCCACAGTATGAGCATCTTGGAGAAGGTTCAAGAGAAAGCCATCAGTTGTAACTGTTTCCTCAAAAAGTGAAGGATGTTCTGAGAAACAGTCCCCAATTTACTCTACCTGAGCCTGATGGTTGACAGACATTGTAATAATATACCATTTGCTTCTTTCTCCAAATGTTTTCTTTAACCAGACTTTCCCACAACCTCTAACAATTCAGGAATTAATGACAGATATCAATGTGAACTAAAACATCAACAAAATTCTGCTGGATGGAAATTTCTTAATTGGGGGCTTTTAATGTTGTACTTAATGTAAACTCCCTAAAGTGGCAAATTAAAAAAGGGCCATATATTGACACTCGGAATAAAATCAGCTAGTATCATGTCAGGGTCTTATACAGATGAAGAAGCTTAGACTCAGCAGAGTGAAGGGAGTCATCCAAGAACATAACGGTCTCATAGTAGCAGAAATAAGATTCAAATCCAGGTTCTCCAGGTCAAAATCAAGTGTGCTTTCCTTTACATCACTTTGACTTTTGTCAAAGAGTTTTTATGTCATTGTACCACTTGATCAAAACTTTCAAACACCAAAGCACATAGGAGGTAGCTAGTTGGTGTAACGGATGAAGAGCTGAACATTATGCCAGGAAGACCAGAGTTCAAATTTAATCTCAGATACTTACTAATTTAGTTGTGTGACTATTGGCAAGTCATTCAAGTTCCATCATCAGTTTCCTTATCTGTAAAATGGCAATAATAATAGAATCTACCTCCCAGAGCTATTGTGAGGATTAAAAGAGATGATGTTTGTAAAGTGGTTTTTAAACCTTAAGGCAACATATACACACATTGTTGTTGTGGTTTTAGCTATTATTATAGGAAGACACAGACAAATGACTACTTGTCACATGTGAAAATGTGTATTCATTATAGATATGTATTCTGATCCCACTCCTAAAACTTTTGATTTTAAAAAAAAAAAGTTATGTCAAAAGAAATGGGAGTAGAAGTGGGGAAGTCCTTAACATAAAATTACATAGCTCCTTCATTTGATGTTAAACACAAAGATGTAGAAAATTGGTCTTTTGATGACTTAAATTTAGACTAATACTCCAAGTCAATGAAAAAGTTCCATAGAGGAAATAATTTAATTTCATGTTTTCAATGTTGCTTTTAAATTTTTTTTTTCTGGAAGGTCATCAAAGGATTGTGAAAGACCTTGAGATCATGCTATAAGAGTACTGTTTAAAGGCAATGAAAATATTTTGCCTAGAGGAAGACTTAGGGAGAAGTTGATTAGTCCATAGATATTGTTGACAGGCTCATATGTGGAAGAGGAAGTAGGCTTTTTCAGCTTGGCCTTGGGTGGACAAAAATGGGTGAAAGATACAAAAAGATCCCAACAATTTGCCCTATCCAAAAGTGGAATGAGATCATAGATTCTTCTTTACAGGAAGTCTTCCAGCAAAGACTGGCTGGAGGACCACTTGTTGGATGTATTTTATTTATTACTTTTTCTTCAGTTAGGGTTTGGACTAAATGATCCCTGAGGTTCCTTCTATCTCTGAAATTCTATGAATTTGTGAACATACTTAGGGTGTAAAATTAACTTTAATTCATCAGAAGTATTTCTTCAGTGCCTGAGTGAAATACAATTGCTAGTGAAATCAGTTGCCTAGGAAATCTACTAATAAGGCAAAAATTATTAATTAGACGTATGAAGTGAATGACTTTTCCACAATCATATATTAGGCTACAAACACCCAGTTAGCCATCTGAGAAATCTATGGTTCTGTTTATAAAGGGGAATGGTGAATTTAGAAAGGAGAAATGAGAATAACTTGGTACAAACAATTTACACTAATGGAAAACAAATATAGTAGATGACTTGGTGATGAAAAATTAGTAATACCATAATTTAAAGTCATTACTACTCTTCAAAACTTAATCATCATGGATTTTGTTATTTATTTCTTGGTCCTCCTCTTTTTTGCCTCTTTATATTCAGGCATGCTATTCAATTGGAATTGAATTGGCAACATAGCGTAATAGATAATTGAGGATGATTTAGGATTAAGTCCTGTCCCTGATATATTGATTGTATGAACTTGAAAAAATAGAAATCCATTGGTTCCCCTCCAGTTTTCAAGTGAACAAATAAAAAAAAATTATCAAGTTGCTACTATGTGCAAAGCACTTGTCCCACAAACAGAAAAGTGGAGGTAGTCTTTACTCTCTAAGAGTTCACATCTTAATAATTGAGATACACCATACTGAAGGTTTTGGCTGCAAGTCAAATGGAAAAGTCCTATGGTCATTCGTGCACTAACAAGGTAGATGGTAACTAATCTGCTTAGTTCATCTGCTTGAATGTCATTTCTACTGGTAAAATCATATACATTTCTGATGCCAAATCATTTGACAGCATCAAGGAGTTTGGTGGTAAGAACTTTGTTTTCTGTGTCTTGAGAAGCAATGGTTACTCAGGAGGCAGAGGCTATAGAACATTACAGAAACAGCTTCCACATTTCATCTTCATATTACTGGTTTCCTGGATGAGGGCTGTGGCATACTGAGGAGAAGATGTTGATTTACATTCAAAGAGGAAGCTCGTAATGGAAAATTCCCTGTATCAAGGGGATTGCAGGCTGAGACAAAAAAAAAAAATCTACTAGAGTCAACTTAGAAAATATATACAAATTGAAGCACAACTTTTAAAATGCAGAAAAGAATTGGCATAATGGAAAGAATGTATGGATCTGAAATCAGAAAATCAGTTTGAATTCCAGTCCTTCTGTTTAAGAGCTTTGTGTCTAAAGGGTCACCTACTCTTTCTGAGAGTAGGGGGAGTTAATATGTTATTTGCATATCCTGAACATTATTTGGAAGAAAATGCTTTGAAGGTGTTAAAGTGCTCAGTGTCATGTGAAAACAGGAAATCTGTAGGACTTTGCTATTTGTTGTAAATCTCTTCTTCCTTTGTCTATTCTGCTTAACTTTCTCTGTGGCAATGGCAACAAACTGGCAGATGTTAATTTCACTGTTTGATGCCATGCTTTATATTCATAATCACAAGGTCATCAAATATGTTACGTCCCTAGCAATGGGTTAGACAAAAAAGAGTGAGCCTTAAAAGTTCTTGAAATAATTGGTCTTTACAAAGAATAAAGCTAAATAACTGAAATAATTACTCAAATAATCTGTATGATACCACTTGGGAATATAGAGCCAGGTATAATTGAATAAATTATGATTTCATTTAAGTGGGGCAATTATAACTTTATTTTACCATTTGGCATTAAGACAAAGTATTTGGAAAATGCATGGATAAATTAAGAATTGTGATTTCAATGATTAAGGTACTATACTACTGACTTTGTCTTCAGGTATGTATCAGTAATGCTACATGTTAACTCTTCTTAGTGAGGCTTTTTCTTCCAGGAAAAGAAAACAACCTAGATATAACTTATCTAGAAGGTGATATAACTTACTCCATTTTTTCATGTCAATATTATTGACTTATTAACATTTTAACTATTACATGGTATGAAAGCAATTAAATGACAATAGATGGACAGGTAAAAGCCATCTTGTCCCCTCATAAGAGAAATTAAAAATTCTGCAATTAAAATTAGTAAAACATTCTTCATAAACTTATGTATGCAATAAGCGCAAGTCAAAGAGAAATAAGAAGAAATATGAAAAGAATATAAAATGAAATAGCTTCACATATTAGACCACATTACTCATTATCATCAAATTCATTTATTATGTATCTGTGGTAGCATTAGATGCTGTAAAAATCAAGGGAAATCAAGTACAGGTAAGGTGAAAATGACACTTTTCATTGTGAGAAACGTTAAGAGACAGAAGCCCAGAGCACTGATTGAAGTTAAGAATAGTTATAGTGATGCATGGATAGAGATAGGACTATGTATATATATATCACATATATGGAAATCCTAGAGGAGAAAATTCCCTTTTTCAGTGCAAATCAGTACATTCACTCCAATTTATAGTCACAAATGTAAATGATTTGCTAGGTTCACATAATCAGTATGTGTCAGAGTCTTTGTGACTCTGAGGCAAGCTTTCGACCTTCTATGGTTTTCCCAGATTCACACAGATATTAAGTGTGTTGAGGCCACATCTGAATTCAGGTCTTCCTGACTCTGGGCCCAGCATTCTATTCAATACATTGTAATTTTGCATAGAATCCTATGTGAATTCCTGTTCTATTTTGTTTATGGAAATATTCTCTCATTTTTTGGTGTTCATTATATTCAGAATGAAAAAGTTAAAAAAAATTCAGTATTTAACAGAATCCATGGTTTCATATGGAATCCTCTTTCTTATTCTTTCTTTAATATTTTTGTGTTTGTAAATGATTGTCAAATTCATAATAAAAAGTTTTTAATGTAAAAAAAAAACGATTATGAGCTATTTCACAGGTCAAGAAAATCTAATTACCCTCTAGCATAATTTGTCATGCCTAAGCAAAAGGAAGATGACAAAGGAGTGAATACTTTTCTCTAGAACTGTGCTACCTCAAAGGTTATTGCAATGGACAGCATGCACTAGATGTTCTAGGGAGCTGGAACAACTTTGAATATAGAGTGTATGGATGGCTATTATCCAAGAATCAGTCTATCTCAATTCAGAGATGCTCATTACCATATAAAGCTTTCTAGGGGTTGCAACTGTTGGAGAGGGGCAGGGAGAGAACATCACACAATTTCTGCTTTTTATGCCTAGTGATAATATGGCAGAAATAATACACCCTTCTCCTCCCCCTTACTATACCCTCTAAATATGTTTCCTTTTAAAAGAAAAAGTTACTCAAGGAGTCCAATAATATTATTTATAAATATGTTGTAGAAAATGGTAACACTTTGGGAGAAGGAGTGACATTCAAAACTAAAGATTCATTGAGTAGTATTTGAAAATCATTAAATATTCCATGCAGAGTGAGATAAGCTGCTAAGTAAGAATCAGGGAGATGGAGTTTTATCTTTAGGTGTCTTCATTGTCATAAAGAACTGGAGAGAATTTAATAGATCCCAGAATAAAGAAAAGAAGATTTTGAGTCTTAAGGTTAGACTCAGGGAAAGTAAACCCCTGCTTTGGAAGGTGTAGCTTATCTCTCTGGAACAGGGTGGTAAATTATTCTGCTTAGAAACCAATTCTTCACAAAGCTCATAAACATTCCAGGCCAGCTTATCAGCAAAAGAATTAACATAAACCTAAGTATTTTTGTAGTTTAAATACAGTTATTTGTTGACATGAAGAAATAAATGTGTGGCGTTAGTGCTATGCTATAGGGCAAATATAATATTAGTATAAAAACTTGGTGTTTCCAATTCACTTTGAGATAATTTAGTCATATTTCAAATAGTGGATATTTATATTTGCAGATCTTACCATGTGGAACAGCCAAACTAATGAGTTATAATAGTAATGATAATAAATAATAATAGTAAACTCTTGCTATCAGAAACTTTCTGCCATTAGAAAAAAATAAATTTAAAAGGTGAGGAATATTGGTCAAACATTTTCTATATCATAGTTATTTTAAAGATCTTTAGTCCAGAATCAGGGTGGGAAGTTATTAATGAGTATATTCCAACCAATTTCCAACTAGTAAACTGGGGCAAAGGATAAAGAAGGTATGACAAAGCTACTTACTAATGGATATAAAGTGCTACTAACCAAATAAGGCCAGTAATTTATAAAACTGATCATTTCTCTCATGAATCCTTATCACCCATTACCCCATATTGGTGACATGTTCTAAGAACTGTAATATTCCTTACTCACTATACTATATGCATGCCTTGCTTCCTAAATAATATATTGCAAAAGATAAATACTTGTATTTAATCTTATCCATTATTTGTTTAACAGTTAATTTTAATACTAGTATTGTTAGCAACGTGGCATACTGAATAGAAAGCTGATCTTAGAGCCTAGAATCCCTGGGTTCAAATTATCCCTTGGGCATATATTGACTGTGTGACCCTGGGCAAGTCAATTAATCTCCTAGTACCCTCTCTAAAAACAGATGTCCTTCATTTAGGTAGATTAAGTTCCTTACCAGAAGTTCTCTACATTGATAAAATAACAGGTCTAGTCAGAAAAAAAAAACAACTTAAAATTCTATTGAGAAATGTAAATTATATTCATTATGTTTTACATTCTACCAAAAATGGAATTTTTTATCCAAATGATACAATTATCTAAATATTTTTTTAAATGATCCATATCAATGATGCATGCCATTAAAAAACACTTCAGAATTTTTGACCTCATGCAAATAATGTCAGTATTTCTATTTGAAAAAATGTTAGTATTATTTTTCCACAAACTAAATCTATGATGTGTTCCCATGAACTTAGTTATGCTATGTTCCTTTTAACCTGATCAAAATTTTCTTTAATATTTTCCAGGTCATGACAATTGTCTGTCTGCAAGTGAGCAGTGTAAACAGCAGTAGAAAATGGTAAAACTTTAAAAAATATATTTTAGAATTACTCAGTAAAATATGTATTTGTACAAGTATATTCTGTAAAAATAATGACATCACTGAAAACCTAATCCTAGTTTTAGAGATAGTCCTTCTCACATTTCTTACTCTTTTGTATTAACATCATGAACATGCAGTGTCAAAAGATAACACTGATGGATGTGCCCTATATAGTGCAAATAATAAAGGGTTAGTGATTTTATGAAGTCAGATGATAACCAAAATATAAAAGAATGAACTATGAATTATTTTTCAAAAAAGAGATGAATATTTTATATAAATTCAGAAGCATGGGAATTTTAAGATAAAGAAATCTGCACAAAGATTGTAAGTTACTAGACAGGAAGAATCTTTTTTGTTTTCATTTCTAAATATCAATAAATATTTACTCCCCATAAGAAACAAAGTTGGAATAAACAAATATTCTATGAGTATTTATACTTCAAATAGTATTATAGAGAGATAACTTCCAAAACTATTTTATTTCTTTGCTCAAAAACCTTCAGTGGCTCCCCATTAACTACTAAATAAAATGAATCTGATCCTAAGATCTGAGGCCTTCCATAATTTGTCTTTTATATGTGTTTCTAGTTTTATCTTATATTACTTTTCTTCACATGTTTTATGCTCCACTCAAATCGAGTTATTACTTTTATGATCTGTTCCTTTCAACCAATTAATCAACATTTATCATATATGTCTCTGTGTCTTTGCTCACACTAGCCCCCTTTTTGGAAAGGGGTCATCTACCATATGTATCCATTGAAGCTCCTTCAAGATGCAGCAAAAATGAAATGCCACCTTCCTAATAAAGACTTCCTGTTTAAAAAAATATTAATTTTGTTAAATATTTCTCAGTCACATGTGAAAAATTTTAACAATCATTTTTAAATTAAAAAAATTCCCTCCCTCCTTCTACCTCCCTCTTTTCCCCTGTTTGAGAAGGCAGGCAATTTGATGACTAATTATATACATAAAGGGGTAATTAGGTGGCATAGTGGATAGAAGCTTTGGCTTGGAATCAGGAAGATTCATCTTCCTGAGTTCAAATCTGGCCTCAGTCATTTACTGTGTGACCCTGGGCAAGTCACTTAAACTTGTTTGTCTCAGTTTCTAATCTGTAAAATGAGCTGGAGAAGAATATGGCAAACCATTCCAGTATCTTTGCCAAGAAAATCCCAAATGGGGTCATGAAGAGTTGACATGACTGAAACAACTGACCAACAACAACATATATGTGAAGTCATAAAAAACATTTTCATATTAGCCATATTGCAAAAAACACAAATATGAAACAGGAAAAATAAAGTTTTAAAAAGTATGCTTTAATTTGCATTTAGAGTTCATCCATTCTCTCTCACTGGAGGTAGTTAGCATTTTCATAAAGACTTCCTTTTATTCCTTCCCTCTGAGAAAAATATCCTCCATTAGAGCATGAGCTACTTAAGAGTCGAATCTTTGCCTTATCTTTTTTTCTTTTTTTGCATCCCCAGTACTAAGGACAATGTCTTACATTGCCACTAAATAAATATTTGTTTAATTAACTTTAGTTGAAATTCCTACATGTTGAAGTTACTTCCCTTTCATTCTCATTTTAAAGGAAAGAAGAAAGGTATCTTTTTATGTCTTTGGAATAGCCTAGGACTTGAAGCAGAATATGGATGGTTGAATATAGAAGGCAATACAAAAGTAAGAGTTGTTGAAATGAAGGATGTACTAGTAGGTTATAAGTTCCACAAGGGCTGTTCTGTCTTTTTGTTCATATTTTTATCTTTTATAACATCTGCACAGTGCCTTACATATGGTAGGTTCTCGACAAATACATTATGAATAAATGAGTGAATGGTAATTAGAAAGGAGCTACAAGAGAAAAGGAGGTCAACAGTAATCCGGAGGATAGATATAGGAGAATGATAATCGAGTAGAAAGAGGCCTTGAGATTTTGTTCAGCACAGCACTATCTGAATATGGGTAGTTAATAATGATTTTTGACAATGTGAGAATAGACTCTGCTAGAGGCAAAAATGCATATTTGCATTATACAATGCTGAATTTAGCCTACATCAAAATGCATAAAAATAAGTTTTAAAAAAAAGAAATTGAACTGGCTAGCAAGACTGCCTGTGGTCTAGATCAAGGCCAAAATTGCTAATAGAGATATGTTCTTTGTCTTCTCATTTTCAGTTACCAGAAACTGCTGCCTCTTTATTTATGAAGGGATTTTGTCTCCTCTGAGTCCAGATAACTTATGAAATGGTGACTCTTCATGCATAAATTAAGCTTCTAACTTCTGTCTTATAATTTGTATAGTTCATTCTTGATTATCAAAAGGCTTGTTAGTAATATATTTTATTTCAATCCATATTTTTGATGCTTTTTAAAAAAGAGTCTAGGAACACTTGCCCTAGTGTTATCTTTTCTACAAGCTAAGTATTTAAACTTGGGAAAGTTTCCTTTATTTAAATATAACCTTTAGATGGTTACTATGACTTCACTACATAAATACTCTTCAGAATTTAGTTAGTTATTGAAGAATTCAACTGGGTAAGAAATTATTAAACTAGAAAAAGGACTAAGAAAATTTCTGAACTAGAAAATATACTTTATTTCAATCAAGTTTTTTTTTTTAATAGGCAGATTCCCATCACCCCCTCTCTGATCTGCCTCCCAGTCCCCTGCAGAAACACAGCCCTATAGAGATTTTTGACCATATTAGGAAGAGGTTTTGGTTTCCATTAAGGTAGGGGACAAAATTTTGCAGCTGGAAGTGCAATCTAACCCAAGAATTCTCAACCTGATGTCTGTGAACATTTTTTTATGTGAAAACTGCATTTCAATATAATTTAGTTCCTTTGTAATCTTACACATTTTATTTTATGAATTAAAAACATTTTTTTTTTCTGAGAAGGAATCCATAGACTTCACCAGAATGACCACAAAAAGATTAAGAACCCCTGATCTAGTCAATCCTACACAGTTCATAGATTTTGAGCTTAGAACTTCCAGGCTGCTCCAAACCTCTTATTTTATCTAATAACCTGATATAGTAAAACCATGAAGCCAGAATTTGAATGCAGGACCTCTGGGAAAATCTTCCTACTGCCATCTGTTGCAAATCTGAGTACTCTTTTTAACTGTGCCATCTCTGCAGAAGTTAAGTGCTTTTTCCTACATCATAATGCTAATTAGAAGTAGAACTAGAAGTGGACCCCATATTTCCTGATTCCTAATGAGTCAGTCAATAAAAAAAAATTATTAAGTACTGTGCTAATCACTAGGGTGGGGTGAGGTATTAAGGGGGAAAGATAAAAGATAGGTCCTTCCCTCAAAGAATTTACAGTCTAATAGGGGAGACAATGAGCAAACAACCATGTACAAAAAACTATATGCAGGATAAATTGGAAATAAGCAGTAGAGGCAAGGCACTGGAATTAAAAGAAGTTGAAAAAGGCTTCCTATAAAACATAGAATTTTAGTCAGGGCTTGAAAGAAGTCAGAGAAGCCAGTGCTTTTTTCAATATTCCACATTTTCATAAAGCCACCACACATTTCTTTTATAAATCCATGCAGCAGCTATCTCAGTAGTGGGTTTAAGTAGCCATTTAATAAACTATTTTTTGACAAAAACTATATATATAGACACACATATGTATACATATATATGTATATACAATATATGTAGGTATACATATGTGTGCGTCTACATACGTGTATTTTAACCTGGGGCAAGAGACAGGAAAAGCACCTTCAAGAGTATAATCCATGTATGGGGGACAGTCATTTTAAAAACATGGAGGTAAGAGACAATGCAGTGTTTAGGTAACAGCTTTTAGCTATAGTGTAGATTGCATGAAGGAGCATAATAGGAAACAAGTCTGAAAAGACAGACTGACCAAATTGTAAAGGAAATTCTATAGCCAATAGAGGACCACTGAAATTTTTGAGCTAGAGAATAGTAACATGGTCAGATGTGCTTTAGGAAGATAATTAGCTAGCTGTTTAGAGTATTTATTGGCAAGAACAAAGATCAAAATCTGAGTCCAGTTAGGAAGTAGTTGTCTAACGTAGTCTACTGTTGAAGTATAGAAAAGAAGGGATGAAATAGGTTATAACCTTACTAATCTCAATAATTGTCTCTTTCCTCCCTCCAAATCCTAAACACCCCCTTAGCTCTCTATCCACCATCACTACCCCCAGTACCAACCCTTTCTAGCAATTTTGTCAAAGGTAGGAAAGACAAGGTAAGAAGAAAGGAGACAAAAAAAGAGAGAAAGGAAGAATGAGAAAAAGGACGGAAGAATGAGGTGTTGCAGAACAGTTTTCATTTTCCTGTGACATAAGGAAGAAAAATTAAAGACACCTAAAATTGTCATTTGATGCCTCTTTCCTTGGTCTCACATCAAAGATGTCTTTAAAATAAAGACATTGATGGCATCACGATACATTTACTCATTTTTGCCCATAGAGTTACACACTAAAGGATAACTCATCCCAGTTTGTTTCAATATGAAGTTCATACTTTTTAAAATAAAAACAATATCCCTTTATAAGAAATCATACTGGATAGGGAGAATTTGCCAGTTCTTTCAAGAGGACATAGCTAACCAAACATTCCATAAGATTCAGTACAACCACCTGATAATAATAGGTAAACTTTGCCTCTTCATACTTCAGAAATGATTAAAGAGTTCAACCAAGAAGACCCTGATTTATCCCAGAAGATTAATAGATGGGGGTAATGTACTTACAATGCAAGCAATCTTATCACTCCATTAAATTTTCACATACATAAGATACATTTTATAGGGAATGAAAATAAGTCATGTCTTATGGTTAATATGAAATCAATTTTTAAATACCATAAGAGAATCTAATAAACATTTTTGCCTATTGGAAAATACATGAGAATAATATTACTTTACAATACTGCATCTTTGCTGGTAAGGAAAAAAACTCAGCAGAGTAACTAATGTAAATGTTCTTTGAGCCTGAACCACTGAAATAGCAGAAGGTATAAAGTACCAGCTTCTTATTCAGGGTCTAGTTCCTGCAATAACATTTCATTTGTTTGAAAGTATTACAATCAGCTTCTCTAAAATTCAAAGCTCTTTAAATGAATATGTTTAATGAAGCAAAAGGTAAAAAATGCCCAAAACATTGAGCTTTGTTAAAAAAACAAGCTACTTTATTCTAATTATCCTGAAAAGTGTGCAGGTTTAATGCATTCTCCTCATAGAAATCCCAGTGTGTTTGCCCAAAAGATTTATAATGATTTTCCTTATAGCAATGGAACAAAATTAGAAATTTATGTAAGGTACAAATTGATAATATACATTGGCATTAATCAAATGTTTTCTTTAAAGAATCTTTTTGCCTTTCAGAACTTTTCGTCACAATTTTCAAGCATGAAATATTCACTTAATTTTCCCTATGATAAAATCATTAAAAGACAAATCAAATGCAGCTTCAAAGCTGGAATGTATCAAGAGTAATATATCATCTTACATATAATTAGTTCTACATAAAATAACTCAAGAATATATTTGAAATGTCAGTACAAAGGTTAGTGCTATAATCTTGTATAATAGAGACATCTTTCATCTTTGTTTAAAAAGAAAATCAAACTTATTGTGACATGACACAGACTTCTGCCAGTCTTTGAGGGAAACTGTTCCTTTACCAAATCCTTTGTTAATGACTTTCTAAATATCACTAAATACTATTAGACTTTATATTTCCTTTCACTGATTTAACCAGTATTCTTCATCTGCTTTATAGTCAATATAAAAATAAGCACTATGATTAATTTATTTAGAATAAAAAGTTCTAATTTCATGACCCACTTATTATTAAGCATTAACTAATGACTCCTTCTTTGTGGTTACTCTAAAACTTTTAAACATTAAATATATATTTACAATATTGAATTGGCAGTGTCATTTGTCTAAGAAATGAAATAACAGATAGAAGCTTAAAATGTCAATTACGAGTAAGTTCATCTCAGTTTATTTTTTAATTGAAATATTTTCTTAAAATATTGGTAAGGACATAAAAATATTACCCCTTAGAGGAATACAAGTTGTTAATTTAAAACAGTTAAATTACTCATATTTATATTGAAGACCTGATTACAATGATGCTATTTATATGGAACATTAGATTTGCAATGTCTGGGATAGTATGCATAATCTGCCAGCTATGCAAAGAATTGGCATTATAGATTGTCAATAAAACGGATGAAACAATGGCTCTTTTTTGATGCAGCGTTTTGGTCTTTTTTTTTGGTTACAGATATTACCAAGAATAATCCAGTTCTTCCTTTAAAGGGAACAAATGATATGCAACATTTAATAGTTTCTTATATAGAAATGTTCATGTACATACATATGTGTATGATGATTTGTATTGACATTCTTTACATAATCTGTATACATATATATATATATATATATATATACACATGCACACACACGTGCACATATAACTTTATACGTCTTCAGTCCTTTCTTAATTGAATACAGAGAAGTTTTCATTATAGGTTACCAGTTGTGAATATACATTTTCACCAAATAATTTCCATTATGTTTAATAGTGTTTCCATATCTTTAATTTATTCAACTCTACTGACTTTATTACTTTTAAATTTTGACTCTCAAGCCAGAAGGCACCACAGAGGACAACTGTATATCCCATGTGTATTTGATTTGTTTCCAATCTCAAACTCAGTTCATATACCTTAGAGATATGTCTGTCAAAGTTAACCATTGCACAATGTGACTGTTACTGTGTACAATGTTCTCCTGGTTCCACTCCCCTCCCACAGCACCAGTTTATGTAAGTCTTTCCAGGTTTTTCTGAAGTCCACCTGCTCATCATCTCGTATAGCATAACAGTATTCCATTAAATTCATACACCATCACTTGTTCAGCCATTCCCCAATTTCCCCTCAATTTTCAATTCTTGGCCACCACAAAAAGAGCTACTATAAACATTTTTGTACATGTGGATCCTTTTCCCATTTGTATGATCTCTTTGGGATACAGTGCTAAAAGTGATATTAGTGGATCAAAGGGTATGCACATTTTTATAGTCCTTTGGGCATGGTTCCAAATTGCTCTCCAAAATGGTTGGATCAGTTAACAGCTCCACAAACAATGTATTCGTGTTTCAGTTTTCCCACATCTTCTCCAGCATTTATAATTTTGCAGTTTTGTCATGTTAGTCAATCAGATAGATGTGATGTGATATCTTTAGAGTTGTTTTGATTTGCATTTCTCTAATCAATAGTAATTAAGAGCATTTTTTCATATGACTATAGGTAGCCTTAATTTCTTCCTCTGAAAACTACTTGTTCATATTCTTTGACCATTTATCAATTGGGGAATGACTTGTACTCATAAATTTGACTCAGCTTTTTCTATATATTTGAGAAAGGAGGCCTTTATCAGAGATACTGATTGTAAAAATTCTTTCCAGTTTTTGCTTCCCTCTTAATCTTGGTTGTGTTGGCTTTGTTTGTGCAAAAACTTTCAATGTAATGTAATCAATATTATCCACTTTGCATTTCATAATGTTCTCTATCTCTTGTTTGGTCATAAATACTTCTGTTCTCCATAAATCTGACAGGTAAACTAATCCTTGCTTTCCCAGTTTGCTTATAGTATCAGCCTTTATATCTAAATTGTGTACCCATTTTGACTTTATGTTTGTAGATGGTGTAAGATATTGGTCTATGCCCAGTTTCTACCACACTATTTTCTAGTTTTCCCAGCAGATTTTGTCAAATAGTTCTTATCCCAGAAGCTGGAGTTTTGGGGTTTATCAAATGGTAAGTTACTATCGTCATTGACTACTACGTCTTGTGTACCTAACCTATTCCATTCAATTTCTTAGCCAGTACCAAGTAGTTCTGATGATTGCTGCCTTATAATACAATTTAAGATCTGGCAGGGTGTAGCATTTTTTTCACAAAAGCCCTTAAGAACTAAAAATCCCCGCTACCTCCTTCCATGTTTTTGATTTGTTACCAAAGAGATAAGGAGTGCAATTAACTAGACTCAAACAATTATAATAATGGAACGAGAGATGTCACAAAAGAATTAATAAGATAGAGGGACTTTTAAAATAGTCATTGCAACATTTCATGGCTCTAACACTTATATTCCTCTGCTAGGAATGCCTTCTTTCTCATTCAATATTCTTCTGTTCTCATGCTTTCAGGGTCCAAACTGGCTGCATGTAGTTTAGATAGTGGTTACAACCAAAGAAGGCATTAAGAGGAGTGAATGATTCTGGTGTTCAAGATCTCTGACTAGATTCTAGTGGGTGACTAATTTTAGTAGGAGAAGTAAAATAGAAAAGGAAATAAGTCCAGACTCATTCTAAAAAGGTGGCTGATTGAGGAAATAAGATCAAAGCTCTAGAGCTAGAAGTGAACTGAGAATTTGAGAACACTTATTAAAATATGAGAGAAGTGATATGATAAGATGATATTCCCTTCCCCTGCAACTTGGTTATGAGGCAAAGGCTAAAAGAATTTGAAAAACTAAAGGCTTGGTTGGAGAAGTCAATATTTCAGACACTGTTCAAGAGCAAAGGTGCTTTACTTCAGAAATATAATCCTGTACCTTTTATTTTTTTAATCTCATTTCAGTAAATATATTTTAATTTACATGTAAGGAAACATTCTTTTCAGGGTCATGCTGACATAGTAAAGAATTATGTGGGAATAGGGATTAAAACTATTTGATAAATTATGAATTACTGTTAAAAGAATAGTCATACACCAAGATGAAATAAAAACCTCTGAAAGGGGTGAAGCTAGGGAGACCCACATAAAAAGTAAATCCTATCCACTGATGCCTAGCTGATACAGCTGATAGCTGTGAACTTGTTACCCTATTTGATTTTTATTTTAGCTTCCAGGTGGCCACTAGGACCTGTACACACATGTTCAATGGAAGTGATTAGAACAGCTCAAATGGGAGGGACACCTGGTGACTTTTACAGATAATGCACTGTAGCTATTTACTCAAGCAAACCCCATTGTGTCATTGTAAAATAATGTTAATAACCATAATATATTTATATAGGCTTTAGGCTTTGCAAAATGTTTTACAAATGCAATGTAATTTTATCCTCACAACAATTTTAGGAGGTAGGAATTGTCATAACTCCCATTTTACAGATGAGGAATCTAAAGCAGACAGAGGTCAAGTAATTTTTCTAGGATCACAGTATCTGAGTTTGGATGTAAATTTAGGTCTTCCTAACTCCAGGTCTATTATCCACTATCTATCTACTGTGCCACCTAGCTGCCTAGTTGTCTGTGTGTGTGTGTGTGTGTGTGTGTGTGTGTGTGTGTGTGTGTGTGTGTGAATGGGAGTGGGGAAGAATTGAGGCCCTTTACATTATAATTAGAGGAAATTCAACTCTGTTAAAGTGGTAGTTTATGTCAATCTGAAAATCAACCTCATTCAGCAGCCAGAATAGAGGAGGTATGGAAGGAAGAAGATGACTGACTGACACACAGGATGGTGAAAGTAGCATAGTCAGCAGCTCCTATTTTAGTTCAGTTTTCATAATTTACTATGATGTCATTAACCCCCAGACCAGGTAATGCATACATTCAACTACACTTGTTCTAATTCTTTAAGGATGTGGCAGTTAATCTTCTGATAATGAGAGTCTCTGATCTAAGTTTGATTGATCATATCCAATCCACTATCTATTGTGAAAGAATTTTATGGTTATTGTTTATGTTGGTTCTACCTCCTCAGGCATCTTCAAATGGCAGCCTCTGCTCCATCACCAAGTTTATATCAGATGACTTTATAAGTTGGCAGGACTTTTAACAGAACATACACTATCCTGGCGTAGCCTTAGAAAATCCAGTCGTTATCCTCACACTGGTGAAACACTAGAGTACGATTTTAATACAGTAAATTAAAAAAAAAAAACAAGCTTATCAATTATATAAAGTTACCAATGTTATCTTTTAACATGAAAAATCTACACTGAGCTGATAGTGACTGCTGTCCATTTGACAAAAAAAAAAGTTATGAATGGGGTAAAATGGTAAAACCATTCATTTGAAAGTGGTTATGACACCAAAATCGTTTGGAGGGCCTTAAATATAAATGCAATGCTTATACTAAGATGATAATTTATATTGTTCCAATATAGAAATACAAAAGTTATCCAGAAGCAAGGGAAACATTAGATGTGAGCTCTTTGAGGATACAGATTGTATTTTTGATTTCTTTTTGTATTCCTAGGACTAGGACAAAATTTCTTAATAAATGCTTTTAGACTAAAAATGAGACTAATGAATGAAATACAGTCTGTATCTAGTAAAATTCTTTCATAAATCTATTCATTTGCCCCCAAGAACAATGTGAAAAGACAGCAAATTTTTGCTGTTATGGTTTTCTTACCAAATAAAGACTGGAAGTTAGTTGTTCTTCACAACCCGTACGTGATAGTGTTAAACACTTTATTAGGAATAAGTAAGCTGAGAAGGTGCCTGAATGGGGAAGCTTTACTTTTGTTGATAAATACTTCAGATACAGTGCTACATTACTGAATTAAATAAGAATCATTACTTTAAGAGAAGTCAGGTAGTCAAGTCAGATAGCATTTATTAAGGGCCCACTATGTTTTCTGCCCCGTGTTAAGAAATGGAGATACAAAAACAGACCAAAACCAAAACTAAAAAAAAACCTGTCTCTGCTTTCAAGCAGCTGGCAGTCTAATGGGAGAACAGCATGCAAACAACTATGTACAAGATAATTTGGGGGCAATGTCAGAAGTAAGGCACTGAACTTAAGAAGGACTGGGAAAAAAATCTTGCAGTAGTTGTGACTTTATCTGAGACTTGAAGGAAGCCAGGGAAGGTAAGAGGTAGAGCTGAGAAAGAAGAGCAACCTGGGCATGAAAATGCCTGAAGGATGGAGAGGTGTCATGCTCTGAAAGGGCACTTACAGACCATCTAATTCAATTCCTTCATTTTACAAATAAGGAAACTGAAACAGAGAAGTTCAATGGCTTGTTAAACGTCACAAAGTAGTAAATAGCAACAATTTGAACCCAGGACTTCTGAACCCCGTTCCCTCTCACATCACTGTACCAAGCTGCCACTTTTCTCAACCAAATCAGATGTTTTCACTACTATTCACTAGACAGTAATAAATTAAAGTGTATTTTCTGTAAAGAAGCATTTCAGAAATCTCTAAAAATAGGGAGAGCAAAATGAGGGAATAGGAACCAGATAGTGAAGGACAGTTTGCTGTTGTTTCGATTACTAAAGTTCTTCAGAATTTTATAGCATCCGTCTAGTTGACCTTTAGAAATGCCTGCTATCTTTGGAGATTTAGACTTTTGTGCTAAAAAATAAGCATCTCAATTATGTCTTTTTAATATACCAATATTATATTGGACAATATCAAAAGTTTTGTCACTGTAAGGAATTTTATATAGCCCAAACTTGGAGTGGAGGGGTATAGACAGGTCACTATTAAAATGATACTAAGCGTAGCAAACTAGCATTTCAACAATGCTTTTGTGCTCCCAGTTTGATCCAGCGTCTTTGACTTCTGTCTGATCCTACCTCATCGCCTGAGCTGTGCACATCTGTGCTCATCGTAGCTTTGTTCCAGCTTGCCTATACCTTTCTATAGGCCTGACTTTGACTCTGCTGACCTCCTTTGTGTGATTATTTTCTTTTTCAAATCCTCTGTCTAGAATTGGCCACTGCTTTTCATAGGACTATGAATTCTCTGATTCTGATGCCTCCCTCTCCTGTGCAAAAGGTCTATGATTTTATCAGTATTATGACTTTTTCAACTGACACTAATTACAACTTTTTCCATACCTTACTAAATGATCTTCATGAGGTACTGTGACTGGAAACTTGATCATTGATGCCTAGTTCTCTGGACTTGAGTTCCTTTCCATCCAACTGGGCTTGTTCTAGGAGGCCAGACACCACTATAGTATTGCCAACTGAGACTCAAACTTCCCTCAGCTTTGAAGGACCTATCAGAACTTGTTCCACATGTCTACAGTTCCTGGGAACCCAGAATCACTTGCACAATACAAGAAATCGTAAGCTTCAAACACACGTTATATAATTCATCTGATTTTAACAATTATTTTTTAAAAATTAATTTTAGTGTGAAATATGTACATATACTTGAATCTTTTGTGCTTTTGCACTTACTAGTATCAACATTTTTCTTTTCTTGAATATTAAAAGACGTCATAAATTATTCTTATTAAATCAAGCTTTTTGAACGTCTAATTAATTGGGATAGGTTAATTTCAGCTCTACAGTCATCATGTATTTGAGGTATCTGCCCCCAGGTAGGAGATGCCTTACATCAATGAAATTGAAAGTTCAGATGAATGTACAAGCTACCTTTTCACTCAGCCTGTTACATGAAGAAAGCCGTTAGTTCATTCATTAGTTTCAGTCAGTAGGCAAAAGGTAAAATCACTGTGATATGGACTAGTGAAGGGTGACTAACAGAATTTAGTTCCAAAAGGCCATTGATCTGATTGTTTTCCAAAATCAGAGAAAGTGTTTGCATGTTTAGATGAGTTCAGTTTAGACTGGCAAAAATAGCATTTGTTTTTCCTTTTTCTTAACTTCTAAATGAACTGTTGAGAGAGTACTTGAAAATAATCATGAGATTTTCATTATTCTCCAAGTAAAAAATAAATTTAGAAAAAACAATTAATACTTTTAAAATATTATTATAAAATTTATATACTGTGTATGAGAGATGAGAAATCATAGCATATTATTTAATTATTACATACATACACACATACATACACACACATATATATCCTTTGGGGTTTATAAGCATCTAAATCTATACCAGTAAGTGGTATATCATTTCTTTTAAAATGATTTCCCACATTTTATTTAGTTTCCAATAAACTGGAAATAAGTTTAACCCAAAATCAAAGCCTATTCTATACCAGAAGCTAATGTAAGAATCTTCATAAAATATCCATCATTAATATAAATAAGAATCACATTGCTTATCACATAATTTTAAATGCTACTTATATGCTGACAACATCCTTTTCTTCAATTTCATGCTGAGAACTCCTTTAAATGGGAAGACGATTTTAATTGCAAACATACTCATCTCAATAAAATTATCACCTAATTTCTATCATTTACAATATTTTTTAATGGCAATATTCACTCAAGGAAAATATGAATTCCAATCTTAACTCTGAAAAAGGCTACCAATTACATCCCCAATTAATAGAATAACTTTAAAAAATTTTGTGATTTTTTTTTTTTATTTTACAACATGAAATACTTCCACATCTAATTCTGGAACTTGTGATGAGGTAACCATATCACAGAAGTTGTACCCCATATCTATGACCAAAAGCTGGACATTTACTATGGAATCATGTATTTTCTAGGATGTTTCAGTTGAACTAAAACTGTTTTATGGTTGTTGAATATTTTACCAAATAATATGGAATAAAAGAGAATAAAGTACATTTTTCTCTAATTCAGCTTCACAGTTAGAAGCAGGAATTCATTTTTCCGGATCCTATTTTGTTTGTCAGTCTTTAGCTCTTGGGAACAAGGAAGATTGGTTCCACAATTCTGGAACCTTTTCTCTCTCTATTCCTCCAGTCTGCCATGAAGCATTGGATAGGTCACAGCATCAGATATATGGTTAAAGCTGAAAGTGATCTTAGAGATCATCTAGTCTAACTATTGTATGGTACAGGAAACATGCTCAGTGGAGTTACAAGTGATTTGCTCACAGTAACACAGGAATCATAAGATTTGAAACCAAATGAGATCAAGTAAGAAAAAACAGGCAAAATACTGCTGGAATTAGCATCACTGAATTCCACGTATTCTTCTCCTTATTGATATTATAAAGGAAATCACTTGAACTTGTCCATTTTTTGGCTGTTTTAATATCTTGATAACTATATTTCAAACTAATTTGCTTCTTTTGTAATCCTATATATTTTATTTTATGCATTTAAAAACTTTATTCTAAAAAGGGGTTAATAATAATAAAACATTTAGACAGCTCTTACTACAGACCAGGCACTTAAGCTCTTTAGAGTTATCTTATTTTATTCTCACAACAATCCTGGAAGGTAGGTGCTATTATTAACCTCATTTTATAGATGAGAAAAACTGCAGGCATCAGAGGTTTACATTGGGTCACACTTCAGTAAGTCCTGGAGGCCAAATCTGAACTCAGGTCTTTCCGATTCTAGGCCCACCTCTTTGCACTACTTAGCTACCCCTAAATTTATATACTTTATCAGACTACCCAAGAGGTCCATGGCACTAAAAACGTTAGAATCCTCAGTTTTAAAGGGACTAAGAACTCAAAGGATTACTTGATGAAGACTCTAAGTGATATTTGCAAAAGCTTCAAATTAAACTTTCAAATGTTAAAAATCTGAAACTTCAAATATTGCCAACACTGACATATATCACTTGGATGTCTCAGAAAATGAAAAAAAATGTTGTGTAGTTACACGTCTAAGTGAATATTTCCCTTTCAAATGTAAAAACATTTGAATATTTCACAGCTGTTAACAGCAAAAGGACATGGTAGACTGAGAGAGAGAGAGAGAGTAGTTCCATCAATAAGGATAATCTTAAATGGATGGTATATCCCCTTTAGATAACTCCATGTATGTTTGACCAATATTTCCTTTTTTTAAAAAATACTGATTTACTTAATCAATAAACATAGACAATAAGAGTTTCCCTGGAGCTGCATTGCAGAGAGATATACTCCAATTATATTTTTTTAGTCTTCCTTCCTCCCACACTCTCCCTTTTCTTTCCTTAATTTCTTTTCCTTCCTTCCTTTTTCCTTTCTTTCCTTTCCTCTTTTCTTTTTTTGAACAAAATAAATACAAACAAAGCAGTATATTTTAAGTAGCTTTCCATTGAGGAGGGAAAGAAGGGGAAGGAGTAAGGGTTGCTCTAGGAGGAGTCAGGATATCAAAAGCATATTTTAAAAGCATATTAAAAGAAGGAACATCAGGTTGTAGAAAAAAGAGAATGCTTGTAAAGTCAATAGGTGTAACAATCTGAGACATTCCAGGACTTCACTTTTAGCCCCTAATATTTAAACTACTACTTTGAAAGAACAATATGTGATATGGAATCTCCTAAATAAATACTCTCTTTTGCCCTCTTCATTACACCACAGGTTTTCTCCATCAAACACACACACACACACACATGCACACACACACACACACACACACACACACACACACACACATACCACACTTTCAGACAGAGCAATCTGTCTTCCTACTTCCATTCAAAGAGTCCTTTAAGTACCTTTCTCCATTTCAAAAAAAGTTCCCCTTCTAATCAATTATTCTCTTCTCTTCTATTATCTCAGAGGAAGGGATACACCTTGGATCATGGGATCAAAGATTTAGAATTGGAAAGGAATGTTTTGCCTTTCTAGATTGACTTTTCCCTCATTTTACACATAAGGAAATTGAGACCTAGAAAAGTGAAGTGACTTGCCCAAGGTTCCAGAGGCGACCAACAGCAGAGTTGGGATTTAGAGCTGACTCAAAATTTAATCCTCTTGTGCCACATTGTGTCTTTCCTGGTCAATCTCTTTACTTGTGTCCTTAATCCTACCCCTTTACTACCACTTCAGGGACCTTTTCTCAGCTATTATCATTCTATGTCCCATGCATCTTCAGTCTCTTCCCCTATACCTTCTCCTTCCCAACTGCCCTGCAAATGGGTTTAAGCTTGCCCAATTCTATGGAAGACTTTCTTTGCCCTTTGATGCTTTTTAGCTACCCGTACAGATTGCTTCTCTTCTTCCCAGTTAAATGTGTTGAAAAAAAGTAGTTCTACATTTAATACTTTCCCCTCCCCAGGTCACTACAACCCCTTATATTCTTCTTAACACTGTATTAAAACCAGCTTTTCAAGGATCTCCAATGACACTCCTAATTCCCAATTATTCTGACATTTTTTCTCTGGATTCAACCTCCTTAATATTCCCACAGCAACTGAAACAGTTGACTACATTCTGGCATCTTCCTTCCTTTGTTCCCATATGCTGCATTATTCTACCTATCTAGCTTCCATTTACCACCTCTTTGAGCTGTCATCTTCATCGCTACTTAAAGGTGAAATTTCCACAAGGTTCTATCTTTTAGTGACCTTATCCTCTTTATCTTTATATTCTCAATTTTTTTTCTTTTTTGCAAACTTATCCACTCGCATAGTTTCAATTACTCCCCTTACAAATCTGCAGAGATGACTCTCTTGAGCTCTAAACCTATATCCCTAGTTGACAGCAGGGCATTCCTAACTAGATATCCCATAGGTATCTCAAACTTTGTTTTCATATTTTTATCAATAATGTCACCACCTACTCCTCTGTATTCAAAACATTAGTGTTACTTTTGATTTTCCTTGCATCTCATCTCATACATATTCTGGAATCAAGTCTTATTAATTCTATGTCCACAATGCCTTTCCCATCTGCTTTTTAACTTTCTATTCCTATGGCCCCCAACATAGTCCAAGTGGATATTACCACTTGTCTTGACTCTTACAACAGTTAAATAACAAATAGTTACTTTCTTCACAGTCTTCTCCCTACTGCTCAGAGACTAAAGAAAATAAGGTTGTATTTTTCCCATATAAGCTCACATAGCCTCTAAAATATATGCAGAAACTTCTTAAGAACCCCTTAAGAATTGAAGACAATGCTCCAAGTGTGGTTTGACCAGTGGAGAATCCAACAAAATTAGCCCCTCCTTATTCATGGTGGCTATGTATTTCTTAATGGAGCTCAAGTTAGTATATGGCCAATACATTCAGTTTTTCTGTAATTATGAGGTAGCTCACTTTAGCCTTAATATTAACAAATGGATCTACTTGGCCTTCCTGCTAGTTATGGATAACAATGGATCACAGGAACTTTTATTTTTTGCTGTAGCCATAGAAAAATTAAATGAGAAAGAGGAATGAAGTAGAATTTAGTAATAGACAGGTAGCAATTCAATTAAAAAAATATGTCCATGATAGTTATGAGAATGGAAAGGTCATCTAGTATACTCTCCTGAGTTATAATAAAGAGCCTTCAGAGCCTTCCACTATTATTCATTCCAATCCTCAACTAAAAAACTCACCTAAATTTAATATATATATACATACATACATATTTACATGCACATATATATATTTACGTACATATAAATATATATATGAATATATTCCATTTGTAGTTTCCTTTTCATTTCTCCTCATTGTTATTATTGTCTGTATAATAATATTCTCTATGGGAAAAAAAACATTATTTAGTCCCCACTTTACTTCTCAAAATAATATTTTGTACTATTCTTTTGACCTCTTTTTAGATTTGCACAATAAAAGTTCACTGGAAGAGGATCTAATTCAAAATGTTCATAGGTTCAAAGACTTCACATGGAAAATTGAAAAACATTATGGAGAATGATCTAAGTACTGGCTATCAACTCAAAAATTAGACAAGTGAAAAAATGACCTATTGCCTATGGAGCACGGCAATAGAGAATTTCTCAAAAAAGATGTTGTATTTTGTTTTGTTTTGTTTCATTTTTAGTGAATGATAAAAGGGCATCAAGATGGTACAGTGGATAGAACATTGGACTTGGAATCAAAAACACTTAGCTAAATAAGGAACATATTCAAATCCCATTTCAGACTCTACTAATTGGTGTGACCCTAGGCAAGTCACTTCACCATGTTTGTGTCAATTCCTCATCTGTAAAAAGAGCTGGATGGAAATGTCAAACCACGCTGCCTCTTTGCCAAGAAAACTCCAAATGGAGTCACAAAGAGTTGGACATAACTGAAAAAACAACACATTACATTTAATGACTAAAGAAACAGTGGAAGAAAGTTACTTAACCTACTAAAAGAATGGTTAATAATCAAAAGTTGATAGAACCAACTGATTGGAGAACTGGAATATGAAGCAGTTTGTCACCACCTTCAAACAAACAATTTGTGGAATACCAAGCATGACAACAGAATAACTTGTAATGGTTCCCTACTGCTTCCAGAATTAAATACCAACTCTTTTTCCTGCCACTTAAAGGCTTCCACAATCTAGCCTTAATCTACAATTTCAGCTCTGTTTCCCTTTTTCTTCCTATACACTCCCAACTAAATGAGACTAGATGTTCACCAAATTCAACACTCAATCTTAATCTCTGTCAGTTCATACAATCCATCACTTCTGCCTGAAATGTTTGCCCTCTTCCTGTTCAACTTTTAGAATAATTACTTACCTTCAATATTTCACATCAAGGACCACCTTTTCCAAGAAGTCTTCTATGATCCACTCAGTTGATAGGAATCTCTCCTACTTAAACTACTTTGTATTTATCTGCATATAGATCATTCTTTGTAAATTGAATGTAAGTTCTTTGAAGGCAAGAATGTATTCCTTTTGTCTTTGTAACTATAGTGCCTAACATCAGGCCTAGTATATAAAGATGTTTAATGTTTTCTGAACTGAATGAAATAGAATAATATGCTAGCATAGTGTTAAAGTATTTAGCATGATGCAAAAAATTTAAAAAGCCAAATAACAAAATAAAAAAAAAATAAAACCTTATATGATTATTGTATGGTTAATGTATTTTTAATGGAATTAATGTATTTTTAATGAAGTGGAAAGATTTTTCCCATCCATTAACAGGCCTCTATGACCTGCTTAAGTCACATGGAAGCCTAAGTCACACGAGTTTGAATCACATGAAGGATGTGATAGGAGGAGCTTGCTGAACAGGTGCAACAGGAAAGAGTAGAGCAGGAGTGGTGGAACAGCAAGAGGCAGAGCTAGAACAGAGCTGGGAGGAAATTGGTCAGACTAGTCAGAGCTGGGAAGGACAGAGAAATCAGGAAGCTGGGGCAGCAACTAGGGTGAGTGGGAGAGTTTGTCTGTGATTTGTTTAAGGGAAGCCTAACAGAGGGTAGAGTTAGGGCTGATGTTGCCCTCTGCATTGTTTTTGTGTATAGATGTCTGTTACTATGATGGCTGTGGTTTTCTGGTGTTGGGATTCGACTTTGTGGTGTTTGAATGAATGTTTTGGTTTTGTGTTCCATGTGGAGAGTCTGTGGCATTTCATGATTCAGAATTAAGTCAGCATATTTATATCTGCTGTAGGTGATATGAATATTGTGTTAGCGCTACCATTATACAATAAAAATAATAAAGTTATTACTCATGGTTTTATGTCAATACATCAAGAACTTGTGATTTTGTTCATGAGATCCTTCCAAATAAGCAACCATTCTATAAATCCCAGTTTTAGAAGGCTGAGTTTCAGAAGTCATGTGATTTTTCCATGATTACACAGCTAGTATAAAGGCAAGATTTTAATTCATGTCATCTTCACCCTATGTCCATCATTCTATCCTCCATATCATGCTGGTTTTATATATTTGCACTTGTTTCTGAGTCCCTGCCTTGGAGGAAATGACCACTTCTTGCAAAAAATAAGCTTTCATGAGGATGCTATGAACCTTGAAACTTGTACATGTATATAGTTTAAAATAACAAAGAAAGGAATCTGGAGAAAATAGTTTTATACTACTTTTAAGTATAGAGATATTTATGAATAAGAGTAGAACATTAATTATATTAATTTCTTATTATGGGATTTATATGGGATTAATCATCCAGAAAAGACACATGCTTCCCTTTCCACAAATAAATGATAAAGCTGATTTCAAATATTAGAAGATCTATGATCTTTTATTTCTCAAAAAGTCACAGTCGAAATATTTGATAATATAATTTAAAAGCCACACACAGTTCCTTACAGACCCTCTTCATACCATCTTTTGATCCCTTAAGCTGTTTCTTTCTTATCCTACTTATGATCTGACTGAATAGTAACGGGGATATAATACTCATAGGGTAAGTGCCACACTACAAAAGATTAGCAGAATAGAATCAGTTTGCTGGAAAATGAAAGTTCCCTTAATTATATCAAAGCCATTTAGAAATCTGAGGGCGCACATAGAGACACAATGCCTAAGTGCTACTTGGTCAAATTGCTTTCACTTTTCCCTCCTAAAATGAGAAAATAACTGGCCTAATTTTCTTTAGTATAGGACCTATGCACTCCATGCTCTCTAAAGTAGGTTATATGGATACATTGGTTGCTATAGTGGAAACTTTGGTTGCCATGGTGGGGATTGATCATTAAGGACTTTCTTTACCTATATGATACAAGATGTTTAAAAGGGTGGTATCCTGATTTCAATACAACACAAAATAATTGAAATTACTCTTTCTTAATGGCGATGTTTTCTTGTCAATTTAAACACTAACCTCATCTAAAGAGTAGCCCACGTACACGTAGGGATTTTTCTTCTGTGACAGACAAATGGCCCAGTATTTTTTCATCTGAAAGTACCACTAAAGTACTTTTTACCAGGAATATTCTCTACCTATACAGAACTCTTAAAGTCCCTCTTTAAGGCAGTTAGCACATCTTATTTTGTTTTGCTGTTATTTTGAGAGGGTGTCTCTTCTCCATTGTCTCTAAAACCTTGAGAACAGTTCTATACATTGTTCACACCTATATCTTCCTCAAGAACTAGCAAAGTATGAGTATATAGTAGACATTAAATTGCATGTTGAATGGAATTGAGTTTTGATGGAAGGCTTGATTGTCTTCCATAATGAAAACGTCAGAAAGCTATCAATATATCCAAAAACACCTGTAGTTTTTTAAATTTATTATAACAATAACTAGTACTTTTATAGTACATAAAGAATTATTATTAATTCTTACATTCTATGATGTATCAAACCAATCTTTGTTCATTTTATTATATTCATTATGATTTCATATACTTGGATCACATCTTTGGTATCAACCAGCTAGGTAGAATATTAGATAGAACACTTAGAGTAAGGAAGGCCTGACTTCAAATCTTACTTCAGTCAACTACTAGAAACTCAGGGCTAGTGTTGTGTGGGAATTAGCTCATACCGATTCACACATTAAATTTCAACATGAATATTTATACCTAGGACATCAGTAAATTCTACCATTGAGGGCCCCAGATTATTGTTTTGTTGACTGTATAAATAAGAGATAGTAGTCTAAGTAGATAGACTGTTCAAATAAAAGATAGGGGAAAATGTTAATAATGCAGACTAAATTTAAAAGTGTGTTACACATACATGCCTCATCCTACTCTGCTCACATCCCCCACTATTTGTTAAACATTGACTAGCACACTCCTGACTAGGATCATTTATTTAACTTCCCTCAGTTTGTTAATTAATCTTAAAATAGAGATAATAATAGCACCTACCTATACCACCTACCTAAGTAGCTGGATTGCCTATTGAATAGAACACTGGGCCTGGTGTCTGAAAGATCGCAGGTCAGATTTGGCCTCAGCCATTCAATAGTTGGATAAACTGGAACCAGTCACTTAACCTCTGACTGCTTTAGCTTTCTCCACTGTAAAATAAGGATAAGGACAGCACCTACCTCACAAAGTTGTTTTGAGTACAAGTCAGATAACAGCACATAGTAGGCATTATACTAATGCTGAGGACCTTCTCCTCAATCTTACAGGTTTGTTGCAAAGATCAAATGAGATAAACATGAAATACTCTTAGCAAGTCTTAGTGATGTAAGTGATAGGTCTTAATATCCAGGAAGAAGACAAATACTATTTTTAATCTATTCTCAAAAGCAGCTGCTTTATCCCTTTGGCCATTTTGACTTTTCCTGGGAACCTTCTCCACCTCTGTTCACAGCTTTCATGAAGCTTGGAAACTAAAGGAACACAGTTTTCAATATACGCAAATTCGTTTGCTTGTTTGTTTGTTTTAATAAAGAAAGGTTTTGTTTGTTTGTTGGGGGAGACTGTTTTGTTTTATTTGCTTAATTATTTAATTATTTCCTTAATTGTAATAGACTTTTGAGGGCAACAGAACCTTTGAGGGCAGGAAAACTTTTGATTGTTGTCCCTATCATCTACATTTGTTAATAGACTGCTTTCTCTTTCATTTCTCTTCCTTTCACTTTCCTTTCTTTTTCCTTTCGTTTGTCCTTCCAGAAAGCCTGAAGTTCATCATTCTCTAAATCAGAAATTCTTAACCTAAAACTGATGGTCCTTCCAGAAAGCCTGAAGTTCATCATTCTCTAAATCAGAAATTCTTAACCTAAAACTGATGGTCCTTCCAGAAAGCCTGAAGTTCATCATTCTCTAAATCAGAAATTCTTAACCTAAAACTGATGGTCTTTCCAGAAAGCCTGAAGTTCATCATTCTCTAAATCAGAAATTCTTAACCTAAAACTGATGGTCTTTCCAGAAAGCCTGAAGTTCATCATTCTCTAAATCAGAAATTCTTAACCTAAAACTGATCAACTTTTTTATGTGTATTTCAATTTATTTGTTTTCCTTAGTGATTCTATATATATTGTTTCATGTATTTAAAAAACGTAGTTCTGGGAAGGGGTCCCTAGGCTACATTAGTTTATTAAATGTGTCCATAATACAAAAAAGGTTAAGAATTCCTGTTCTAAGTGTATGTAGGATTATTGTCCCCTTAAATAAAATGCTTTAAATTTATACATGAAGAAACTAAACTTCCACTTTTCTGTCTGCCTATATGTAATAAAAATCTCCCCAAAATTTCACATTTCAGTAGACAGAAAAGATTAGTGTCAATTCCTATTTCAATAGCTCTTATAGATCATTATATTCTAAGTAATAGTCCCAACACTATTACTTAAAATCTAACAACATGAATCACCACACACTTAGATAAAATGTTATGTCATAATATTTTTATAGAAGTATACTCCAAACTATTAGTAATTCTTTTTTTACTTTGTAAGAGCCATTCATGAAAAGCAACCTGGCAAAGTATAAAGGGCTAGCCCTCAAATCAGGAAGACCTGGAATCAAGTCCTTCCTCTCTCACATCTGACATCTATGACACTGAACAAGAGTGTATTACCTTAGGCAAGACAAAACAAAGACTAGAGTACTAAATATTGGCAAAAGGTAATTTTAAATGAAAAAATTCATTTAAAAATTATTAAAGGGATTTTAAAATATTTATTTTCAGAATAAAGCAGATCTAAACAGCTTCATCATGATGTAAAATAACTACCCTTACCCCCAAATGGGGAGATTTTTTTACTTCCAATGGGCCTAGAAGTCTTGTTTCCACCTAAGGAATGATAAAATCTGGAAAATATTCTGAAATATTAAGAAGTAACATCGTTCTAATATTACAGAAATTCTCAAATGGAGAAAAAATTAATGTAAAAAGTTGAAAAGTTTATTGTATTAGGTAATAAATTTAACCATTTTGTACACCTTGTGGATAAGCCATGATATATAATATAGTTAAAATATAATTGGATTAGGAAGTCCCAATTCTAGCTTTATTTCCCTTTTATAGTTTGACCTCTTAAACAAATGACAACTTCAGTTTTTAGATCTGTAAAGTGATGGAGTTAGATTAAAGTTACTTTCAGCTTTAAAAGGCTATACTAACCCAAATATTCTCCCTAAAGAGATAGGGGGAAGAAATTATATTCTCTCTTCCAGTAACCTGATTTATTTCTTATAAGATGGAAGGTCCTGACAAGACCTATTCAATAATTTGTAATTTCTTAAATGTGGAAGTCCACTGTTCAAATTTAGGAATGCAATATATGTCCCTAACTAGATTGATGATGTACTTGTGAATGCATCAATAGATGGTCATGCCCCAGGCCTGCCAATTCATTTCATTCTACTGCTTTATTGTGCAATTATTTCTGTGCTACTAAACTCGAGAGTTGGAAAAAAATAGGCCTTGATGAAACTGCACATTTTGAACAGATATTTTTGGGAAAATGTAGTTATGGTGGTATTTCATAACATTGCACTCACAAAAGAAAAGAAATGACTATTATGAAAGGGTCTGACTTCTGACATTTTCCCCATTTTTATTTTCCTCAACAATACTGCCTCCATCAAAATTGAGCTCTGTCAAAAATCTAAACATGTGACCTACTTTAGAATGATTTTATATGCTTGAATGAAAATAAGAGCAACTCAGTGGAAACTTTTTCTATGTATGTGTATGTGTATATTTGTGTGTGTGCATGTGTACAAGCACGCACATAAGTGTGTTACAAAGGTCTTTTGAAAATGTTCTTTCACTGTTAACATTTTCAAGTGGTAAACTGTGTATTATATTAGCTACCATTTTCATTTCTCTTTACAACCCCTTCTGAAATAGGCAAAATCATTTGCCCACATCCAAAGTATGAAATATATCCAAACTTGTTTCTTTTTAACAATAAAAATGGATTTTAAAATGCTATAAATTTCAAAAATATGGCAAAGGTACCAATCAAATGTTCCCTAATCTCCAACCTACATTTGTCTCAAGCAACCACTTAAAAAATCAACAAGACTTTCAGTGCTGTTTTATCAACCAATGTTTTCTGAACCCTGGGGTATCTAGCTATCCAGGTTATATTTCACTAACTTCACTAAACTCTAAGCTTTTAATGAAAATTCCTAAATGATAATGTCAAATAAGGTGCAGCCTCACATTTTAAGAGTAGAGATATAAATAGAAAATGACTAAACTATTTATAATTTGAGCTAGAAAGCCTGAATATGGACAGTAAACTTACTTTCAACTACTTTCCTTGACTTCTTTTCTCTCCATTTTTAGATTAGTAGATTCTAATATCAAATTGATATGTCCTAAGGGAGTAAGGAAGACATTTACTTAATATGCAACCTATATTTGAACTCACATTAAGATGAATAGACTTCAAAATTGGTTTTAAAAGATTAGCATAGTTGTATATTAGAAGGTATCACCACAGTAAAAAAACAAAAACAAAAAAAAACTGTCTTATTGTTTCTAAGGAATGTTTCAAATTATGTTTAAAAATTTCAAATATTTTCTCTTTTACATAACTTTACTATATATCCATAAAATGTCTCATACCAAATACATCTGTATATATATGTATGTGTGTGTGTGTATTTATATAATAACCATTTAGGAAATGTAATATAGAGAATATAGAATTGATCTCAAAGCCAGGTAGTCCTGGATTCAACTCTTGGGTCTGACACATATCAGCTATGTAAACCCTAGGCAAGTCACTGGATCCCTCAGTTCACTACGCAGTTTTCTAATAAGCTGAAGAGCAATTCCAACTGTCATTTGCCCAGGAAGTTTCCTTTAAAAGTGAAATCACAAATTCAGTTCATTTGCCTAAGTGTACATGTGAACAAATGTATATGTACATCTAGATAGAAGTAGCTTGACTTAATGGATAGAAAGCTAATAATGGAGCCAGAAAGCCTTAGGTTCAAATGAGGCTGCTAACATCACCTATGTGAATCTTAGAAAAATCACTTGACCTATATATCTCACTCAGATATTTAGGACTTATTTACTAAGTGTTGGAAATAGTGTCTATCAGTCTCAGTGGTACATTCACTTAATATTTTCAAATAATTATCATAATTAAGTCTCAAAGTTTTACAAAATCATGGTCATTCATGATAGAACTATAAACAAGATGCTTCCTTCTGAATTTATCTATTGATCTTCCCTAGGGCAGAAAGGAACTCTCTAAAACAATACAAACTGCAGAACAGTTACTGGTCAGTTTTCTTACTGTTAGTTCCCTACACTAATGAAATCACAGGTCCAAACAACAAACTAACAATAATCAACAATAGGTCGATAAATGTCCAAAAAATGGTGAATCATATGGACTTGTTTACATAATGGAATGATTTATGATAGGGATGTAAGATCACATCCACTGAAATGAGAAATTACTAAAAGGTTGTCCTTAAAGAGCACAAATTTGTTGACTGATTCAATTTTAGCAAGGAATAGGTAGACATTGTTCAACAACACCATAGTTTTAAAAATAAAATCAGCATCTACAAAATTCTAAGAAAGAAATAACCAGGTGACCAGAATTATATACTGAGTCAATAGGATATTAACTTAGATTTTCCTGACTCTAGGTCCAGCACTGTATCCACTGTACCACCTAGCAGCATTTATGCATTACTAAAATTACTATGATTAAAAAAATTGCTACCTAGTAGCCAACCTTTTGACAATGAGGCTTTTGTAAGGACTAGGTTAGTCCTTACAAAATAGATATGAATCCCGTCATTGGAGCAATTCTCAACTTGTTTCCAGTTTTGAGAGACAGAGATAAGATGGTGGTATATAGAGGCACTCAGTACAGCTCTCCCAATATTCCTCTCCAAACAACCTTAAAATAATGCCTCAAGTCAATTTCTGGAGTGGTGGAGTGAACTGAAGAACAGAATGAGATATTCTTCCAGTGCACAATAACATAAATGGTTGAAAGGAAGGATCTATGACATGGGAAGAAGCTAGCCTGGAGCCTGTGTAGATGAAGCACCTGTGGTAAGACTAAGGTTGGTGACAGAAGTAGCAGCACCTTCAGGAGCTCTCCAGTCAGAGTTGGTAAGGGGACCTGGCAAATGATCAGAAAGAGATTACAGGGTCCCACTATTTTAGCACTAGACGCAGGATCAGATGCATTTTGGCAACTTCATTGTCTATATCCATGTTTGGGTTCAAGAGCAGAGAGAACTTTTAGAAAAGTGGGAAGGAAAACCCTAAAAGGTAGTATCACTTCTAGTCCTATGGGATCTTGGATCATGAGGAACAGTATCTCTTCTTTTTTTTTTTTTTCCCCAGATGTATTTGGATTTTTTTTTTATTTAACTTTTAACATTTATTTTCACAAAATTTTGGGTCACAAATTTTCTCCCCTTTTATCTCCTCCCCCCCCAAACCCAAGCATTCTAGTTGCCCCTGTGACCAATCTACTCTCTCCTCTATCCTCCCTCCCTGCCCTTGTCTCCGTCTTCTCTTTTGTTCTGTAGGGCCAGATAGCTTTCTTAACCCCTTAACCTGTATTTCTTATTTCCCAGTGGTAAGAACATTACATTTGATCCTAACACTTTGAGTTCCAACTTCTTTAGCTCCCTCCCTCTCTACCCCTTCCCCTTGGAAGACAAGCAATTCAATATAGGCCAAACCTGTGTAGTTTTGCAAATGATTTCCATCCTAGTTGTGTTGTATGGGACTAACTATATTTCCCTCCATCCTATCCTGTCCCCCATTACTTCTATTCTCTTAAGATCCTTTCTCTCCCCATGAGTGTTGGCCTCGGATTGCATTCTCCTCCCCATGCCCTCCCCTCCATCCTCCCCCCCACCCTGCTTGTGCCCCTGTCCCCCACTCTCCTGTATTATGAGATAGGTTTTCCTATCAAAATGAGTGTGCATTTTATTCTTTCCTTTCGTGGAATGTTATGAGAGTAGACCTCATGTTTTCTCTTGCCTCCCCTCTTTATCCCTCCACTAATAAGTCTTTTGCTTGCCTCTTTTATGAGAGATAGTTTGCCCCATTCAACTTTTCCCTTTCTCCTCCCAATATTTCTCTCTCACTGCTTGATTTCATTTTTTTTTAAGATATGATCTCATCCTCTTCAAATCACTCTGTGCACTCTGTCTCTATGTATGTGTGCGTGTGTGCATGTGTGTGTATGTACTTCCACCCAGTACCCAGATACTGAAATGTTTCAAGAGTTACAAATATTGTCTTTCCATGTAGGAATGTAAACAGTTCAACTTTAGTAAGTCCCTTATGACTTCTCTTTGCTGTTCACCTTTTCATGGTTCTCTTCATTCTTGTGTTAGAAAGTCAAATTTTCTTTCCAGCTCTGGTCTTTTCATCAAGAAAATTTGAAAATCCTCTATTTCATTGAAAGACCATTTTTTCTCCTGAAGTATTATACTCATTTTTGCTGGGTAGGCGATTCTTGGTTTTAATCCTAGTTCCTTTGACTTCTGGAATATCCTATTCCATTCCCTTCGATCCCTTAATGTAGAGGGTGCTAGATCTTGTGTTATCCTGATTGTATTTCCACAATACTTGAATTGTTTCTTTCTAGCTGCTTGCAATATTTTCTCTTTCACCTGGGAATTCTGGAATTTGGCCACAATGTTCCTAGGAGTTTCTCTTTTTGGATCTCTTTCATGCGGTGTTCTGCGGATTCCTTGAATATTTATTTTGCCCTCTGCTTCTAGAATCTCAGGGCAGTTTTCCTTGATAATTTCATGGAAGATGATGTCTAGGCTCTTCTTTTGATCATGGTTTTCAGGTAGTCCCAGAATTTTTACATTGTCTCTCCTGATTCTATTTTCCAGGTCAGTTGTTTTTCCAATAAAATATTTCACATTATCTTCCATTTTTCGAATCTTCGCGCTATGTTCTGTGATATCTGTCTTTCTCATAAAGTCCTTAGCGTCCATCTGTACCATTCCAGTTTTGAAAGATCTATTTTCTTCAGTGAGCTTTTGAATCTCCTTTTTCATTTGGCTAATTCTGCTTTTGAAAGCATTCTTCTCCTCATTGGCTTTTTGAACCTCTTTTGCCAATTGAGTTAGGCTAGTTTTCAAGGTGTTAATTTCTTCACCATTTTTTTGGTTCTCCTTTAGCAGGGAGCTGATCTGCTTTTCATGCTTCTCTTTCATCCCTCTCATTTCTCTTCCCAGTTTTTCCTCCACTTCTCTAACGATTTTCAAAATTCTTTTTGAGCTCTTCCATGGCCTGAGCCCATTGGGTGGGCTGGGGCACAAAATCCTTAATTTCTGTGTCTTTGCCTGATGGTAAACATTGTTCTTCCTCATCAGAAATGAAGGGAAGAAGTGTCTTTTCTCCGAAAAAGTACCCTTCAATAGTTTTATTTCTTTTCCCTTTTCTTGGCATTCTCCCCAGCCAGTGGCTTGACCTCTGAATATTCTCCTCACACCCACCTCACCTCCTGATCCTCCCAGCCAGCGTTTGGGGACTGAGATTCAAATGCTTCTTCCTGCCTTAGGGCTTTTGGCGGGGGCAGGGCTGCTATTCAGTGTGAGAATTAAGTTCAGATGGTCAGGTCAGGGCAGGGCCGCCTCTCAGGCACCGTTCCCTCGGGGGGTTTATGCAGAAACCTTCCACAATGGATCCAGGCTCCCGCCCGCTTGGGGAGCCCCTGTATGCAGCCGCCTCTCAGCTTCTATCTACTGGGGGGGCCCGAGCCATGGGGACACCCCACTCCCCTCTCGACCCGCCAAAGAGACTCTCTCACTGACCCTCGTCACCTGTGGGTGGGAGGGCTTGTGCCGCAGCTGGATATCCCGTCCCTGAAGCCTGCTTGAATCTGTACCTCTCGGAGCCCCGGCTGCCGCAGGTCTGGACTGGGCTCCGCGTCTGCAGCGCGACGGACCTTTTGCGAGAGGTTTGCAGGTCCCTCTGTGGGTGGAGGGACCCTCGTGGCCGCTGGAGATCCCATCTCCGTAGCCCGCTCGGATCTTTTCCTCACGGTGTCATGGCCGCTGCAGGGCTGCCCTCTGCTCCCAGTCCCGGCGCCCAGTCCACGGCGAGAAGGACCCCCCGCAAGAGGTTTGCAGGTCTCTCCGGAACAGAAATCTCCCTCGCTCCAATATTCCGTGGCCTCTGCGTGCAGAATTCGCCGTGAGTTACTCCCCTCTAGCCATTCTGTGGGTTGTGGGTTCGGAGCTATGTGTATGTGCGTCTTTCTACTCCGCCATCTTGGCTCCGCCTCAACAGTATCTCTTCTGGTGCTAAGGGAACATGGGCCCTAAGAAGCATTACTGATTGCAACTCCAAGGGCTCAGGAAAGTTTCTGGGGTAAGAACCAGAGTACAGATCAAGAAAGCAATGATCACATCTCTCTGTAGATCATACCACTTTGGAATGACCAAAAAACTCCAAACCCCTGGAACTAACTCTGAAAATAGCAGCATAAAAAGGTCTGAAGTTTAAAACAAAGCCCTTCCCCACCCCCATCATGGGAACAGTGTCCAACATTAGCATAAATTCCCAAATAAAGAAACAGGGTGGAGAAATGAGCAAACAATGACATTAATGTAATCTGACCACAAAAATCTACTATGGTGACAGGGAAGATTAAGACACAGACTCAAGATAATGCAGTCAAAAGAGCTACAAGCAGTCTCAAAGAAAAATCTGAATTGGACACAAGCCTAACAAAAATTCCTGGATGAACTTGAAAAATATTTCCTTTTATTTTTGGGATGAGGAAATATAAAATTATTTTCAAAATCAAATAAAATTTATAAGAAATTTGGGTAAAGAAATGAAAGCAAACACAAAAAATATGAAAAGAAAATTATATCTTAAAAATCACAATTGACCAAATGGAAAAAGAGGTACAATAACTCACTGATGAAAACAATTCATTAAATTACAAAATTGGACACATGGAAAAATAGGTAAAAAAGCTCACTAAAGAAAATAGTTCCTTAAAAATTACATTGGGACAACTGGAAGCTAATAACTCAATGAGACATCAAAAGATATCAAGAAACAAAAGATAGTCAAAAGAATTAAAAAATAAAAGAAAACATAAAATATCTTATTGGAAAAACAATTACCTGAAAAATAGATAAATGAGAATAATTTAAGAATTACTGGATTATCTGAAAGCCATGACCAAAGAAAGAACCTATACACTGTATTTCAAGAAACTATCAAGGAAAACTGCTTTAATATCTTAGAATCAGAGGAGAAAACAGAAATTGAAAGAATTCACCAAGGAATAATATAACTAAATTCCAGAGTTAGTAAATCAAAGAGCAGACAGACAGAAATTATTCTAATACTATGCAACCACAGTAAGACTCTCAGGAGATTTAGCAGCTACCATATCAAGAGAGCAAAAGGCTTAAAATATGATATTTTAGAAAACAAAAGAGATGGGATTACAAATAAGAATCACCTACCCAGTAAAACTGAGTATAATCCTTCCAGGGAAAAATAAATATTTAATTAAGTAGTTTTTAAAGCAACTCTGGTGAAACAATCAGCGCCAAATAGAAATTTTAACTTCCAAATGCAAGACTCAAATACAAGACAAAATAAACAAGAAAGAGAAATCTCAAGTGATTCAAAAGGGTAAAACTATGTGTCTTTTATATGGAAGATGATATATAAATCTTCTGAGAACTTTATCATTATTAGGGTAGTTAGAAAGATTCTACTTAGAGAGTGTGGGAGTGAATCAATTATGATGGGACAATGTGAAGAAAAAAAAGATAGTCAAGAAAGAGAGATGCCCTAGAAGAAGGGGAAAAGGAAAGGAGGAATGGGGAAAATTTTCTCACATAAAAGAGTTGTGCAAGGAAGAGCTTTAACAGTGTAGGCAAAAATGGTGGAGGTGGGATGTAGAAAAATACACAGATAGCAATTATAACTGTGAATTTGAATAGGAAGAACCCATCCATAAAACATAAGCAGACAGGAGAATGGATTAGAAATCAGAAATCACCATATTATTTACAAGAAATACACTTGAAATAGAGAGACACACACAGAGTTAAAATAAGGGGCTATAGCAGAAGATAGTATGCTTCAGTTGAAGTAAAAAAAAAAAAAAGCAGTGGTAGCATTCATGATCTCCGAAAAAACAAAAATAGATACAATTAAAAGGGATATGCAGGGAAACTATATCTTTCAAAAAGGAACCATAAAGAATGAAGTAATAGCAATACTAAATACACCACATGGCATGGCACCCAAATTCTTAAAGGAAAAGTTAAATGAATCACAAGAGGAAATTTATAGTTAATAGCAGGGGATGGCAACCTTTCCCTCTCAGAGCTAGATAAATTTCACCATAAAAATAAATAGCACAGAAGTCAAGGAGATAAATTTATGATAGGACTGCAAAGAAGACTAAATGGGAATAGAAATGAGTACACCATTTTTCTCAGCTCTGTATGGCACCTTCACAAAAACTGACCATGTATTAAGGCATAAAACTTTCACAACCAAATGCAAAAAAGCAGAAATATTAAATCTCTATTTTTTAGACAATCATGCAATAAAAACTATATTTCATACATGGCCATGGAAGCACATGTTGAAAGCTAATTCAAAACTAAATAATCTAATCCTAAAGAATTAGTGTGTCAAAAAACAAATTTTGGAAACAATTAATAATTTCATTAAAGAGAATGACAACAATGAGAAAAAGTTCCAGAATTTGTGAGATGCAGACAAAGGAGTACTTAGAGGCAAATACTGCAACTCTATATGCATACATCAATAAAATAGAAAAAGAAAAGATCCAGGAATTGTGTATGCAATTAAAAAACAGAAAGAAAATAACAATCCTTAATTAAATACCAAATTTGAAATTTTGAAAATCAAAGGAGAGATTAATAAAACTGAAATAAATTAAATAATAAATAAAACTAAAAGCTGGTTTTATTTGAAAGAAAATAGGAAGAAAATAGATGAACCACTGGCTAATTCGATTTTTAAAAGGAAGAAAACCAAACTACTAGTATCAAAAATGAAAAGGGTGAAATGCACAACCAATGAAGACTAAATTAAAGCAATTATTAGGACTTATTTTTCCCAGGTATATCATAGTAGAACTGACAATCTAAATGAAATTCACAAATATACACAAAAATATAAACAACTGAAATTGACAGAAAAAGAAATTGAATACAAAAAAGAAATTGAATACTTAAATAACCCCATCTTAGAAAAAGAAATTCAATAAATTATCAATGAGCTAATTTACAAATGAAAAATATTTGGAAAAATTGGCAAAGAAGGAGTCCTACCAACTTCCTTTTGTGACACAAAAATAATTTGACAGGTAAACCAGGGAAAGAAAGAGAAATATAAAGATAAATATAGATCAATTTCCTTAATGAATGCTGGAACGGTTAAGAAATTGAGTGGTGGAGAAATGGAAAAGATTAGGTATACAATACACAGCTATCAATGACCATAGTAATCTAGTGTCAAAATCCCCAAAGATCCAAGTTTTGGGGGTAAGAACTCAACATCCGACAAAATTTTCTGGGGAAACTGGAAAGCAATTTGGCAGAAACTAGGCATAGCTCCGCATCTCACACTGTATACCAAGATAAGGTCAAAATAGACAAGTGATTTTGACATTAAGTATGATAATATAAATAAACTAGTGGAATGTCAAAAATATTACTTGTTATCTCTACGGATAAGGGAAGAATTTATGACCAAACAAGAGACAGAAGAGATTATAAGAAGATAAATAGATGATTTTGATTATGTGAAATTATAAAGCTTTTGCAAAAACAACACTAATGCACCTGAAATTTGAAGAAAAACAGGAAACCACGGAAGATTTTTGCAGCACATTGATAAAGAATTCATTTCTCAAATATATAGGGAACTGAGTCAAATTTATAAACAAAAGAGCCATTTCCCAGTTGATAGTCAAAAGATATGAATGCACAAGTTTTACAAGAGGAAATCAGAAGCTATAAACAGTTAAATGAAAAAATGCTCTAAATCCCTATAGTTTGGAAAAATGCAAATTAAAAGAACTCTGAGGTGCTTTCTCATAACTTTCAGATTAGCTAATATGACAGAAAAGGACAATGACAATTGGGACACTAATGCACTGTTGGTGGAGTTTCAAATAAGTTCAAACATCTTGGAGAACAATTTGGAATGATGCTGAAAGGGCTAAAGTTGTGTATACCATGTGATCCAACAATACCACTAGTAGGTTGTATCCCAAAGAGGGAAAAGGATGTATCTGTACAAAAATGTTTACAGCAGCTCTTTTTGTGGTGGCAAAGAATTAGAAATTGAGGGTGTGCCTATTAATTGGTGGATGCCTGAACAAGTTATGGTATATGACTTTGAAAGGATACTAATCTGCTAAAAATGATGAGAAGGATGGTTTTAGAGAAGCTTAGGAAGACTTAATAAATAAACTGATACAAAGAAAATTGAGCAGAACCAGGAGAATACTGTACACAATAACAGCAATATTATAAGGATGATCAACTGTGACTTAGCTATCCTGATCAAGACAACGATCCAAGACAATTTGAAATGACTCATGATGACAACTGATATCTCTCTCCTGAGAGAGACCTGATGAACTCTGAAAATGTATTGCAGCATGCTTTTTTTACTTTCTATATTTTTATTGTTTTATTTTATTTGTGCTTTCTCTTGCAACGTGGTAAAAAAATGGAAAGATGTTTGGCATGACCTGCTAAATCAAGATCAAAATGCTTTCTTTCTCAAGGAGGGAGAGACAGGAGGGATTGAGAATATTTGGAACTCAATTTTTTTCAAATGATCAGTAGAATTTTTTTACACATAACTTGAAAATATTTAATGAAACAAATAAAATATTGAAAAAAACTCCAGTTTAATGGGACATGGCAAATGTTGCACTCAGAGTTACTTAAATACCACATAAAGCATCTAAGACTGAAGGAAGATTATTGTAAATAAGAAATAATAAAAACAACTACATTCATATTATGGCACGTTAAGATGTGTAAAGCACTTGGCATATATTATTTCATTATATGCACAACAACGGTATAAGGCTAATTATGCAGGTATCATCCTCACATTACAAAAGAGAAATTGAGTTTCAGAGAAGTTAAGTTCTCCATGGTTACACAGCTAAAAACAATTTAAAAAAATTAAAAGTTACTCTTTTTCCTGAATTCAAGTTCAGCATCTGTTCCACCACTGCACCACATTGCCATATTGCTTAATGAGTAATAAGAGTAACTTCCACTCAGGCTAAATGATTTGCCTAGGATTACAACCTAGAAGTATTTGAACTCAGTATATGGGAAACTATTTGAATTGACAAGAATAAGAACCATTTCTCAACTGAAATATAAACAAAGAAAAATAAACAAAGCTACCAATAACCATATGAAAAATATGTTCTAAATAAATAATTAGAAAAATGAAAACTGAAACAATTGTGGATTATCAGCTCACACTCATCAGATTGTCTAAGTTGATAAAAAAGAAAATGATAACTACTGGAGAGGAAGTAAGAAAATTGGTACACTAATGCACTATGAGTGAGGATGTGAATTAGTCCAAGTCTTTTGGAAAGCAATTTGGAACTATGCTAAAAGCACTATAACTCTGAACAACTTTGACCTAGCCATATCACTAGGAGAGCTCTATGCCAAAGAAATAAAAGGAAAATGAAAAGTGTCTCTCTATACACAAATATTTATAGCAGTTCTTTTTGTGGTAGCAAAGAACTTGAAACTGAAGGGACACCTTTCAACTGGGGAAAGATTGAATAAGCTATGGTATGTGAATTTGATGGAATGCTATTGTGTTCTAAGAAATGATGAAGGGGATGGTGAACAGAATGAGAATATTTAACAGCAATATTGTGAAGATTATCTACTCTAAAAGACTTAGTAACTGCTCAAGACAATGACCTGTTACAATTCCAAAGACCTCAATGAAAAGAACTCTCTCCAGAAAAAAAAAATGATGGAATCAGAGTACAGATTGAAGCATAGTTTCTTCTATTTCCTTTTCTTATTCTTTTTTTTTTTGGAAGGTAGCTAATAAGGAAATTTGTTTTGCATGTCTGTATATATTTTAATGGTTTTCATTTTTCTTGCCTTCTCAAGGGGAACAGGAAGGAGACAGGAAAAGGAGATAGGGAGAATTTTCATGAAAATATAACAAATATGAATTTAAAGAATTAAAATAAAAAATGGAGTTTGAACTCAGGTCTTCATGATCCCAGGACCAACATTTTATCGATTTAATAATCATACTTCTTGTTGAGAGAATTTCTAATTCCCCAACTGCTAGATTACAAATTTGAAAGTTTGGATACAGGTAATATTTTTTTTAAATAGTTACATTTATGCAATCATATAAGGGAGCTGAAAATGCATATATAATGTCCTCAAATTTTTACATCTGCTGACAAAGGATACTTGGCAATATAAAAGCTTCAGTGTGTGTAAATCACTACCAGCAGTAATCTCATCAATTTCAAAATATTGTTCTGAAGGGACTGTAACTCAGCCATTCAGCATTCACTTATCAATTGACCAAATGTCACTTCTCTGCCTCAAGTCTTTGGAATATTCATGAAATTATGATTTTGCCCTCTAAAATGGGCAGCAATGTCTAGATTGTGGAAAAAAGGAAAATGTCCTAAGGACACTGTAACTATCTTTCATGTGGTCCAGGAAGATAAGAATATAAAGTCATAGGTTATTAGTCTATAAACAAACTGAATTTTATTAAGGTGTTTTCAACAAATACACCTAAAACTAAATTGATAAATCAGTCATGATATTTAGATCTAAATTTATTTCAATCTACATTGTCAGTATTTAATAGCCAGATATAATATGTTTACAACATGCTAAGGTGGATCTTTAGCAACTAGATAAAATATACTTTATAAAATGAAGAATTTCAAAACAATCACTAATTGAGTACATACTATGTGAAGGGCATAGCACTAGGCACTTCTGGACATTGTCCTTGGTTATCTCGGTTCACAAAATACCACTGCTGTTATTCAAGGTTTGCTCACAATGGAATATTTATCCAAATAATTATGATCAAAATAACACCATTAAAGGCATCATCACCACTAAGGAAAGTTTATAGCCCAAAGTATGTTCGCTGTGTAACAGATATAGGAAAGTAAATATTTTAATTAGCTAAAAAAACCCTTATTGCTCAGGAAGTTAAAATTTATATTCTTAATGTGTTATTGTAGCAGGGGGAAGAAATAAGCTACTCACAAAAATTCATACATACACATACACATATGTATGTATGCATGTTTCTGTCTCTGATCTTGCACATGGAACTTTTGTTTCTATCTTTAAGCATACACATAACTTAAAGCTCATTATTCCTTATCAGTGACTACAAATATATGTTTAATTTTTACAGTTTTTAAGATATAAAATTGTGTTTTAGTTGAAATAGAAATTTTGATAACCTGTGATTTTTACTGAAAATGGTTAAACATATTAGTATGTGTAGTATATTACCAATTTTACAAAACCTAGGATCTTTGAATCATTACATGATTTGAAAGTTTAAAAATGCCTTGATTTTGGCATTTGAATTTCTTAACAGGGAAAACCTTCCCCCAGAAATGAATTTAAAATTTAATTAAGCATCATTGCTTGCTTCTATCAGTTCTGAAATGTATAAAAACTAAGCATTGTGGGCTACCCACCATGAATTACTACTCACTTTATGAACTGTCAGAAAAATTACACAAGCAACAGAAATAGATTGCGGGGGGAAAACAGTAGTGTTTTACTCAGTGTAAGACCACAGCCTGCCAGTCACTTTGCAAATCACCACTCTAAGCCACAAGAAGCAAAACTGCTTATAAACCTTCCTTAGACTAGACCAGCTACAATCCTGGCTAGCTATTTCCTATGGGGTTTAAAACTGAAAATAGTGATTTAAATGGTTTCTGTGAGCAAAATGAATGCACATTAGATTAAGAGGAGCAATGTTACTGATGACAGAGTACTATAGGTATTTTCAGTGGCTCAGAAATCTTCCCTAACTCCATATCTAAGCAACATGTAGCATACAATGACAGTGTTACTGGAATTCATGTAAAAGGAGCAAAAGAAGCATTCCCAAATTCACTTTTCTTCTGACAGATGAGACCAGAGTAAAAGAGGTAGAAAGTCTGAGTTTACCTCCATCCTATCCAGCAGGAATAAAGATCATTTCCTTGTAAAGGCACTTGATTAAAGAGGGATCTGGTTCATGAGTTTGCCTCTTGACTTTGGTTTGGGGTCAAGGATTTTAATATTCAGTAATGTCCAATGATTGAATTCAGTTGATCAAAGATATTTCCAACATATCAGATATGGGGGTTGGAAGTGCTTAAGTCACTTTCCAGTGAATTCAGTCGACCATGTTCTGGTCAAGTACTAAGAGCATTGAACATGAGATGCAGACAATCAGGGTCCAAGTCTAGGTTATAATACCTATACCTGAATAAGCATGGAAAATCATTTAACCTGTCCAAGTCTCAGTTTCTCTTTCTGTAAAATGAGCAAAATTCTGATTTTACTCATGGGACATGATTAGTTTGTGAAAAAAAAACAACAACTTTGTAAAACTCAATGTGCTAAACATACTTGAACTATTATAATCAAACTCCCTGGCCCATGAACTATTATAATCACTTAAAAAAACACGTATCACAACAAATGTCATATAGACATTTTAGAAGCATCTTAGAACCAATTATTGATAGAATAATCACAGATTTCCAGCAATAAGGGACCTCAAAGACCATCATCTAGTCCAATCCCCCTCATTATATAGATGAGGAAATCAAAGCATAAGGGACTTAAATGACTTTCCCAAATTTACTAACCAAGAATCAGTCCTGGGGCTTTGACATTTAGCATAAATATGCTTACCTTTGAAGAGTACAATACACACTTTTAATTCTTTTATTCCACATTTTTATTGTGGCAGAGAGGGGGAGGGAGGGAAGAACAGAGAGAAAGGGAAAGAGAGATAGAGACAGCTAGGAACATCAAAAGCTTTTTAATGTTACATCCTGGAATTGAAGAACAGTTAAAATAAAACCAAATATGGTGAAATCTATATTAATACAGGAAATAAATTTGAACCTGTTTGAATTAAATGTGGGTTCAACATGTACTCTGATGCATCTACTACCTTGAAATGACTCACTCACTGAAGGCTTCTGCAAAGGAGCACAAAATCAGGAAAATCCTATCAAGATGCAGCATAGCAACAGAACATAAAGTTGTCACACAAGAATTGGTTTAGCTAAATGCAAAGGGCTTTACTACCAAAAATCTGGCCATCAGATAATAATTTTTTTTTAATTTTGGCCAGAGCAGGGTATGAATACTCTGTACTAATACAGAGAGCAAACATAGATCCTAGAAGTATTAAATTAACATAGAGAAGGTACTGGGATAAAGAGGGGTCTGGTAAAGCTTCCTGAATTTAGCTGGGACTTAAAGGAAATCAGGGAAATCAATAGGCAGCACTGAGAAGGGAGAATATTCCAGGCACAACAGATAGCCAGAGAAAATGTCTGGAGCCTAAGGATGAAGCAGATGATCCCTAAGTTCTTTTCCAGTTCTGTGACTCCGTCCTGCTAGGCCAGTCAATGGTTTCTAGTAACTGAATTTCATAAAGTTGACAAATTTATTTTGACCCTTTCTATGCTCAAAAAGTTCCTCCTCATAATTAACTGACCTAAAATCTTGTCTAGTTTTGCCCTCTGAAGCTTTGCCATCTCTCTCAACTCTAATAATTTGTGAAACCAAACCTAGGGAAAGAATGAGGCCCCAGATCCTCTCAGAATTAGGTATGGATGACAATTTTCTGGTGAGGAAAGAATCTGGGTTAGGGCAACTTATAGGTTTCCTTGAAGTAAGAGGTAGGCATGAATACTGACAGCCAATATAATAGTATAAGGCTTCTTTTGAATTCATGCCCTCATTCGAAATATACATATACAACATAGTTATATAATACTACTTAACAAAAGATGAATATCCAACCAATGGAAGGGTTAACAGGTTATATAAGAAGTTAAGAAATTATTTTTAATGAAGTTTGAAAATATGTAATTTGTTTAGGGTATATACAATAAGGCATTTTAGCTGAGATGGTGGAACCTAACTTGACCTGTGAAGTTTGGATTTGGAATCAGGAGACAAAACTTTGAAGCTCTGCTTTCCTACTGTGTGTCTTTGTACAAGTTATTCAATCTCTCTAGGCCTCAATTTCCTCATTTATAAAATTGGAAGTTATGGATTAGATTGACCAATTAATCAATAAGCATTTATAAAGTACTTCCTATGTTCCATTTACTAAATGAAGACAGAAATAGGAAAAAAAATGAAATACCTGCAAGAAGATTATATTTGATTGGGGAGAGAGTACATACATAAATAATCATAGACAGTCTATATATAAAATTAATACAAGGTAAATTTTTAAGTGGGAGGGCACTAGTGCAGGTTGGATTAGGGAATGGCTCAGTAAGTAGGTAAGTCATGAACACCTATTAAGGGCTTACTTTGTAGAAAATGATGTTTGAACAGTGTTGTGAAGTGAAAAAAAAAAGGATTGTGGGTGAGGGGGAAAAATGTTTCAGGCCCAGGGGATAGCCAGAGCAAAAGTGCGGAGATGAGAGATGAATTGGTATATCTGAGAAACAGCCAAAAGGTGCATAATAAATGATTAACAGATTGTATTTGGATTGTTTTGGTCCACTAGGTGGTGCAGTCACCACTTGGATATTTCCCAGAGGTCAGGGCCTTTTTGATTTGGGGCTCTATATCTTCATTGCCAGATGGTGTCTCACATACGTTAGATACCTAATAAGTGATTGTTGATTTGAATTTTTTTCAGTCATCAATTATGCTACTAGAGAAATAATTTCATTTATATCCATTATTCCATAAATGTTTGAAAGAGATAGGAAGGAACAAAGTTTCAGAAGCTACAAATGTCTAGTCAGGCTTACGAGCAATGCCTCTGATCCAAGTAGTGGGACCTTTAGAAGTTATAGATGGAAGTCTTGGCAGAGGGGGATGTTAAAGTTGAGGATCTTAAAGTTACTCCTAGTAATTTAAACATTTCAAGGATTTGGCAATTATTTCAATTACTTCCTCAACACAGTTTTTTAACAAATCTTTGTTGGAATTTTTGTGGGAATAGAGTTCTGATAATGGGGAAAATGCTTCATGTTATTTTATAGCTAAAATTCCTCCCCCTCAATAAATTGAGGGTTACAGGTATTACAATTAGTCATTCTATTTTTGCTGTGATGACACTCCTATCATATCAATGCACAGCCAAGTGCACAGTAATCAGTTTAAGGCCCAATGAAAGGAGAGGAAAAGAGCTAAAAACCATGAGGGGAAAAATAAAGTGAAAAAAATATCGTTATTACTTTGAGCCAAAGATGATAGATCAACTGAAGTGGATCTTAGAGTAACTGAATATTAATAAACTAAAAGTCTGGGTACTTCTAGTCAAGCAAGGGTAAAGAAAATATAGATTTTCACCTACTGAATGTCACTTCCATCTATTGAGCATGTATTTATACCTATAATAATCTCCTCAAGAATTTTTTAAAATGTGTACTAAATGTATTTAGCTTAGAATTCTGTGTCATAACTACAGATATATTATCTACTTATGTGTATAAATTTTGCATACAATTCAATCTAGAAATCTAACAAATAGTATTAATATTAATAAACAGAGGTGCTACATGATTAGTAATTATCAGTAGTAATTAAGAAAATAAATTCACAGAATAAAAAGTGTTAATAATTTGGCTTTTCAAAAGATGGAAGACAGTTAGGTTGATTAATATTATAGACATGATTCAACTAATCAATAAGAAGAAAATGATCATCAAAGTAGGAATTCCAGGAATTTGGGGAGTAAGTGACTACTCCATCTATGAATAGTCATTACAAGTGCTAAAAGATTTGGTAGAAAAGACTGCTTTACCATTCTGTGTGATCTTGGCAAAATCATGGAGAAAGGTAAAATCAGGTTTGGCAAGGGGAAATTATCCTAATTTTCAAAAATGGAAAGGAAAAATATTCCTCCAAATATAGAGTATTAAGCTTGACTTCTATTCCTAAAATATTTTAGAATATATTACTAAAGAGATAGATGGTGAGTATTTAGAAAGGAAAATCATCATTAAGAACGAGTCCATCAAGAAGAGGCCATATCAAAATAAACTCAGTTTATTTTCAAATATTATTAGTTATTAGAGACATAGGTGAGGGCAATGATACAGATACAGAATGTCTAAATTTCATCAAGATATTTGATAAAAAAAAAAGCTCATGAATGCAAGCTCAAATAAAAGTGTGACATGGCACCTCAAAACCTAATGTGACTTTTGACTTCCATCAACAGAGTAAAAGTAAGGGAGGCAATAATTCTCCTATACTTATTCCATTTGGAGTAATTGGATAAGTTCTGGCCATCGCATTTTAGAAGGGAAAATGAAACTAGAGGACAATTATGTAAAGGGACAGAGAAAAAATAAGAGATTATTTCACATGAAAAACTAGTTGAAAAAAAAAAACAAGATATTACTAATATGGAGAAGACTTGGGGGAAGAATGTGAATAGGGCTAACATCTACGTGTTTCAGGATGTCATGATTAGAACAAATAAGGGTAAATTTCAGTTTAACATAAAGAAAAGTATTCTAATTATTACAGTTATTTTGGATTATAATATACTTCTTTAGAAAGCACTGATTTCCCCATTACTGGTGCTCTTAAATATAAAATAAATAACCATTATAAGAGATCATGGAGAAGGCATTCTTGATCCAGAACTGAGTTGGGCAAGATGATCACTAAAGGATCATCTAATTCTAAAGACTGTCTATGTGAATCTGTATGTTTATGTGTATATAAATTCTAGAAGTACAGAAATATATTGTTTTATTGTGCTTCACTTTCTTGCCCTTTACAGATACTGCAATTTTTACAAATTAAAGATCGATGGCAACCCTGCATCAGGTAAGTCTATCAGCCATTTTTGCAACATCATGTACTCACATTGTGTCTCCACGCCACATTTTGGTAATTCTCTCAATCTTTCAAAAATTCATTATTATTACATCTGTTATGGTAATCTGTGATCACTGATCTTTGATGTTATTATCGCAATTGTTTTGGGTGCCATAAACTGCACCCACATATGGCAGTGAGCTTAATAAAAAAAAATATTGTTTTTGTTCTAACTGTTCCACCAACCAACATTTCCTTCTCTCTGCATGGGCTTCACTATTTATTGAGATACAATATAGAAATGAGGCCAATTAATAACCCTACAATGGTCTATAAGTGTTCAAATGAAAGGAAATTCAAGTGAGGTGCCAAACTCCATTGTTATCTTAAGAAATTGTTAGTGCCACTCCAACCTTCAGCAACCATCACACCCATCAGTCAGTGGTCATCAACATCTAGGCAAGATCCTCCACCAGCAAAATAGATTATGACTTGCTGAAGGCTTAGATGATGGTTCAAACTGTTTTTTAGCAATAAAGTTTTTTTTAAGATCTACTAGTTCACACTTAATTGATTACATTCTAGTGGAAATATAACTTTTATATGCATTGAGGAACCAAAAATTCATGAGTTTTTTTTAAACATTGTATTATTTGCCTTATTATATAGTGGGTTCAGAACTGAAACTGCAATAACTCCAAGGTATGCTTGCAATTGCTTCCATCCTTAACTGATATTTAACTATAATGTTTTTAAACATTTCTATTTAAGTCTATTTCTTAAGCTTTCTCAATAATGTATTTATAGAATCTAAGCACTTTGAGTCAGGAAATTATTCTATTGATGCTAAAATCTCTCCTGTCTTTAGTTTAAACATTTTTTCTTTTGTTCTTCTTTCCACTGAGAATAATTCTCTTCATGTATCATCTTTTTATCCCTTCCCCCATCTCAAGTAAAAATAGACCAATAGAGTATGAATTAAATGGGATGACTAATTTAAAATCACTAATTTAAATCTAGTTCCTCTAGCCCTATTACAAAATATTCTGCTAAAACAAAAGCTAACAGTTTCTGTAATATTATTAGTTGAAGGGGAAAATGACGGCCACTAACTAAAATATTAACTTTCGGCCTCTTGATAATTTCAATTCACTTCACATTCAACAGCTGTTTCTTGAATACTTATGTGCAAAGCAAGGTGTAAAGTGCTAGTAATACAAAAATGCAATAATATATTGATCCTGCCCACAAAGAGATTACAGTCCAGTGGGGTGAAGAAATATTCATGTCAATATAACTTTGCTTGGAGAAAAACCTGTCATTTTCATTTTAATTTCTTTTTCAATTTTCTGTGTGAATATACCTATTTTTCCACTTCTGTGTAGGTGATTGAATCCCACAGTCAGTAACTTCAAAAAATATCTTTGCCAAACCCAGTTCTTGTTTGAAATATCATAGTAAACAACATTTAAAAAGTACGATTTCTAATAAAAGTACACAGCTGGACTATCATTCTTCCAGTATGAACTAAGGAATATGTACAGAAAAAAATTTAAGGAACATTTTAATTTGAAATATACTTTAATTCCCCTAATTTATTATTTACCTTCCTCTTTCCCTTTGCCGTGATGAAAATAACCATGTTAAATAGTTACAAATAGAACTAAAAAAAGCTAGTAAAATTTCCCTTTAGGCAACTAGAAGACTGCACTATCCAGCAATGACACAATAGTTTATTTATTTTTTAAACTATTTAAACATAAACAGTACACAGCTTCCTTTAGGGACCTCAGTTGTCTTGATGATCCAGAAATTTATCATTATGTAGAAATTTACATTTTAATATGAGCTTTTATTCTTATTTGGTTTTAACAACCTATGGTGATCTACTTGGGAATGTCCTCCGCAAAATTAAAAACAACAAAAATAAATTAATCCTTCATAGACTTGATGATAGTATACAAATCACCAATTGTATGTGAAAACTGAGTAAATCACTTCCCATATCTGGGTGTCAGTTTCTTTAACTGTAAAATGAGGCAGACGTTGGACAAGATGTATGTAACATCTGCTCCAGCACTGATAGTCTCTGAATCTATACTCAAATGAAACTTTAGGTTGTTCCTTTCTAAGTTAAAAAAAAACCTGAAAATCCTCTTAAATATTATTAATTACAATTATTTTCCATCCCCTTTAATATTTTTTTTTTACTATGTGTCCTGCAGTTTTGAAGCTATCTGTCAAAATAGAGCAACATGCCCTAAATGTGGTGAGTCAATACCTGAGACATGCATTCTAAATGTTCTTCAATGGTATGGAAGCCAGGGAATTGGAGAAGAGTTGTGTGAGTGCTTCTGAAGCAAAACAAGACTGACTGCTCCATCTTTTTCTTGACTTTTTCCCATTTCTTTTAATATACACTTGTAGCCCATTCAGTTTCTTCAGAAGAACAAAATATCATTGACTCATATTTAGCTGGCAATCAGCTATGAGCTCTAGGGGAAATGTGGACAGAACAAGAGAACGGGAGGGGAAAAGCTGTATTTAAGTTCTATCTCTGCACCAAACTACTAGGAAATTGGGTTGTCACTACTCTACTCCATTCCAGGTAGTTTGGACTACTTGCTAAAATGTAAATGTTCTGCACTTTCCTACCTCCTTTCCTGTGCTGATAGTTTTGCTGTTTTAAATGCCCTCAGTTTGTCCATCTTTTGGATTCCAACTCAAAATCCAAAATCCAAAAACTCAAAATTCCAAAGCAAAATCCAAATGCAAACTCATTCAGGTATTCCCTGATCTCTCCAGTAAGGAAGAATATTCTCCCCTGTCTTGGATTCTCTTTTGTACATAGCCTACATTATTCTATATTATAAAAATGTGTACATATGTCCTGTTCCCTCTACTAAACTATAAATTCCATGAAGACCGAGACCATGTCTTCCTTAAACTTTGTATCTCTCCTCGAGGCTGTCATAGAAAGTGTTTGTTTTCCAAATAGAATTGAGTTGAACAAGCACTTCAAAATAACTCCATGAAGCAATAATAGTCATATTTATATATCACTTAGGCTGACAAAAATCCTGCCTCACAATAACTCTTTGAGATTGAGATTGACAGTGCAAATTATTATTATGCTACAGATAAAGAAACTGTGGGTCAAAAAGGTTAAACAATTTTCAGCAAACAGTTCAGGAATCAAACCCCATTTTTTTTTACTTCAAGTCTGGTATTCTTTTTCACAAAACCACTTAATTTACTTCTCAATGGACAATTATATCACAAAGAGTTGAAATTTCTGAAATTCTGACTACTAACTACAGGAGGTATTAATGCATTATTTGAGCATATTCCATTGCAAAAGATCAAGGCAAGGTTTGAAACCTGAGAATGAAAATTGATGTTAACTGTCAAAAAATGTTAATTGGAGGGAATTTTCTCCCAGATAAATCTTTTATCTTTTTGTTCTCTTAATCCATTTGCACTTTTATTACATTGAGCACTAAATGTACTTAGCAGTCTTTTTGGAATTGTATTAGAACATTGTATTGCTGAGAAGAGTTAAGTCTATCAAAGTTGGTCACTGCACAGCGTTGCTGTTACCATCTACAGTGTTCTCTTGGTTCTGCTTACTTCACTCAGCATTAGTTCATGTAAATCTTTCCAAGTTTTTCTGAAATAATTCTGTTTATCATTTCATATAGAAAAATAGTATTCCATTACATAGATATAACGCAACTTTTTCAGCCATTCCCCAATTGCTAGGCATCCCCTCAATTTTCAATTCTTTCCTCTACAAAAAGAGCTACTACAAGTACTTTTGTACATGTGAGTCCTTTCCCCTTTTTAATGGTCTCTTTGGATTACTGACCTAGTAGTGGTATTACTGGATCAAAGCGTATGCACAGTTTTATAACATTTGGGCACAGTTCCAAACAGATCTCCAGAATGGTTGGATCAATTCATGACTCCACTAACAGTATATTAGCGTTCCGACTTTCCCTCATCTTCTCCAACATTTGTTTTTTCCTTGTTTTGTCATATGAGCCAATGTGATAGGTGTGCATTTGTATCCCACAATTGTTGTAATTATCATTTCTCTAATCAATAGTGATTTATAACATTTTATCTGACTATAGATAGCTTTAGTTTCAACATCTGAAACTGCCTGTTCATATCCTTTGACCATTTTTCAATTGGGTAAGACTCCAAGCTTCTTGAAAGTAGGGTATGTTTGTCTTTTATTTTTTGTATCCCTCATGCTTATTACAATTTCTAGGACCAAGAAGGCATTTAACAAGTGCTAGTGGATTGATTAATTGACTAAAGGCTGCAAATTACATATCATATTACCACAAAATGTTGTTAATCCTTAACTAGACAATGCCCAGAGGCAATATGGTACAATGGAGAGCACTGTCCAGGAAGTCAGAAAGACCTCAGATCAAGCTTCTACTCAGACGTAATTTATACAACCCTAAGCACATCATTTAACTTCTCACTACCCCAAGTAATTCTTCAGGTATTTAGAGTTTAATAGAGTCCTTAAGTGGGAAGTTGCCAATTTTGTTTTGGCATCAATAAACTTATGAATCACTATTTCAAATTACTTTAACAAAAATGAAGTATTGACAGTAAGCAAAGAAAATGATTTAGCTCATTTAAATCCCTTAACAAGAATTTTTAAAAGATAGTTTTCTGAACATGATTGTTTCTCATTCATTCCTTCACTCTAAATCACCTCAGTACTTGTGAACTACGTACTACAATACTGTCAAATAAATTTTCCAAAATTTTTACTGGCATCATTATTACTCATCTCCAATTAGAGAATAAGACTTTCACATGAGCTGAGACATTGTTTGTTTTTATTATTTAAATTTATTTCACATTCCCTAAATCATGACCTTGCCACTTACTTCCTGAATGACCATGAAACAAGACACCCACCTTCTCTGGATCTTGGTTTCCTCATTTATTAAATGACAAGAACTGGACCAGATGATCTCTTAAGTCCCTTCCAGCTCTTTATGATCCAGTATGATCAGGTATAGGCTGGATTTACTGAGAAAGGATGACAAATTCAGTTCCTGGTTTTATTTCATAGAGAAATATTTCATACTAATCTATAGCATTCTAGGTCAAGAGAGTTTCAGAGGGAGGTGAATGTGAAGGTGATTCACTGGCACAACTGAGAAATAGCTATTAAAACTATTTATTTTAAAAACTGATCATTTATGTCAGTAATGGAAAAAAACTCCACGAAACTCAACCACATGACTGAGATATAAAAATTCTGCTACTCATTGAGCATGGCTTATTGACAATGTATGAAATTCTCCAGAAATTTTAGAGCTAAGCCTTTATGCAGTGTTCCAGAATAGCTTTAATCAGCTTAAAACTGTACTAAGATTTTCAGAACACCCTGTATCTGTGTATGTATCTATAGATACACACAGACACATCTCTTTTTGTAGAGTTCATATATATATATACACACACACACACACACACACATATATAATTACCAATTTTGTCCTTTAAGCAACACCAATCCACATCAAAATTTATAGTGCAGGTTTTCTGTTATTTTTATTTCAAATTACTTCACAACATTTTCAAAGTTTTTGTTTCATATCAATCAACTATGAATTTGCTATCAAAAGAGGCTGAAAGCAAAATGTGGGTGGGCAAAGTAGAGGTATTAGGGGGAAAATATTTTGAATTGGAAAATGTTTACTGAAGGAATAATTAGAAGGACAGTAAAAAAATTAGGCAGGAAAGCAGTTCAATGTTTTCCAAAAACTTCTATTTGACAGAGATAATAATCAATAGCCTGAAGTAGTGTTCAAAAGGTAGCAGATCTCTTCCTTTTCCATAAAAGCAAGTTACGCACAGCATGTAGAAATAGTCTGCCTCCCAAATTCAAATAAACTTTCTATTTACCTTAAGAAAATTGTATTTTGATTTGTTGTGTTTTTAAAAAATGTTAATTACTGAATTAAAGACGTAGCAGAAACTTACCAATATAAAATACGCATTTATGCCAAATAATATATGGAATATTTATCCATTAAGCATACTTGCCAAAAAGAAAAGATGGGTGGTAAGATGTATTTGAGATTTAGAAAATTAACACTATAGATACAAATAGAATAAAATATATCCTGGAATTGTTGGTGCTAATGTCTGTAAATTCTTACAAATCAAATTAACATCTATTAGAGTTTCAAGAGTAGACCTAGCAAGCAATCAAGCCATTTTTTTTTAATGCGTAAGTTTGCCAGGCTAAAAAGAGTTTGAATTTTTAAGAGTTTTTTATGGATTTTAATTAATGAGATGGCATACTTGGAGAAACATAAATATGTTATAATTGACTCAAAAACATTTATTGAGCATACAACATTTTCTGAGCACTATAGTGGGAGCTACACAGGATACAGAAAGAAAGAAAAGGAGGGGAACAAGCATTTATTAAGCATCTACTGTCAGGCAATAGACTAAACACTTTATATTACCTCATTTGAGCCCCACAACCACTTGGGCTGGTAGGTACTATTTTTAATCTCCACTTTGCAGTGAAGGAGACTCAGGGTAGACAAAAACTGAATGACTTTCCTAGGGTCACATAGCTAATAAGGATATCAGGCCACATGTGAACACAAGTCAAATTTGTCTCCAAATCAAGAAGTCTATTCATTTTACCACCAATTGCTTCAACATAAAATTAAAACAAAGAAAGAAGCAAAAAAAACTTTAGGTTCAGCCTTTGAATATCTTAAAATCTGAAAGAATGAGAGATACATAAAACAGCTAGGAAGCACACACAAATGCAGTATATGCTTTTTTTTTTTTAAAGAGTTTAAAAAATACAGATGATTAAATAATGCTTTAGAAATCAGTCAGAATTAATTACCATTACTAGATTTTTTGAATTATTTTAGAAAAAGAAAAATACTAACAAAAACATTATTTGAGAAGACATTAGTTACATAGTATGTTTGTTATTTTTATATACATATAAGATATTCTGAAAATTAACTAGAAAATATCATTAAAACAGAAGATAGTCTTTTTGGTGAATGGGAAAACCAAAATAAGAGCACATGAAAAAGGTTAAAATTCATTTAGCAATATTTGCAAGACTAAAAATTGCAACAAATATACTGAAAATTAAAATCTCAAAATGAATGAATTCATTTGGTTAGTATTATTTAAACAATGTAATAAATTTTATTTATTTTTTAAATTTTCAACATTCACTTCATTCCCAAACATTCAACATTCACAAAATTTTGAGTTCCAAATTTTCTCCCTGTCCAACGACTGAGTGTAATATATTAGAAATTTTAGTAAAAATGACTAATATGATATGATAAAAAGTACATGGGGCAGGGAACTTTGGATTGGAAAGAAATGAAGTCTTGCCTTAATTCAACCACTGAATCACTTAGTTGGCCAGTTTCCTTAACTTTTCTATTCTAGTTGCTCCAATTTCCTTATTTGAATATTTAAATTAGTCAAATTTTTCAAGAATCTGTAATTTCAGATCCAGAGTCAGATCGCACCCTTTCTATAACATGGAAGATGATTTAGTCATAACATTTTTCAGAGACCCTCAAGCCATCCCTCAATTTATAAATGATCAAAGGATATATACAGGAAAATTTTTAGAGGAAGAAATTCAAGCTATCAATAGCCAATTTTTAACAATGCTACAGAGCATTCTTCATTAGATAAATGCTCATTAAAGTAATTCTGAGGCTCCAACTCACTCTGATCAGACTGATAAACCTGACAAAAAAGACAACTATTGGAAGAACTGTGGCAAAACAGATATTCATGCACTGGTGGTAAAACTATTAAATGGTCCAAATATTTGAAAGCAATTTAGAAATATGTTTCAAAAGTTACTGTACTTTACATGTGATACCCAACACAGAGGCTATATCCCAAAATGAGCAAAGGGAGAAGAAAAGGACTAGTACACACAAAATACTTCTGGCAGATGTTTTTTTGGAATCAAGAAACTGGAAACCATGGGGTCCTCATCAATTCAAAACTGGTTGGACAAAGTGCAGGTATACCTCAGAAAGTTCCAGACCACCACACTATACAGCGAATATCACAATAAAGTGAGCCACATGAATTATTTTGGTTCCCTAGCATATAGGAAAGGAAAGAAAATGGTAGGATGGAAAGTTGATTTTTTTGTTATTTTTTAAATTAAATTACTTTTTAAAGTTTATAGAGACCATCACTGAGTTCAATCCACCTTATTCAAGTTTTGCTAACATCAAATATGTACGTTAATACCAGGCCCCTCCTTGAAACCTTAAATGATTGGTAGGACTTGTATTTAAAACAGCCTTCAAGAATATAAGGTCATCTCTATGCCACAGGAAGATAAAGGATTAAATCTTTAGTGTAGGCCATTCCCTTAATTTTGTGAATAAACAAAATATTATCTGTGAAGTAAGAAAGAAATCATCCTGATACTTCTCTTAATACCTGCCATAGATAAAATACAATAGACAATCGATAGTGTTTGGCCAACCCTTAATATAGGGAGTTAGATTAACAAGATTTAACAAATTACTTAGATTAACAAGACATCAATGTTATAATAATGCTGATTAAGTTTACATTCATGTAACATTTTAAGGTTTGCAAAGAACTTCACATTTATTCCCCTTATTCCTCTTAACAACCCTGTGGGGTATTTGAGTTATCAGTCCCAGGTATTGAGACAGTGGAAGGAACAATGGACTTGGAGTCACAGAATCTGTGTTCAAATCTTGTCTCTGCTAGTTACTATTTGTGTGACATTAGACAAATAATTTAATTGTTCTGGGCCTCAGTTTCCTCATCTACAAAATGAGAAGTGTTAGACTAAATGACTTCTAGAGTTTCTTCTAGCTATTGTTCTGAGACACACTTTATAAATGAGGGAGTAGAAGCTAAACAACATTAAATGAACTACCCATTGTCACACCACTACCAAGGGCTAGAGGTGGGATTCTTGCCAACATATCTCCTATTTCCCAGGTTCAGTGCTCTTGCTATAACACCATATTATTGTTACTGTGTTGTAATTGCTGTTATGCTCCCAATTTAACCTGCAAGAATTGTACCCAATATCAATTTGATAATTTGGAATGAAATATTTTGTTTTTCTATGAAGCAACCTATGTATTAAAAAAGAGACAAATCCATACCCCTCCCTTTGCATGTGTGCACATGCACGCACACACATACAATCAAAAAGGGCTTGGGTGATATAGCAATATGTGATCTTCAGAAAAACATCTTAAAACCCTACTTCACATGAAATGGACAACTCCCTTATCATTACAAACCTGTCACACAGATAAAGAAAATCTTATATGCAAAACTCCAAGTTGACACAATATTAAGGTGGGAGTAAGGGGAAGTATTACTATTATTTATTATACAAAAAGATTCTTCACCATACAAAGGACTTGCAACAGGTTCCACTTAATACATTTAAAGCATGATTTAGTTTAGTTTAACAAAATTCATTCTATACCAAACTTTTCAAGAATATATCTATTATTGAAAGTGGAATGCATCTGAAATTCCCTGCCTTAAAATTGAATAGTAGGTAGCTTCAAGCAAAACAATAATTCCATTATATCTGACATGTTTGACAAATTTAACTTTTTTTTATAAAATTACATTAAAAGGAGATTGCAAAACACGCATCACTTAGCCACATTAAACATTTTCCATCATAGTGATAAACTGAAATGTATTCATAATAAAATATATTTATAATTTCCAAATCTACTAGTGCCTCATCTTTCATTCTCCCTAATACTCTAACTTCTATCATTATGATGAACTATAGCTGATTCATGATTATTAAACACATTAATCAGTAATACCAAGAAGAAGTCAATAAAATCAGTTTATTAATGTGAGATATTCTCTCCTACTATGTGAATATGAAATGCCTGAATAATTTATGAGATATTCCAAGATGCATGCCCTACAGCATCCTGCAAATCAGGCAACTTTCAGAAATTCCAGAAATTTGAGTACATGGGAGAAAGGTGCTACCCAAGAAGATACTAAAAGATTATACAGATTCATAACATTATTTAGCTTTTTGTTATGAAGGATCTCATTTTCATTTAGATGTGGTCAAATAGGAGATGGAAAGGTAAAACGGCAACTTCTTAAGCATTAGTAAACTCAAATGGACAATAATGAATGAATTTTATTCAGGTGAGCATTATGTATTACTTTTATGGGCAAGAATCCCTTGGAAGAAATGAAGTAACTCTCATAGTTAATAAAAGGATGAGAAAAGCAGTAAATCTCAGAAGTGAAAGAATCATATGTACTCGAATCCAATCAATAATGCCAAAGGGTCAAAGTTGCTCAGTTCTAACATCTTCTAGAAATAACATATCATCTTCATTCTAGGAGACTGTAGATGTGAAAGGTGGAAATCAAAAGAAAATTGGAATAACCAGCAAGTTTGATCTTGTAATACAAATGAGGCAGGACAGACTATAATTTTGTCAAGGTAACTTGCTGGTTATAGCAAACTCTCTTTTTCAACAACCCAAGAGACTGTTCTACATGTAATCATCACCAGACGGTCAATATCAAAATCAGATTGATTACATATATTGCAAACTACAAAATTAAAATGAAGAAAGTAGGAAAAACCATCAGATCACATAGGTATGACTTAAATAACAACTTTATGAAGAAATTGAAATAATGAATAGATTTAAGGGATTAGTTCTGATAGATAGAATGCCTGAAGAACTATGGAGAGAAGTTTACAATCTTTACAGGAGGTAGCAACAGCAACAACAAAAAATAAAATTAAAAAAGCAAGAAAACAAAATGGCTGTCCGATGAAGCTTTACAAATAGCTAATGAAAGCAAAAACTAAAGGAGAAAAAGAAAGATATACCCAGCTGAATGCAGAATTTCAGAGAATAGTAAAGAGAGATAAGGTTTTCTTAAATGAACACTGCAAAGAAATGAAAGAAAACAGAATAGGGAAGACACGAGATCTAGTCAAGAAAATTAGAGCAATCAGTGGAATCTTACATGCAAAAATGGGCATGCTAAAAGACAAAAATGGTAGAGACTTAACAGAAGTAGCGAAATTAAGAAAAGGTGGCAAGAATATATACAAGAACTGTACAAGAAAGAACATTACATTACAAATAGCCATAGTAGTGCAGTTATTAATCTAGAACAAGGCGTCCAGGAGAATGAAGTCTAGTATGCTTTAGGAAGCATTGTTAACAATAAGGCTAGTGAAGGTGATGGAATTCTAGTTGAAGTATTTAAAATCCTAAAAAGTGGGTCAAGAAGCAGCAGTTAGAACCAAAATGGAAATGATTGGTTTAAGATTGGAAAAAATATTACAGCAAGGCTACATATTGTCATCTTATTTATTTAACTTACATATAGAGTATATCATGTGAAATGCCAGGTTGGATGAATCAAGAGCTGGAAATTAACATTGCCAGAAGAAATATCAACAATCTCAGAAATCCAGAGGATATGACTCTGATGGTAGACAGTGAAGAAGAATAAAGAGCTTCTTGATGAGGGTGAAAGAGGAGAGTATAAAAGGTGACTTAAAGTTGAACATTAAAAACAAAACCAACATCTTGACAAGTGGTCCTGTCCCTCCCTGGTCTGAATCACTAAAAGGGTGTTGCCTCAGTCAAACTGAGATTTGCTAAAGACCTAAGTGTAAAAAGACCAAAGTCTCCCACTGCATCCAGGTCCACCTGCAGTCATCTTGATCTGTATCTCCTCACTGGACAAAGATGTCTCCAGTAAAGAAAGTGACTCTGGTGACGTTGCACACTCCTCCCTCACTTAAATCCAATTCACTTGCATGTCATGACATTACCTCCTTGACATCATGGTTCACTTTGAGAACAAACAATAACAACATCCCTTCTGTTCAGAGGGAGAAGAAATGGCAACAGTGTCAAAGGTAATGTTCTTGGGCTCAAAGATCACTGCAGACAGCAACTGTAGCCATGAAATCAAAAGATACTTGATCTCCCTGGAGCTTTTGTGGTCAACTGTTGAGGTATGTTGCTTTTGGGGGGGCATATAAAGAAAATCCAGGATCACAGAGATTGTAGTTAGAAAAGGGAGAGGTATTTTAATTGACAAATAACATCTTAGTATTATTATGAAAATTATTTTGACTGCATGGATGATACTTTAAGTACCACTATCCTATACCATACAGTCTTTCAGTCAGAATTTCCATTCCCTGACTGAAATTCTGTTACGAAAGCAAGCTATTTAAACTAATGCACAATTGACCTTCCAGTGGTATTTACTCATTCACACAAATAAATTTTTGCTTGGAAAAATTTCAGGAGAGGGGGAAAAGTGACTGAGAACCACAAACTTTCCTTCTCTCTTCTATTCCAATAACCATACCCTTCTATACAGTCTGATTCACTGTTGGAGGTCAGAATCAATCACTTCTCTGCTTTTCCTCTGGTTACTAGAGTCCTATTTGGAAATACTAAGGCCTGAATTGAATAGGATTTTGGACCTGAGTTCAAATCATAGCTCAACTATTTACTAGCAGTGTGACCTTTGACAAATAACTTAATGTCCCTAAGCCTCACTTTACTTGCCTGTAACATGAAGGGGTTGGAACATATGGCCTCTAAGGTCCTTTCTAGCTCTATACCTATGATCCTATGGCTTTATCTCCTCAATAAAGAAAGTCATTTTCACTGTAAATAGGAAGAGTTTTCAATAACCTAAATCAAATATGATTTAGGGTATCTGTGTTCATAGGGTCCTGTCTTCCAGTACTTGGAGTCATGTTTACCTGTCAATTATAGTTCTGAGAACATCTTTGTATAAAACAGGAAGGCACCTTTTGTCAGAAAACTGAGAGGCATAATTATTTAGATTGCCTTGAGATCTTCAAATTAGCCTCAGAGTCAGATGAAACATGACTAGTTACAACCATTTGGGTAGAAATACTACAAAATAGTATATAATAATAATGATTATGTACTTGATGTGTCATAGTAACTTTACTATGAGGTGCCTTTATTTCAAAGTACTTCAGTCCTTATAATCATGCAGTCACAACTTTAAAAAATAAATTGAAAAATCATTCCCAGGGAATATATATATGTATGTATATATGTAGGTACATACATACATACATATATATATATGTATCACCTTTTACATATATGCAAAAAAGATAATTTTGAGATGCAGTTATGTAAATATTTTAAAATAACAGTAAGATTTTTAAAAGGTACATGAGAACAAAATAAATGAAAGTACAGCTATTTTTTAAAAAATCAAGCACCAAAAATAAAATTATAAAGATTTCTAATGTTTAAGATTTTTATCTTTTAAAAAAGAAAAGTGTATTACTCTTGGGAAACAACCATCATTTCTAGTTCTAGTTCAGTAAGGAGTACTTAAATCTCTGCACATTGAAAGTTACAGATTATATAGCTACTTTGCTATATGATTTTTGAACTATAAAACTCATAGTTATTAAAACAACTGATTTAATAATTAATATAATACTTTATTTATTATCTTATATTTAGATCAGTTAATTAGAGATGTAAGTAATAAAACTAAGGTCAAAATACGATTCTCTTATGAGTCAATTAGTGTGACTTTTTTTTCTCCCAATGGCCATAGATCATACTTCTAATTGTGGGATACATTATTCTAAAGTATGCAACTCACTGACCAAGCAGGACTAACCTTTTTAGTACTAATGAAAATTGTAAAACTCCATGGGGTGCATAAGTTGGATTACTGAGGGCAGATTATCTTCATTAACAAATTATTGAGTCAGTCAATAAGCATTTATTTAGTACCTACTATATTCCATGCATTGTGCTAAGCACAGGGGATAGAAAGAGTCAAAAGACTTGTCCTCAAAGAGCCCACACTATAATGGTAGGGAAAATAAGAAAACAGACATGTACAATCAAGTTACCTATAGGATAAATGGGAAATAATTATCAGGAAGAAAGAGCTTGAGTTAGGAAATGAGTTAAGATAGACTTCTGGTAGAAGATGGGCTTATAACTGGAACTTAAAAGAAGTCAGGAAAGACAGGAGGTGGAGATGAAGAGGAAGAGCATTGCCTGCGGTCAAGAGATGGGGTGTCTTTCTCTTAAAATATCTGGGAGGCCAATGTTACTGAACTGAAGAATATGCAGTAAGGAATGTGATATAAGAAGATTGGAAACAAAAGGAGTTTGGAAAGGTATGGAAGGAGATAGGTTAGGAAGGAATTTGAATGCCAAATGTAGGGTTTTGTCTTTGACCTGGCGATATGGCCAATGGAGTTTATCAAGTAAATACTGTGGGTGACATAGTCAGACCTATCTTTTAGGAAAATCACTGGCAGCTTAGTGGAAGATGGATTGGAGTGATAGACTGGGGAGAAACTTGAAGTAGACAGGTCCACAAACAAGCTGTTACAATAATCCAAGTATGAGGTAATAAGAGCCTGCACCAAGGGATGGCAGTGTCCAAGGAGAGAAGGCATATTGAAGAGATGTTGCAAAGGTTAACTCAATAGGTCATGGCAGCAGATTGAAAGTGGGATGGAGAGAAGGTTATGCAGGTGTATTGATAGTGAGGAGTTGAGGAATACATTTACATAGGTCATGCTCCTCTAAGACTGAGAGATGGTGCTTTGAGAGTAAAAACAAGTTTGGAGCAAGGCTGGGCTTAGGGGAACAGATGAATTCAGTTTTGTCGAATTTAAGATATCTTCTGGACATCCAGTCTGAGATGAAAGATAGTTGGATATGTGATACTGGAGGTGAGTAGAGAAATTAGTAGACTTGATAGGTTTGATCATCATTAGCACAGAGATGATAATTGAATTCATGGGACTGATGAGATTGCCAAGTAATACAGAGGGGGAAGGCAAGAGATGCCAGAGGAAAGAAAGCCCTGAGGGACACCTACAATTATAAGATGTGAATGGTTCAGCAAAGGTTGTTGAGAAGAAGTGTTCTGATAGTTATGAGAGGAACATTATTAATAATTCTAAAGCTGATAGTATAGGGATTGAACCTGTGAATTCACTGGCATAAAAAAAAAAAACCCTCTACCAATGCAGGACAGCTACTCGGAAACTGTTATTTTGGGGGGGGGGGATGGATTATTGAGGGCATTAAGATTATTGAGGGCATTATCCAGGGTCAAATAGCCAGTATGTGTCAAAGATAGGACTTGAAACCAGTTCTTCCTAACTGCCAGATCACCTCTCTTTCTAGTATGCTTTGTTGCTTGCCAATAATAACAATGTTCATTTGAATAGTTTTTCAAAGAATATAAATCCCAGGGAATCTATGTCATTAACCTGGTCATTTTGACTATGACCTTTAGTATACACCCTATTGCATAGCCCAGAAGAATGTAAGCCCCTTAGAGGGAGGGATTGTTTTATTTACAATTTTATGCCTTTAGGACCTATGCCATCTTGCATATACTAGGTACATAACAAATGTTCGTTGAATTGAATGATTCTTAACAATCCACATAATGTTATAAATGTCAACATATTACTCAAAATTGGAGGGTGGAAATAAATGTATTTTGATTTTGTAGCATATTTGAATCAGTAATTATCATATATAATTCTATATTCAATATTAAAATCTTAGAAAAAAATTTAGCAAAACATTTTACTTATTTACTGAAAATACTGAGCATTTGACAATAAAAATTAAACTTCCAACTCTTTTTCCATAAAGAATTATTTCTTCCGTATTCAACCTCCAGAAAAATCATCTGTTGCCTCATCATGGAAGTAACACCGGCTATTCCACTGAAACATAAGTCCTATCAGCTACCTCGCAGAAAGGTTGTTGAGAATGAGCTGATGATGGCCTGTGAGTATATGTTTGGAGCACTAGAATAGTTAAATTTAGATAGACTTGTTACTAGAGAGTTGAACACCGGGTTATAAATTTATTTACAACATCAACTCAAAAAGTCTATTAAGACATATGGGATATATGCGATCTGCAGGAATGGAAAAGTACAGCATATATTCAAAAGTATACCTAGTGTCTTAGACATCTGTGACACTAGACATACTTTTGTGCATATCCTGTACTTTACATCAGTACTATTTAAGAAATTTAGTATGTGAAAAGCGATGTTTTTTAATCAAAAAATGAAAAATAAAAATTATTTTTCCTGATAAGCTATACCACAATGTATTAAATTTACATTTTTGTTATATTGTAACAAATAATAAGGCTATATACTAAGCAATCAATGGTTTAAACTAATACACATTTAAGGTGAGAAAAAACCCTCTAAATCATACCAAATATATTAAGGTGACTATTTAAAATGAAAACTACTACTACAGTAGAAATAAAAGAAGCAGAAACACAGACTTCTGTGACACAGTAGTCTCCCCTGAGTAAGAAATCTTAGCAAATGCACAGCAAGATGGGTGTTTTAGTTATTAATTAAATAGCTTCTTTTAGACTTCCTGGTAAATAATTAACACATTTAGCTTTCACACAGGCAAAAAAAAAGTTTGAAAATAAATCACTAAGGATAAGACAATACATCTATTAAGAAAAATACTTTGTTAATTCATAAATGCTTTTGAAGATAACAGATCATTTAAATGAGATCATTATGTAGCACAACTTCAGTGTTTGCACATTACAAACTGAGCTACAGTATAAATCGTATGACCAGAAAATGCTAATGAGGAGGGATCTAAAAAGGAAAGTGACTTGACTGAGAAGGAAAATAGGGCTACAATGCCAAATGAAACTGAAACATTACTTGTGAATGACTCAGAGAAATTACTGGACTGTAAGTCTGACTTTAAGAACCAGGGCACTCATAGAGAAACTAGATGATTAATTGGAACTGGGCTCTAACTGAATTTCAACACTGGGGAAGGATGGGGAAAACTGCCTCTATGTAAAGTTAGAGACCTGATTCAAGGGAAAGTAATAAGCAAGGAAAAGAGAAAATAAAATAGATAGCTGATAGACAGATGATAGAGATAAGCATGTAATTGCGATTGCAATCCCCCAGTAAAATCAGCGTGTAATGGTTTAGCACAGATAGTTATGAAGGCAACTAAAGGAGCTATTATATTTCCTATGCATTTAGATAAAAATCTTAGCAGAGGTAATGAAGTATGATAGAAAAAGCTTATTGCTCAAAGTTAACTGACCTGCAGTGGTGTGCTAATTACTTGGCACAGGTACAATCCTTACAGTTTCTGTTTTCAATAACATTGATCTTGCTTTTTGTACTCTAAGACAGATAAACAGCACACAGGAGGGCTGCTAGCATAGGTTCACTTTTGATGTGGTCAGAAAGGAAAGACACCGAAAAGGGTTAATAATCTTACTTTATTCTAGTCAAGTTTTCTCAGAAGAGGACTACTGATAACAGGAGGATAAACTCCTACATAATTCCCTAATCACCCTTCTCACAGGGGCTGGCGAGGATGGGGGAACAACTACCCTTACATTTAGATGGGGTCAACAGAGACAGGCACGGCTCATTCATTCCCCTAAATCCCCTCAAGCCTCAATGGGGGCCAGTTGAGGCAAACACAGATTCCCCCCAAGCCTTGATGGGGGCTGATCAAGGCACACACAGCATTTGTGCATTCAACTCTAAGGTTCCGCATTCACTGATCAGTGACCACCTGCTTGATAGGGCAACAGACAAAGAAGGCATATTGCTAGCATATTGCCTCACAATTTACATCACCCCATCCTTGTATCCATTGCTCAGCTGCAGTGGGTGTTTATATAATTTATCATTATATAACACTGAGCAAGCACGGTGGAGATGTTTTGAAACATAATTGTGGAAACTCATATCTAATACCTGGGAGCAAGAGATTGTTATGGCTATGGATCCTGAAACTGAACTCTAAGAAATAATTACAAAAATCCACTTTACACACATACTTTTACTTACTTTACATACTTACATACATACATTGGGCTGACTCAGAACATTTAACCTTGACAAGATGAAACCAGATTATGGATTGAACTGCTTTATCCACCTTTGATTGTTTTCTCTCTCAAATGAGTGCTGAAATTCTTTCCTCATAAGCATGTTTTATTGCTTTCATGCTGTGTTTTTAATTCTGTGGTTTTTAAGAATAGATATTACTCTTAAAAACACACAAAAATTGGAGATCTTAAAGAGCACATTCCAATGACTGTTAGATATACTACAGATGATGTTGGTGTAGGGCAGTTAGTTGAGCTTTGAACATCAATTCAGCCCACGAAGAAAATAGGCTGTCAAACAAAACCTTAAAAGAAAATATACTTTAAGTTGGTCTTACTAGAATGTGGGGGGCAAGACACTGGCATTTTTTTGCCTTTCTTCATAAATCAAATGTTTAGCACAGTGTCTGGCATATAATAAACACTTAGTAAATGTTTATTGACTTACAGTCTAAAAAATCCTCAAACTGCAAACCTCTTGTTACAAAAACAGCATAATCAATCATAATTTATCCTCATAAAACAAAGCAAAGCCCCTCAGAGTTACTGACAGCTGGATGGGTTGTTGTGGATTCAGCTACAATGTTGTATATGATTCTTATATTTCAAAGAGTATGGAGACCAGTAAAAAGAAAATGCAATTTCTTACTACTGCTGTGAAGAAAAAAAAATGCTTATCACGGGCATGACAAAACAAAGAATGAAGCAATAAAGACTGAAAAAAATGGCAATTTTTACTGATGAAACTCACTTTTTCATTCAAAGCTATACTAAAGCCATTGTCAGAAGACATCCAGGTGAGCCTGTAAGATTTGAATATCATAATCACACACAAAAAGTCATCTCTCTACCCCCTAAAAGTGGAGGTTTTCAAATTTCAAGTAGATATAGGAATCTCGTCCACGTTAAAGGAATTGATAAATTCTCATATATTGATATAATGAAAAGCAGAATTATTCTGAAAATAGAGAATTTCCCAAATTGAGATAAGAACTCTAATGAAACCTTGCACTATGTCACATGTTACGAAGGGTTATTCAAGAGATTGAGATAAATATGCTCCAATGGCCTGGACAATCCTAATCAAAACTGCCATTGAAAATCCATATGCTATAATCAACGTTACATTTGGAAACAAAAGGATTATTCATCAATGGAATCTTAATAATTTAATGTCATCAAATGATACAATATCTTCAAAGTGTTTTGCAAACCTTCAAACACTTGACAAATTCTATATTATTATAATTAAAATCCAATGTGATATATGGTTCATGATAAAAGAAAGTATTGGTCAAATTGTATAAAACAACTGATTATAACACAAGGAAATATACTTTAAAAGTCATGAGGCTTATTGCATGCATAAATAAACTTTACCTTTTCCCAATTAAATCACACTCTGTTGTAGGTTCAAATTCTATTGTTTCATTACTTAAAGGAATATACTAAGCTCTCTGGGTCTCAATTTCCCTATTTCCACATGAGAAGAGACTAGAGCATGAAGAGAGAAAGTTTCATCTCATTTTGAAATGTATAACCTTGTACAGGAACAAAAGGGGTGGGGGGAGGTCCAAATATTTTTATCGAGACTCAAAAACAGATATGGAATTTTATTCTCAAATGTTTTCTAAATTAAATATTCTATACAATTTTGGGGGGGAGAGGTTTAAAAATAAAAATAATAACCAGTACTTAATATTGTATAAATATCTCATTTTGTCCTCATAAAAATCCCGGGAGACAGGTGATATTATCACTAGTTTGTAGATAAGGAAACTGAGGCAGACAGAAATTAATTTTCCCAGGTCACATAGCTAATAAGTATCTCAGGTCACATTTGAACTTTTTTTCTTTACTTCAGCTCCAAAGTTTTAGATACTAGTCATTTATTCCCTAGTTTTGTGTTGTGGTGTGTGTGTGTGTGTGTGTGTGTGTGTGTGTGTGTGTGTGTGTGTGTGTGTGTGTGTGGTAGAAAAGTATTTTTATCTCTGCCTCCTCTTTTCCCTGGCTTCCTTCATGGGTCAGTCAAACCTCATCATTGCGCAATAATCTTTTAGCAGTCCTCCTTAACCTTCATGGTTTCTCTCTGAGATGAATTTCAATTTATCCCAGGTTATTTATATTACATTAGTATGTAACAATTTCCATGTTGTCTCCTTCATTCGATCTTGAGGTCCTTGAGAAGAGGGACTGTTTGCTTTTTTTTCTTTGTATCCCCATAGCTTAGCAGTCAGCCAATCAATAAGCACTTATCAAGTACCTACTGTTAACCTACTGTTAATAAACGCTAGGTGTTTCAATTACTGTAAACTATAAGAACTACACCTAACCTTGATGTTCTATATTTTCTTTAAAAATAAACTAATGAGAGAAAGAAAACTCCATTAACTTACTGCACAATTAAAAAAGAAAAAAATACATAACAATTATATTTTAAAATGAATGCAAGTTGTACATATTAGACTTGAAGTTTCATGTGCATGATCTTTAAAAAAAATTATACTATGCTGTGCAAACACTTGTTTTGTTCCATAAATTAAAAAATAACATTAAAAAATACTTTGTACAAAAGGCAACATTATATAATGTAATATACAGTATTGGAACTGGAGTCGGGATACTGAGCAAGCCTTTGCTGGGGCATTTACTATCTTTTGATCACAGGCAAGTCATTTAACTTCCCTGAACTTAAATTCTTTCATTTGTAAACTAGAGAGAATAAATTTGGACTTTGGGATTATTTTGGATATGCTTAACATGATATGTAAATGGAGATTTTATTATATAACTGCTTCCTACCAAGGTTGAAGGAGCTCATAGATGGGGATTCCCTAATTTTTCTTCCTTAAATGTTACACTCTTTTTCACTTGTCTTAGTGAAACCTTGGAACCTTATAAATACAAGCATTTATTAAGTGCCTACTGTGTGCAAGATACTGTGCTAGACACAATGAGAATACAAAGTCAAAAAAATAAATAGTCCCTATTCTCAAGAAGCTTATATTCTATTTGGACAACTAACTGTTGTAAATAGTAAATTTGCTGGAGAGCTGAGAATTTATTTCTCAATTTTAATCATTTTGAATGGATTCCTTATAAATTAAACTTTATATTTTTAAATACAATATATTGGATGTAATCTTCATAATTATATTCATAAATCAATTAAATTAATCAATATATATTACTATGTGTGAAATTAAGTAAGTTTAATTCTAAGAGGGAAAGGTAACATAATGGATACAGGAAGACCTAGATTCAAGTCCCACCACTGACACATACTCATTGAGTGATCCTAGGCAAACCTATTGGTCAATTCACCCTTCTCTGTGCAACTCTAAGAATATAAGTCAGAGAACTGATGGAGGGAGTTTCCTATGCAAGTGAAATCACAGGTCCAATTTTTATCCCTATGTTTTACAATGCTGGAAAATAAGGATGTTATCAATGACTACTAAGGTTTGTAGTTTTACTTATTCTTATACTAACTGAATGCCAACAAGATATACACTTGGGGTTCTTTTGCCTGAATTTTTCTGTTTCTAAATAGTTCCTTTGCTATTAAGCTGTTACCTGTCACTTCTTGTTGATATCAGTGTGCTTGCCTCAAGGACCTCCTTCTAATTTACTGCCACAGAAACTAGTTAACCAAATTCATTAGTGTGTATAGTAAGAGCAAAATAGCTCCAAGTAAGGGAAAGGGGGCTTTTCCAGGCTAATTATCTCAATCTTCTGACTGCTTAAAACATACATAGATACATACGGTATATACATATATATATACCATATGTATCTATGTATGTATCTATATATATATTGCAATATATATTATATATATATTTTATCTATATATGCAATATATATTATATATATGCAACATATGCAATATATGCAATATATATTATATCTATATATATATGCAATCTATGTATGTGTCTATATATATATTGCTTACTTCAAAGTTCTCAGCTGTGTTTAGATTAGATGAGGTTAGCAAACAGTTGACTACTATAGAGTGCCACTATATTTATGACTATAAGACATCTGTAATCTCATCATTGAGATTACTTACTTCATATTCTCTCTCTCTCTCTCTCTCTCTCTCTCTCTCTCTCTCTCTCTCTCACACACACACACACACACACACACACACACACACACACTATGGTTTCTGTGCAGTTTTGTTCATATCATTCTATAAGTCCTCTATATTTTTGCTTCTTTCACTTTCTTTTAAATATCAGTATAACAATAAAGCTTTCCACACGTTACTTCTTAGTCTTAATATGATAATCCCCTCACTTTTCCTTTCATACATGTTTTCAATTATGTCATTTATATTGTTTCTTCCATGCAGATCACCATTGATGATATTACACTATACCCTGACACATCCATTAGACATCTTAAAAAATAGGTTGCCATAATTTTAAATTTGGGGCAATTGGGTAGCAGAGTGGATAGAGTACCAAGCCTGGAGTCAGGAAGACTCATCTTGAGTTCAGATCTGGCCTTAGACACTTACGAGGTGTGTGACCCTGGGCAAGTCCCTCAACCATGTTTGCCTCTGGTTCCTCATCTGTAAAATCAACTAGAGAAGAACATGGAAACCACTCCCCGTATCTTTGCCAAAAATCCCAAACAGAGTCATGAGGAGTCAGGCACAACTGAAAAATAACTAAACAATAACACTTTTATATCACTCATGTTTTGGTGTTATTAAAAACTCAAATAATTCAACATATTTTTATCTGGCATCCCATTAAACAGATAAAAATACAAAATTATTATTCCTTCAATAAAAAAGGGGAACCACAATACTATAGGAATATAGGAGTAATCTTGGGATACACTAAGAGTCCCAGATAGAAATCAGTACCGAGACACTGAGAGTAAAATTCTCTTCAGACCACTTTGGAACAAAGTGACTTCCTAGAGATCCTCTCAGCTAAAGTAGTCCTAAGAAACCTTAGTGCAGGGGTGGGGAACCTACAGCCTTAAGATCACATGTGATCTTCTAGGTCCTTAAGTGGGGTCTTTTCACTGAATACAAATTTTACAGAGAAAATCATTTTATTTTTATTAATATGTTTTGTTCATCTTTTATGTTTTTATTTTTAAAATAAATGTGCTTAAATGTCAAAGAAAAAGATAATTTTCAATGAAATAATCCTTTCAGATTGACCAGCACAGTTAGTAAGCCATATGGGCTAAATCGATGGCTGTTACATTCATGACTTAGTTCTAACTTCCTCCACTTGACTAGAGCCACTACTGCATGAGCCTGGTTGGCAAGAGTTTATGGGGGTCAAATAGCCAGTCTGTTATCAGCTTTTGACAACACTGAACTGTGTTTCTTTTTGAAGTGGAATTTGTGAATAGTTGCACAGTTCAACAGTATTTTTTAATTGTCTGCTTAAAAGCCCATCATGTCAAAGAAGACCAAGAGAATGTTGAAGGAAGAAAATACATTTTTTAATGAGCATTGGGAATTGTAATAGTATCATGTTTGTGCTCAAGATAAAATGATTTGCCTGCTTCAAGATATTGCAATATCAACATTAAAGAAATTCAATACTCATCAGCATTATAACACTCATAAGGACCAAGAATATTTTAAATTAAAGGGAAAGGCATGAAATGTCCTATTGTGCAGAAGTTAAAAGATGAAAAGCAAAAGCAAAGACAATTCTTTCAAGCAGCAAAAAGAGCTGGAAATAATACCACTGAAGCAACTTATAAGGTAGCTTACATACTTGTGAAAAAAGGGAAGCCAACGTAGAAATTGTGAAAGAAGCAGTGTCAAAGTTGTAGGATGTTTAGATCCCAATAACATTTCAAAGTATAAACAAGTACCTCTTTCAAGGAGAACCATAAGTGATTGGCAGCATGAATTAGTCATCAACTCAACAGAACAACTTCATGCAATACTTCAAAAGGAAAATATATATTATTCAATTGTTCTGGATGAAACAACTGATATTATTGACTCAGTGTAGGTTTTACACTTCAAATCATGAAAGAAGATTTTCTTTTCTATGAAGTTACTCACTTTGGGCACTCCTGTGAATAGAACACAGGGAACAGATATCTTCCTTAAAGATAAATGTAGTGAAGCTGAACTGAATTTGATAAATATAGTGAGCATATGTACAGATGATGCACCTTCCATGACAGGAAAACAGGAAGGGTTTATTGCACAGATGAAAAAATGTATTCAGAAATCCAGATGCTCTCATTCCTTTTCATTGTATATTGCATCAACAAAATTTCTGTGTTAAATCTCCTATTTTAAATGACACTTTGCAACACATTGAAAGTATCATCAACTATATTCATGCAATTGCAACACAACATCATCAGTTTCATAACAGGCTAAAGCTGAACAATGAGGTATTTATTGTGGGTACTCCATATCATTTTAACATGAGTGTGGGCTATTGCAGGGACAAGTATTAGCCAAAATTTTATCTCTGAGTGAACAGATAGTTAAAATTTATAAAAAAACAGAATCATCAATGAGAATTATTGAAAGAAGATTTCTATAGGTATGTTGCTTTTCTGTGTGATAGTATGTCAAATCAAAATGACAAATATTTCTTCACAAAGTAAAACTAAGCTTTTGTATATGTGGCAAGAAATCCAAGGATTTAAAAAAGGTATCTCTTTTTTTCAAAACACTTCTTCACAATGAAATTTTGTATAAATATTTTCCCCAGTTAGCAAAGGTCACTGATGAGCAGGATGGGTCTATGAGAATGACTTGAAGAATACACAGTTGTTCTAGACCTATTAGAGACTACAACGAAAGACTTACTGACTTTGAGAATCATGATGTCATACTCAAATTATCATTTCAACCTCATCTGGTTGATATCAACAAGGCACCTAAAGAACTACAGAAGGAATTGATTGAGTTCTCAGTAGATGCCATTTTAAAGTCACTGTTTGATGCTATGAAAGATCCAGTTGAAATATGGATAAATGCTATAGAATACCCATGCCTTCCATAGCATGCACCTTCCCCCAGTGCTTTCTTGCTTTTCAACCACTGATTGCCATGAATCTACACTGTCCTACCTAACACGAATCAAAATGTCCTTAAGGTCACAAATAACTGATACTCATCTAGAGGATCAACTGAAACTATGGATCTCCATATTGCAACCAAATATTCAAATGCTTTGCAACAAAAAGAAGAAATGACAAAGTCATAAAAGGTTATTTAACTTTAAAAATTAACAAAGAGTTGTTTTGAAATTATTAAGTACAAAATAGATGTTTACAAAAGAATGTACATTTATAAGTACATCTAAAGTTTTCTGAATGTGATTTATTTGATTATAGCTAAATATTAATGCAGCCTTCTACCAGGAAAATGTTCCCCACCCATGCCCCAGGGCCATAATGAATTTCTATTACATTCAACACCTTAAAGCACATACTGTGTGTGAAAATTACTGTAATCACTGAATATATGAAGAAAAATTAAAATATCTCTGGTATTAAGGGAATTTTACAATCATATTTATGTTCATGACAAGATAGAAATGAAGAAAACACAAAGTAAAAAGTGAAGGTTAAAAAGAGAGTTAAAGGGATTCTAGGAATATTTGAGGAGAGGTCTAATAGATTGGCATATGGAGAGTAGATAGGAAAGACTGCTACATAGAGCATATGGTACCTCAGATGAGCCTTGAAAAAAAATTCTGAAAGGTGGAAATCAGGAAATGTATTTCAGGTATGCACAAAACCTTGAGGGCAAAAGATGGCAGGTCACATTCAAGAAAACAGCTAGGTGGTTGTTCAGTTTCTTGTAAGAGAGTGCATGAAGTGAACTAAGACTATAAAGTCAATGTGAAACAAAACTGCAGAAGCCTACTCCAAGGAATACATTCAGGGAGACTCAAAACATTAAAAAAATTAATCTTGTTTTTATACACTTGTAAATATTCTTCATAATTTTCATTTCACAAACTGCTTATTTGTCATTTTTAAACCTTGCACTTTCTGAAAGAAGCATTTAACTTTGGTTACAAAAACTCACAGAAAGACAATAGTCTTCATCAAGTCTTTCATTTTTATGTACATCCGTCAATGAACATATTATTTCTAGGGATGCAAATGCTCATTATGAAAACTGAAACTAACCATTTATTGGATGTTTGATAGGATGTCCTAGACAGGCCAGATTTGACCTCTCATGTGTAGAAGAAATTTTTAGAAAATTTTTCTCTAAGACACTCTGGAAACCCCATAAGATTAAGTTACTTGTATAATCCATGACTAGCTGTGACCTATTTTAAAATTTGTTTTAAAAGATTAGATGATGTTTCTCAAGTATTCTGCAATTAAATGCTACAATATCTATGTCATATCTCCATTATGAGATCTTTGGGCTTCAATACAGCTGAAATTATATCTTGCACATTGGTTGTACTTTAATATTTTTCTAAAAATATTTAACCAAAATATGTAAACTAAGTTAAAATTATTTTTTTAAATTAAGTTTCTATTATTCTACATAAGATAAAATCAATTAATTCCAAGATGCTAGAAATCTAGCATGTAGTCATAGGTATATGGTTGTGTTGTATCATACATCTTTGATCTTGGTGATGAGCATTGGAACACTTTCACATTAGAGTTGTCTCTGTCATCTTGAATTTTAATTTAGTCAACTAGTTCCCCATTATGATAGTTTAAAATAATCATTTTAATAGCTTTCTGTTTCTTTTCATTATGTGGAACATGAAAGAATATCACCAGAGCAGACCAGATCTTATGATGTACCCTCAGATTTCTTTTAGATTCTATTCGGTTTTGATGTGTAATAGACAAGTGCTACTACAATGTTTACTAAAATTTTTTTCACTACAAAAATTCAAGGGGCACATGCTGGCCTTGTCTAAAAATATATGTGGTACCCAAAACAATAAAACATTGAAAAATGGTTGTATCACCAAGTAATTTTAAAAACCCTGGCTATGTTTTACTTCCCACAATGATGAAATGTCTAAGCTAACTTTTGAATAATAAAGAGAACATTTTAATTTTTTGGTCCTTAAAGCTCATGCCATAAATTAAACAACATTTAATTCAATTGAATTTCACAAGTGGCCCCATCACAATATAATAATCACTGCTATTTGAATATCTAGAGATATTTTCAATTTTAACACATTTGACAAATTTCCTTTTGCTTTAAAATATATTTTTGAGAATGCAAACAAATCAATTTGGTGCATGTGTACTAGTGCTGTTATATAAAGTATTGTAGAAAATAGATTTCAAAAGTCTTCCTTAATTTTTAAGGACATCAAGAACATATTAGTACCTACTTCCAGAGTGGTTGTGAGGATCATATGAGAATATATGTGTGTATATATATATATATATATATATATATATATATATATATATATATATATATATATATATATATATATATATATATGTAATATAGATATACATATATAGATATACTCACACATATGTTGCCTTGTGAACATTAAAGTTTGACATCCTTCATCATCATCAACATCTCATCACTGGGGGGGAGGGGGCTCCCTCCTATGGAAACTGGAAACTGAAGATTAGCAGCTCATCTGTAACTTATTTTCTAAGAGAACTGCCAAGGGCTCCATTTGTCCATGGTAATAAATCTAGAATGTGTAAGAGTCACAACTTGAGTCTTACATCTTGTTGATTCCATGGCCCATTCTTTATGCATTATCACAAATTCTCTCTCAAAAGGAAAAATAAAAATATACTAAGACATAAATTAAAACATGAGAATTTCTGATCACTTAACTTTTTTTAATCCAGTACTTTTTTTTTTTGCTAAGGCTTAAAATAATTCTCTAATGAAAGAAACGCTCATGTTCAAAATTACTGACAGTGAAATCTTGCCTCTGACTGCTGGACTTTTTGTTGTTTTGAGTCATTTTTCAGTTGTGCCTGACTCTTTGTGAACCCTTTTGGGGTTTTTCAGGCAAAGATACTAGAGCGATTTGCGATTTCCTCCTCCAGCTCATTTTACAGATGAGAAACTGAGACAAAAAGGGTTGTGTCCAACCCAGAGTCACACAGCTAGTAAGTTGTCTGAAGACAAACACTTTGAAATGATAAAATGTCATGTATGGCCATGTATGTTTGTTATTATTGTTGCTGTTACTATAAGTAAAGCCACAGTAGAAATATACCATTTATAATCTGAATTAATCATGGAATAGAATTTATTTCCCTGTATATCATTTCATTTTAGTATTTGCACATCCGATAAGACAAAGCCTTTATGGAGAGTGATATGTTGTATGTTATATAAAACATTAAATTTTCAGCCAATAAACCTTTTGTTGAAAAGAAAAAAATAATTTAGAAGCATTTAAGGAATATCATTTTCTTTCATTCCCTGTTCCAAATTTTCTACTAGAATTATTTAAATATGTACTTACAATCTCATAAATAATAACAAGAGCTCAGGAAATGCTGATGAGTAGAAAAAAAGAAAGTCAAAGTTTTTCACATCATTTGGGAAGATATTATAAAAACAGAATTATTATAATTGCAAACTGCAAATAGTTATACTAGAGTGCTAAGAGGTAAGGTATTTTGTAATAGCCTTGGGATTTGCTTAACAGTGGTTTCTTTTTCACAAACTTTAACTATCTGAAAGATGTTTTGGGATGAGTCCCCTTGCACTCACCTAAGAAAAGAAGTAGCTAGAAGTTAAAAAAAAAAGTACCAGAGAAGAAAATACTAGGAAGGGAAGTAACAAAAACTGGAGTATTTAATGTAATACATGGTCAAAAAACTTACAGGGAGATCTGAAACTATCCTTTCACAGTGATTGCTCTAACTGAAAAGTAAACTCTTTGGAGGTTGGAACAATTTTTTTTCTTTTGTCCTTTTATACCCAATGTCTTCCATACAGTAGGCACTGAATGTACTTGCTCAATTATACACACACACACACACACACACACACACACACACACAGACACACACACACAGACACACACACAGACACACACACACACAGACACACACACACACCTGAAGAGAAAGAGAGACAGGGAGAGAGAGAGAGCGAGAGTGAGAGACAGACAGACAGACAGACAGAGAGACAGACAGAGAGAGATAGACAGAGAGAGAGAGAGAGAGAGAGAGAGAGAGAGAGACAGAGTGAGAGAGAGAGAGAGAGACTACTCGACTGTTTTCATTTTCCAAACAAGAAGTTGTGGACTTCGTTAAGTCATATGATGACTCAAGTCTAATTTTTTTCCTGACCTGCTATTATTAAAACTTCACACTAAAGTCTTATGCCAGTACATCACCATGGTATGAAGATAACTTTAGGGTCACAGAGGTGGTTCCACTAAAACAGAAGCTCTCCAAGATTCTATAACTAGAAAAAATTTCTTGTATGAGCTTGGTGTATATGTTGTCTGGAAAGTGCTAAAATATTACTCATTTGTTTTTGATTACATAATGTACGTATTATAGGGACACTATATACAAAGGAAACTTTTCATGAGATATACAAAAGGGTTACTCCCAGAAAAATACTGAGTACCAAGGAAATGTTTAAAAAATAATCAGCAGTTGATTCAATTTAAATTTTTATTTATGTGCAGCCAATTATTTTAATGTTGAAGTGCAAAATAATATATCTAAAAGAAGGTTATAAAAGTATGTATAACCAAAATTAGCTTTCTAATTCACTGATAAATGAAATCTTTCTTATTAAAATTAAATGATAAGACAGACATGTAAATGACATGTATTCTCCTGCTCCCATATGCACACAAATAAATGACATAGGTTTTTGTTCTTAATTTCTTAAACTTTTTTCTTCATTTAATTCTTTGTTCAATTTTAAATAAATTAATATAGAGAAAAATATGGAAGAAGGTGAACTTAAATCCTTCTTATACAAGCACCAGTAAATTAGAAATCAGAAAACATGGATTCTAGACTTCTAAATTCTTCCACTTTGTAACTACATTGCTTTGACCAAGTCTTTTAGGTTCTTTGGACCATGTTGCTTTCTGTATAAAATGAGGGGGTTGGACTTCCAAGGTCCTTTCCATTCTGAATTTGCTATCTATGTATAGAAAACTAGAAGCTAATTCTGTTTAGGTTATTTTTCATTTGTTTGCTTTCTTTGGGGTAGGCAAGGAGGAGATTCATTTTTCCTTGTAGATCCACTTTAAAAAATGGTTAATGCTTTGTTAGCTTTCATTATTCCAGCAGTTAACCAGATATGCAAAGAAAGTCAACTGTGCTTGAATAGCTTCCTTAACTTTTTTCCATAACTTGTTACATCATATAAATTCTATAACCTTTTTAAATCATGTGACTAAAGTCCTAATTTTGTGCTAATTTTGGCACAGATTTCCACAACTAAACTTTACAAACCAAAGACTTGGTGCTAATTCCTGTGCTAATTTTGGCACAGATTTCCACAACTAAACTTTACAAACCAAAGACTTGGGTTAAAAAGGACAACTATTTTTACATGGCATACTTTAGGTACCATAAGAATAGAAACAGATGGAACAAAAGGTAGCAAAAAAAGTTAAAAAATATGGAAAGCCTGAAAATATATGTAGGAACTATGTCATGTCTTACGCAGTAGATGTTCAATATATCTTCCTTACATTATAGAAATGGAAGAAAATATTAACTACAAATAAGTACAAAGAAATAAAAATTTTACAGAATATCTGTTGGTAATTTAAAAAGAACCTTTAAAATCATTTTTCTCTTTTGTTACGCAAATATTAAGTATATATAACAATGTCATTCAAATCCATTTGTAGGGAAAATTTTATTCTCTTTCCCAATGAGAGAGAGGGAGAGAGAGAGAGAGAGAGAGAGAGAGAGAGAGAGAGAGAGAGAGAGAGAGAAGAAAAAAATACTTAATGCCAAGTCAGTATTTTAAACTTCTAAAATTTTATCAAGGTAAATGTAGCTACTGATTGTTAATTATGATTGAAAATATTCCCACAATCTTATTTTTCTACAATTAAGGCTACCTAGTTTTGCATAATTTTTCAATGACTGGCCAAAGTTGTGAGGGACTATGAGGTAGTTTCGACACAAAATTATGAATCTATTTTTTGAAGGATACCAAAAAAACCCCACATCCCCAGGGATAGCCAACATAATTTTAATTTTTTTCATACATATCATATGTTTTCTCCTATTACAAGCAAAAGGAGACACTTAAGGTAATTCTACTGTTGTTTTTCTATTCTTCATGACCCCATTTGAGGTTTTCTTAGCAAAGATGCAAAATGGCTTGCCACTTCCTTTTCCAATAGCTGATGTTTAAATTTAACCACTGAAATAAACATGGTTAAGTGACTTTCCCAGTGTCACACAGCTGGTTAGTTTTTACTAATTCTAACCTAGTTTAATTTAGAGGATGACTTACTAACTAAAAATCATTAACTTGGAAAAGAAAAAAATATGCTAAAAGTTTTTTTTTAAATCATCAATGATCATAATCACTGAAAGTATTCAAACACCTGTGTTAACATACCATTAGGTGAAATAGAAAGCCAATTAAACTGGCATAATAATTGCCATCTTGGTGTTTGTAAATGAAGAAAAAATATATTTATATGGACAGGAATGCTATGGACAAACTAGGCAAATATATAAATTGAGCAAATGTTTGGCAACAATTGCAAACATTCACATAGTTAATGGGATGGTGAGTGAAAATTATTTCACAAAAATCATGTCAGTGAATGAGAAGGGATCAAAACTAAGATTTTATTCAATTGGTGATCTGCTAGAGATGAGATTTGGGAGCAGATCGAGTTGATAGGGTTGGCTAATGAAAGATGCATGTTCCTTTACCAGGGGGAACAGATGCAGGGGTGTTATTTGGGAAAAAGCTAAGAAATGGGGTGTAAAATACATATTGTTCAGTTGTTTCAGTAGTCAAGTACAACTCTTTGTGGCCCCATTTGGGGTTTTCTTGTTAAAGATACTGTAGTGGTTTGCCATTTCCTCTTTCAGTCCACTTTACAGATGAGGAAACTGAGGAAAAACAGGGTTAAGTGACTTTCCCAGGGTCACACAAGTAGTAAGTGTTTGAGGTCAGATTTGAACTCAGAAAAATAAATCTTCCTGACTTCAGGCCTGGTACTGTATTCACTGTGCCACCTAGCAGCCAAGAATACATACACACACACAGACACAGACACACAGACGCATGCACACCTGTATGTCTGTGCATATATATGTATATGCCATATATGTATACACATGTGTACATATGTGTATATTTGTATGTATAATGTGTACATATACATGTGAGTATATGCATATGTTTGCTTGCATGCACATATACATAAATGTGTTGTTTTAAGAAATTCTGTAATACCCTGAAATTCAAACTAGATATTTTAAAAGCTCAGTAATATAGCATATTTTTTTTCCATTTATCTTTGATCAGTCTACTTATAAATGTTGTAGCTTCTTGAAGACTGGAACTACTTTGTTTCATTGTTATCTGTGTATTCTCAGCACACAACCCAGAATCTGGCACACAGTAGGTAAATTCTTATTGATTGATTGGCTAGACAGCAATTTTTCTTAAAGGCAACTTGAGTTTTAATAAACTATGCTCCAATGTATGTGAGTAAAAAGTGTAATAATGAACCTTAAAAAGTCAATATGATATTAGGCTACATTAAGCAAGACATAGTGTACAAGATTCAGGAGGGGATTAATCTTACTATACTGTGCATAGTCAGACAAAAAAATAGAATATTGTCTTCAGGGCTAGACATAACATTTTGGGGCCAATGACAAGCTGGATCAAAACCTATAGAGTACAATAAGGATAGTGAAAAGATTGAAATCATGCTATGTGAATATCAGTTGGGAAAACTGTGGTTATTTAGACAATTGAAAAACTAAGGAACCAAAAAAAAAGTATGATGGCTATCCTTTGAAGAACTGCTGTGGAAGGATTAGATTTGTCTTGCTTTGTACTGGAGAGAAAAACTGAAACAATGGTTACATATTCCAAAAGAAACAAATTTAGGCTTTAAGTAAGAGAGGAAAAAAAAAAAACCTTCCTAACAACTAGGGCAATCCAAAAGTGAAATGTCCTGCTGCAGGACTTAATAAGTTCCATCTTAATAGACATCATCAAGTAAAGATTTAATGAGAAATTGGCAGGTATATTATAGAGATCATTCTTTGCCTAACTTGTGAGTTCCCTTCTAATGCTGAAAACCCATGATATGATAACTTATGGAAGGTTATAGAAATATTGCACACAGTGGATGAGAAGGTATGGATTGGTTGCCATTTATACTACTGGAAAGAGCATCTATAGCAATGAATCAGAGATAAACTAAAGTATTAACCTATGGCAATTAATAAGGAATATGAATCATGATGCATAATTGAATTATCAAAGTGTAGTGGCAATATAACAGGCCTATAGTAACACTTGATTTCAAGCCCAAGGTTTATCATATACTAGATGTAAAACTTTGGCCAAGTTATCTAACATCTCAAATTCTCAGTATTCTGAAATGTAAAATGGAGATGTCAGTATTGGCATTTTTTCCATCACAAATTTTTTATAAGAAATAAGATACATTATATAAAGCACTTTGTAAATGCAAAGTGACATCCAAAAGCCAGTTGTTATTTTAAATAATTATTTTTTACATTTCAATTTATAAGTTCGTTCTAATATCTAAAAAATATACATAGGAGAAACTTTGCTTGAGGGAATATTCCACGGGAATGAAAAGACAATATTTGGCTAATACTTCTATTAACTGATAAACAAATACATTTAAAGGACTAAGAAGCAAGACTTAGCAAAAGAAGAATTTCCAAATCACAAAAATGAAAACATGTATATAACAAATGATCATATACTGTAAATTGAAGGTAAATAGAATTTGAAAGTATATTAAGCACATCTATCAGATGTGGCATGATTCTTCTATTTATGGTGTTCTGTTATATTTAAAAGAAAAATAATCTGTATTACTACAAAGTCTCTTTTATTCAGCAATTTATTTAGTAGTCTTTACATTCCTCTATAGGAAATAATAATTGATACACATAATCATGGATCTTAGGTGTTGCAAAAGCCCAAAGTGATTTCTGAATAATCAAACAGAGATTTTTTTGTGTGTACTATTAATGTAATGTTATGTTTTATTGTATTCTAATTATCTGAAAATATCTAGTAAATATGGCATACATCTATTCATCAGAGTATTAAACTAAGCAGAACATTAGGCAAGCATGTCTGGCTAAAAAGAGGTTATTGGAGACTAACTGAATCTGGCCTGCTGTACTTTGCCCTACTAGAAAACTAATGACATTTGTTTTACTTCATAAACTGCCAGTTATACCTAATATATCCTTGAGTTAGTGTAGATTAAAAATGTTCAGTTCTAACAAGTTAAAATGATATATATGAAATTATATTCTACCTAAACTGTTTTCACCGATTAATAAGATCTAGAAGATCTAGATTTTTAAAGATCTATGTTTTTGTCTATTTCCTTTGACCTTGGTCAAAGGAGCAAAATTGTATATACAAAAAATGTTTGTCAACTGTTTAGAATCCACAATACTGCAAACTTTTCATAAATCAATAAGCCATCTTAAGTAGGAAGAAATAGAAAGCCAGACCTTCAGTTTATCAAGTACATTGGCTGAATAACTCCATTAAGAAAATTTCAGTGTTGCCTAGGTACGACGTTTTGTCTTCTGAGATAATTCTAAATAGGTGATGTAGAAGGAGAACGATAAAATCCAATACATTGCCTAATCTTTTTACAACAAACATAAAAGAACAAGGCCTTGTAATAATAGCCTATCTCATAGAATTTTGAGTATTTACACTGAGCTTCCTACAGGTACATCATTTGTTGAGTATGCAGCTACTTTATATTCCCTTCTTAATGGTTTTTAGTACTTTAAAATGTTAATTATTTTATTCAGCCCTAAAGATAGTTGTGTGTAAACTTACCTGGAACATCTAAGCCTTAGAGAGAAACTGTTTCTGCATATTGTTAATTCTCTACAGAATTATTTGAGACAACATTTTCTTTTCATGTGCTTTGAGCACCCAACTGAACACCTATCCTTCTAAATCTGGCTCCTGATTTTTTCCCAGGAAGTAGAAGAGAAACTGGGCATATTCATATTTGTTTTCTAGCTGAATGATGTAAATTGTGATGAAAGTTATTTGCAAAAAGTTGGGACTTAACTGCTCTGCCTTCCACGCAGTAAGTGCTTAGTAAATGTTTTCAGAATAGAATTAATTTTATCATAATGTTGATAACATCAGATCAATCATCAGTAAGATGATCTATGGATTTTTATCACTAGGCAGAGTTTCTATAGCAAGAATTCACTACACTAAAGAAATCAGAGGCCAAGACTAGGAAAATCTCTAAAAGCCTGTAGTCAGCCCCTAAAAACTACAGGTCCACTGAATGCAATGGAAGAGTAGACGATTGTATTTTAATGCACTTCAATGGATCACAAATGGCCTAACAGGACATGCTTTAGAAACCAATGATATCACTAAATTCATATAATCTAGATCAATATTAAATGAAGATCAGATAGTATTAATAACACTTTTCTTGTGCATGGTGCATAAATATGTAAATGGGGAATGCCAAACAATTCAACTTTAAACTTCATAATCAAACATAAAATATAGTAGAAGGGGGAAAAATCTAGTAAATTTCATGAGTTTATCATTTTTCACTAGAAAGTTTCAAATGATATATATATATGTAGTGTAATATATGTAATATATATGTATACAAATATGTATTTCACATTGTCAAAAGGATGTAGAGAGAAATTACAATAATTTTTCTTTTTTAATTTTTCTTTATTTATTTTTAGTTTTCAACATTTATTTCCACAAAATTTTGAGTTCCAAATTTTCTCCCCATCTCTCCCCTCTCCCCACCCCATAACACCCTGCATTCTGATTACCCCTTCCCTCCCTTTTATCACACACCTCCCTTCTCTTATCCCCATCTTCTTTCTTTTCTTGTAGGACAAAATAGGTTTGTATATCCCATTACCTGTATTTCTTATTTCCCAGTTGTATGAAAAAACAGTTCTTAACATCTGTTCCTAATACTTTGAATTCCAACCTCTCTCCCTCCTCCCTCCTCACCCATCCCCACTGAGAAGGAAAGCAATCCAATACAGGCTATGTATATATAGTTTTGCAAAAGACTTCCATAATAGCTTTGTTGTGAAAAACTAACCATATTTCCCTCCATCCTATCCTCCCACCCCACTTATTCTGTTCTCTCTTTTGACCTTGTCTCTCCCCAAAAGTGTTTAATTCTAATTACTTCATCCTCTCATTTGAACTCCCTTCTATCATCCTCCTCATCCCACTGGTCCCCTTCTCCCCTACTTTCCTATAGTGTAAGATAGATTTTCATACCTAATTGAGTGAGCATGATATTCCCTCCTTAAACCCAATATGAAGAGAGTAAGCTTCACTTTTTCCCTCTCATCTTCTCCCTTTTCTCCTCCACTGAAAAAGCTTTGCATTGCCTCTTTAATGAGAGATCATTTGCCCCATTCCATTTCTCCTCCAAATACATTCCTCTCTCATTCCTTAATTTTGTTTTTTTAGATATCATCTCTTCTTATTCAACTCACCCTATGCTTCCTCTATCTATCTATCTATCTATCTATCTATCTATCTATCTATCTATCTATCTATCTATCTATCTATCTATCTGTCTGTCTGTCTGTCTTTCTAGATGTGTGTGTATATAATCCCTCCAACTACTCAAATACTGAGAAAAATTTCAACAGTTACAAATATTATCTTTCCAAATAGGAAAGTAAACAGTTTAACTTTAGAAAATCCATTATGATTTCTCTTCCCTGTTTACCTTTTCATGCTTCTCTTGACTTGTGTTTGAAAGTCAAATTTTCTATTCAGTTCTTATCATTTCATCAAGAATGCTTGAAAGTACTCTATTTCATTGAATGACCATTTTCCCCCCTAAAGTATTATATTCAGTATTGCTGGTAGGCTATTCTTGATTTTAATCCTAGTTCCTTTGACTTCTGGAATATCATATTTCAAGCCCTTTGATCCCTCAATGTAGAAGCTGCTAGATCTTGTGTTATCCTGATTATATTTCCACAATACTTGAATTGTGTTTTTCAAGCTGCTGGCATTATTTTTTTTCCATGACCTGGGACCTCTGGAGTTTGACTACAATGTTCCTAGGAGTTTCTCTTTTGGATGTATTTCATGGAGTGATTGGTGAATTTTTTCAACATTTATTTTGCCCTCTGGTTCCAGAATATCAGATTTTCTAGTTCTAGAATATCAGTTTTCCTTAACAATTTCACAAAAGATGATATTTCGGCTTTTTTTTCTCTTGATCATGACTTTTAGGTAGTCCCATATTTTTAAATTGTCTCTTCTGGATCTAATTTCCAGGTCAGTTGTTTTTCCAATGAGATATTTCACGTTATCTTCTATTTTTTTATTCTTTTGGTTTTGTTTTGTAATTTCTTGGTTTCTCATAAAGTCATTAGCTTCCCTTTGCTTCATTCTAATTTTTAAAGAACTGTTTTCTTCAGTGAGCTTTTGAACCTCCTTTTCCATTTGGCTAATTCTGCTTTTTACAGCATTCTTCTCCTCGTTGGCTTTTTGGACCTCTTTTGACAATTGAGTTAGGCTATTTTTAAAGGTGTTATTTTCTTCAGCATTTTTTGGGGTCTCCTTTAGCAAGCTGTTGACTTGCTTTTCATGATTTTCTTGCATCATTCTCATTTCTTTTTTCCATTATTTCCTCCACCTCTTTTACCTTATTTTCAAAATCCTTTTTGAGCTCTTCCATGGCTTGAGAACACTGCATATTTATTTTGGGAGTTCTGGATGCAGAAGCCTTGACTTCCTCTGATGGCCTGCATTGTTCTTCCTCATCTGAGAGGATGGAAGAAAATATCTGTTCACCAGGAAAGTAACTTTTTATAGTTTTATTTTTTCTCACTTTTTTGGGCATTTTCCCAGCCAGTTCCTTGTTTTTGAGTCCTTTATCAAGAGGAGGGTATACTTTGGGGATCTGTAAGTTCTCAGTTCCTCCAAGGTGGCACATTCAAGGGAGAGGAGTTTACTCCTATCCTGGCCTGCACACTGCTCTGGGAGCAAACAAAGCTTTTCTGCCTAGAATCTGTGAGTAGAATTCCCTCACCACAACTGCCTGCAGCTCCACCACACCACTGATCCTCCTCACTCCAGGGCCAGGCTCAGAGCTGAGACTCAGATTAGGGGCTCATTCCAGAGGAGCTTTAGGAGGAGGGCTTCCAGTGCTGTCACTCAGAGATGAGATTTTGATCAGCTGCTCAATTTCCGCAGGGGCTTTAGGTGGAGGTCTCCCAGGGCTGCCCCTCAGGACTGAGATTCAGATCAACCTCTCAATTCCCCCAGTGGCTGCTGCTGGCAGTCCAGACTGTGCTCCCCTCTCCTGGGTGAAGAAGCCCTCCCACTGACCTTTGAAGCTGCCTGCGGCATTTGTGATTTGAGTAATCTGGGAACTGCTGCTGCTGGTGACACTCTGAAGCCTGTTCTGAGTGCTGTCCTTGCTAGGCTGCCTGGCCCACACTAGGCTGTGCTCCATGCTCAGTGTGATAGTCCCTTCCTCTTGGACTTCCAGGCTGTCCTGGGCTGGAAATCTCCTTCATTCTGTGGTTTTGTGGCTTCTGCTGCTCTAGAATTTGTTTAGTCATTTTTACAGGTATTTTATGGGCTATGTGGGGGAGCTTCTACAGGTCCATCTTTCTACTCCACCATCTTGACTCTGCCCCCAATAATTTTTAATAATTAGTAAAAAAAAAAGAGGCAAAAATAAGTGCAGAGACATTAAGTCTAGAGAAGCACAAATATAGCCAAAAACACTATTAACAATCTGTCCCTATGTACATAGGGCAGCTAGGTGATGCAGTGGACAGAGAGTGAGCCTAGAATCAAGAAGATCTGAGTTCAAATCTGGCCTCAGACACTTACTGGGCAAACCTGTAAAATAAGCTCAAGAAGGAAAAGGGAAACTACTCTAGTATCTTTGCCAAGAAGACCCCAAATGGTGTCACAGTCAGGCAGGGCACAACAACAATAACCTTATGTACATAAAACAGAGCCAGGACTAAATCCAAATCTGATAACTTTGGGCCAACCTTCTTTCCACATTTCCTCTATAGCAAGGAGACCAAATTTTCAAATAAACAAACAGAAACTTTAAATGGGATTAGGTTCTTTATATTTTTCTACTGAAACTCTGATTTGAGTCAGAAGAGAAAATCCCTGGAAGAACAATTTAAGAGGAAAGATCTATCTGGTGTGTGAAGAAGAACAATAGAAGGAGGTCCAAGACCAGAAATCAAATGTAGACATTTGTGAAAGGGAAAACAATTCATTTGCAAAGTCAGCAGTGTATATGTGTGCCCAAAGAAGCCATGAGGAAAATTGCATTATCTGTTTCACCTCAGACATAGCTTGGTGTTGGTGTTGGCTAAAAATTATTTGTGTGTGTTCTAAAAGGAACAGATTTATACAGAAAATGGAAAAATAGCATGAAGGTAAATCCCTATGAAAAGACCAACAGAATATAAGGAACCTCAGAGGTCAATTATTCTCCACTCCCTCCCTCCTTCCTCCCCGTTGTTTTACAATAAAAGAAACCAAAGACATCAGAGAGAAGGAATGTAATGTCACAGAACTCATTGATAAAATCAAGTGTTTTAATTTATTGACCCACAATTTATCTTTTTAGTCAACTGGAGTTGAGCAGTGAAGAAAAGTAAACAGAAGAACTCAAAAACAGATGCCAATTGTTGATGTACCTCTCATTTGTTGATCTCTATTAAAAAAGATATTCTTGACTAATAGTAGTCTAGATATCATTGAAATGTTATGTAAATTCATTTTTGAAGGTCACTCAGGTCAAAATGTTGACTGAATTACCTCTTCTGATCAAAAGCTTAGGGAATAAGAAGACTATTTTCATCTCTAGATGGTAAGCATCTCTCTCTTAAGAGCAGAGAAAACTGGGTAAATACAAAGAGTAGGAGAAGAAGTGAAATCCACAGTACTCTGAAGTAACTATCCTCTTAGCTCTTGACAAGTTATAACTAGAACTGATCCTTAGAACTCTACAAGGCACTGGGGGAAAAAGGATGGTAACAAGAAGCACCAATAACTTCTCTTCAACCCTTTTATGTTTTCTATAAGAATATACTTACAGATTTTTTTTTAATTTTTACACCAATAATTAATGTAAGATCTAGGAAAATATGTGCATAAAAAGTAACCCCTATATACACACTCCCTCCCAGATCTTTTTTGTTTTGCTATGAAAAGCATTAGAGTTCCACTTTCCAACAGGAGCTGTGCCTGATTTCAATTTCAAGGAACAACATGCTACACCTAGGACAAACTGATCACTTTAAGTCTCAACACCAGGCTGCTAACTCAGCCTTGGATAACTCATGTTGTTGTTCAGTCATTTCAGTTGTGTCTAATTCTCCTTAACTCCATTTGGGATTTTCTTGGCAAAGGTACTTGTCATTTCCTTCTGCAGCTCATTTTACAAATGAGAAAATTGAGGCAAACAAGATTAAGTGACTTGCCCAGGGTCCCAAGGCTAGTAAGTATCTGAATCTGGATTTGAACTCAGATCTTTCTTACTGCATGCCATGTATACTATCCACTGAATCACTAAGCTGCTCTTTGGCTAAGCAACAACTTCCTATTTTCTCTCAGCTTTCTCTCTGCTCTGGAGGGCTAGAAGGAGGTGCACTTAGCTCTTCCCAATGCTTTCCTTTAGGGAGGGCAGGGATTGCACTCACTCCACTTTCCATCTGCAACTCACCTTGGTTTCAACTCCACTGAACAAGAAGCCCCAAGGCCAGCCCCCTGATCCCCAAGCATTTCTAGCTTCCTTTTACGTATAATCTTCCACCATTAGATTGTAAACTTCTTGAAGGCAAAAACTTTCTTTCTCTTATTTGCATTTCCAGTGTTTAGCATAATACCTAACATAGAAGTGTTTAGTAAATGTTTATTGAATTGAATTTATTTAACTTTCTTGATAACGAGATATAAATATAATGAGAGGGCATAATAGGGATGAGGCCCACTTTTCAAAGAAATAAAAAGAGTAAATTTTAAATTAGTTTGAGGTTGATGTTAAAAGGTAGCATGTTTCAGTGTATAGAGAGCTGACATTGAAGCTGAAAAGACTTGAGTCCAAGACCTGCCTCTGACATATATTGGCTATGTGACCCTGGATAAGTCACTTAACTCCTCAGGACTCTAGGCTATTCTCAAGGACTGTAAATTGCAAAAAAAAGCTTCAATTTGCATTGCAGAAGAGAGTTCCCTTATCAATGAGTTACCTATACCAGTGGAATCATGGGTCCAGTGCCTATTCTTGGACTTTTTATCCTGGTGTAGCATAATGTGCCACTGAATGTAATCTGAATGCTTTGTTTTTAATCACTATTTTGCCACTTATCACTCTTGTGATCTCAGGCAAATCTTTGGATCTCAGTTTCCTCCCCTATAAAAAGAGATAGGAACTAGGTATTCCTTAAGGCCCCTTCTAGCACTGATTGGTCAAAAATAAACATTATTAACAAAGATATTGGGGTATGGTTCACAGAAAATAGGACAGTACAATAAGTCTTAGAAAACTCTTATCTGAGATATGGAACTCTAATTCTGGAATATTTAAAAGGATTAAACCAGAGGGGGAAAGTAGGCAGGGAGATTAGCCAGATTAAAGAAATGAGTTCCAATGGTAGAGAATTTCTACAAAGAGAAATTGTTTCATAGGGACTTAATGGAACAGGAGATGAACATTACACTACATGTGGAAAATAATATCATTATACACAAAGTTCAGTAATTTGAAAACCAAGATATTAGAAAAAATGAAGTTTAAATGAATAGTTTCATTTTACCTTCTGTATTATACAGGATCATTTGAAAACAACCACCTTTTGATCCCATTTAATCCATCAAAGAATCTCTTAATAACCCCAATTATTTCTCTATGGGAGAGGAAGACTTGGTGACACTGCAAACAAAATACTCTTTTAACTCTTTGTGGGGAAGGAGAAGGTAGGGATAGAGAATATACACAAGTAAGCAAAAGTTCAGACTTCTTTTCCCTGATGACTGATATGTAAGAGTTAAAATAGATTTCAAAACTAGGTAACTTGATAATTATTTGTAGTTGTTTTTATTCAGTCAATATTAAGTTGATCTCTTCATTTTAGAAAATGAAACAATATTTGTGATATTATATTTAGGACAATGAAATGGAAACTTCATTTTCAATAATCCTTACTTAAATAGAGACTTGGTTCCATTAAGAATCCTCTAAAATCTGAAAGTGATATTAGAAGCTGTGGGATCTAATATGAAGAAGGCATTTCAAATGAACAAAAAGCTCTCCCTATGATCAACAGAGATATTAAAAACAAATTATAATTCAAATAGAATATTCATATAGCCTTTCAGGAAACAAAGGGTTTTTCTCCACCTTTGAGGATTTTAGGATGGATTGCCTTCGTCAATTTCTACAAACAATTTAAAATCCTAAATTTCAGTTTCAGAAATGACTGGTATATTCATAGCTTTTTAAAGTTGGATAGAGTCTTGGAAATCACCTGTCCAATTCTCTTATTTTATAGAGGAAGACATTGAAGCCTGTAGTATGTTGTTTCAGTTCACACAGTTAATAAGTACCTTTAACTCTCACTCTCAGATTCAAAGACAAGTTGCTTTTTCCTCTTTTTATACTATGGGATACCTATACTACATACTTGTACCATATTTCACACTGCCCTCTCATTCTCCATACAAGCAACAACAATATTCTATAGTCAAGGTAGGAATTAGTTTAAGATTTTAAAGAATTTTCACACAAACTACTTTTTCTTTGCTATTATTGTCTCATTCCTAAACTTTAGCAAGAAAGCATTAAATTGAAATGAAACTTTTAAAAAGTATCAGAATCTACTCTTTAATAGTGACCTAGAGTAAGCTATTGGAAAATTTTTTAAATTTTATACATACGTATGCACAAGTGGCTATATTGCTCACTAATTAATTAGTCTGTAATCCTTCACCAAATGAATTGTTCAGTTCCTCAGAGTTACCACTATTAAAGAACCTGTGCTCATTAACAGGAATTCAGACAGGGAAATACAATTTCCACCTCAGGATAAGAAACTAACCTATTTCTATCTGAAGTAGAGGTAAAAATATCGTAACTTCATCATTTAACATTTAATAACTCATTACCAAGAAACCGTGGTTTAGATATGACCTAAATTCTCTATAATTTTGTTGAGATCATTTCATCTTCTTCAACTGTGCCATTAATTTCCTGATTTTTAGCATTCTGTTTCTATCAGTTTCTAGTTACATCTTGACATGGGGTCCATCTGGAATTCTATTCCAAACTATATATCCTCTCCAAGTCATAAATGGCTACTTACTTTCTTCTAAATCTCAGTCACTCCTTTCGGTTTATTCTTTCTCCTTTTGAATTTTAAAGAGGAATTAGTAGGAGAAGCCCTGCACAAAACTACTTTAACTAGATGCTGTAGAGAAAGCAGAGAGCTATCATATGGCAGAAGGGGCAATTGAGAGGCACAGTAAATAAAACACTGGGCTTGGAATCAGGATGAGTCATCTTCATGAGTTCAAATCCAGCCTAAGATGCTAGCTGTGTGATTCGGGGCAAGTCACTTAATCTGTCTGCCTCAGTTTCTTGTCTGTAAAATGAGCTGGAGAAGGAAATGGCAAACCGCTCCAGCATCTTTGTCCAGAAAACCCTAAAACGGAAAATCAAACAACAACAAATATTTCCTCCAGACTCATGAAATTCATGTATGAAGATGAAAGGTTATAATAGTCTTCTTTGCTTTCAAGGCCTTCATGGGAAGAAGCATAATTCATAATATGATATTGCCCAACCTTCCCAAAACAAGATGCTAATTAATTATGGTTACATGCCTAACTGCATAAGGAAATTTGCAAAATGAATACATGCTTGAAAAATGTGTAGTTTTCTAAAAGAAATGGCATGTAGTTTTTTGTGTAGTGATTTGATTGGGTCTTGAGATGTGTGTGGAGAGGTGTTTGACAACTCCAGAATCAGCATATTTTGTGCATCTGTACTCCAAAATCTCTAATTCATAAGACCCCACTAATCTGTATGCTTTCAATAGTTATCCAGAGTACACAAGTGGCTCAAAGCACAGGCTATTACTGAACTAGTCTGGTATGAAAAGTAGTAACAAAACAGTCTCTCATAAAACTGGACCATATTTTCCCACACATACAGTCAATACACATGATCTACTATGTGCCAGGCATTGTGCTAAGCAAAAAAAAAATAAAGCTAAGTAAAAGTCTCTTCTCTCAAAGAGCTGACAGTCTAGTGTGAAAAGTAACATGTAAATAACTATACAGAAATAAAGTACACACAAGAAAATCTGGAAATAATTAACAGAAAAAAAGACAGAATTTGGGGGAATCAGGAAATAGAGCCTACATTAGTGGGGAAAATCAGCACACATACTGAGTGCACTAGTAGAGGAATACTGACACAAAGAAGATTCCCCAGCAAAGACAGCTAAATGTATTACTATTAGGACTCCAATAACTTTTCTTTTCTCAAAGTATCCTCATGCTGCTCTCCTTAGGCACAGATTATCTGTTCATTAGGTCTCTGGCTCTCTCCTGAGTGCAGGATCTCCTAAAGGAAAGATTGTTTTAGTAGCACAAGCTGCTATTGATGATTGAGGTGGAGGGAGAAAGAGCAATACCATGATACTCCCCTTCCTTATACTCAAGGAGAGATACAAAGGAAAAGGTGAAAAGTAATTCCTTCTCAAGAGTCAGGTTCTACTTCCGTAGCTAGCTCTTTCCTCCAATACCAGAAATGACTCCCCCCTGCCCAGGGGTGGGGGACATGGAGAGGACAGAAAAAGAAAAGAACTTTGCCCAATTCATGTTACACATTAATGTTCTCAGCAATCCCGACAAACAGAAAACAAAACATATGGCTTAGTGCCCCTGTGCATTTTTTAGCATCCTTCACCAACATCCTTCCTCACTACATAGACATTTTCTCAAACACACAGCAAACAATAAAATAGAAATGGTGCTTTTAAAGTGTGTAATACTCTGTCAGGGGCCATCTCCACTCATCCTGATCTAAATCTTACCAATGGACCTAGATAGCTCTAGAGGAGAAAGTGACTTTGTACAGCCCTGACTCTCGTAATCCAATTTACCTTCAAGTCATAGCATCATCTTCCTGATGCCATGGTCCTCTTCAAGAATGAAAGACACACAACAACAATACTTGGTTTCTTAATATTTAACTGTGTGAAGAAAGAATCTGAAAATAAATTGGGCAGCCCTGATTATGTGTGAACTTCTATAGGAAATACATTAATTTTCAGTTGCATTATTCCAGGGAGGACAAGTTAAAGGAAAATAGGGAGAGGAAAAGAACAAGTAGGAAAGAAATGGGGTAGAGGGAAGGGAGAAGGGAGTAAGCATTTATATTGTGCCTACAAATGTCAGGCACTTAGCACAGTTGCTAAGCACTTTACAAATATTATCTCGTTTGATTCTTACAAAAACCCACAGAAGAAGATGCTATTTTGCAGTTGAGAGAACTCAGGTTGTTCTGACACCTCTGGGTCAAGTGACTTGCCCAGGGTTATATGATTGGTGACTGAAGCCAGATTTGAACTCAGGAGGCAGAAGAATAAAGGGGAGGAAAAGGAGAAGAAAGAGGAGAAGGAGGAGAAAGAAGAGGAGGAGAAAAAGAGGAAGGGAGGGAAAGATTTAAATCAAAAGACTATGCTCCCTATAAAAGATTGAAACTTGAGTCATCCGTTTTTATTAAAAGCAAAAAGGTTCAAACTAAAACTCTTGTAATAATGATTATTTTTAAAACTGGGAAGTCAATGAATAAATGCAAAAAAGAAAAATGTCAATATAATAATATTAAGAGTGATAGAAATAATTTCTCATTAACAATAATACAGTGATAAACACTGAAGAGCAAATCTGAATAACGCAAATAAATTTCAAGTGACTTAGTTATGTCAAATAAAAAGTTTGCAAGTCAAGTGTTAACAACTGTCCCAGAAAGCATTTAATATAGAATATCAAAAATCAAATAATATTCAGATACCTACTCCTTTGGTGGCACAGTAGAAAAGCTCCAGGATGGGAGTCACAAAGATCTAAATAACTTCAGATCTGACCTCAGAAACTTATTAACTGCACAACTCCAGGCAAATTATTTAACCTCTGTTTTGTTCAATTTCTTCATCTGTAAAGCAGGGATAATAACAGCATCTACTGAACAGGGTTGCTGTGAGAACCAAATAAAAATAAATGTAAAGTGTTTATCATAGGGTCTGTTACACAGCAGATGATATAGGAATTTTGGCTATTGTTATCATTATTTATTTTTCCTCCACGGTCAATAATGTCCCTAATGTCATTTTTTATGAAAATTCTAACCTATGATTTGGATGAAAGTATACATGTCTCAGATGAAAGGTAATTGAGGGGGAGGTAGCTAATATGTTGGTTGACAGCACAAAAGATTTCAACAGGCTAGAATGACAAGAAAGATGACATTTTAATAAGGGTACATGTAAAGCCTTGTACTTGATTTGAAAAAAAAAATCAACTCCACTAGAATACAGGCGCGATATAAATGAGTCCAGAGTATATCATGACAGTCAAAAAAGTCAAAATTATTGTGTTTTCAATTGGTTTTCAGTCACATCTGACTCTTCACGATCCCATTTAGGGTTTTCTTGGCAAAGATACAGGGATGATCTGCTATTTCCTCTTTCAGCTCTTTTCACAGATGTGGAAACTGAGGCAAACAGGGTTAAATGACTTGTCATACAGCTAGTAAGTGTCTGAGGCCCCACAGTACTCTAATTTGGTCATTTGACCCCTATAGTACACTGATGCATTTAAGCACTTCCTGCCTAAGGTGACCATTCTGATCTGGGGAGTTGATACTTCAGTGAAAAGAACTGAGAGGACTAGAGGACACTTGGAAACAAGATTCAGAGGAGCACATAATGATGCCTCTTAGTATTTGAAAGACTACCACAGATTTAAAGCTGGAAAGGGTCATAACCCAAGGCATCAATTGTATAGATGAGGAAACTGACACCCAAAGAGGTAAATAATTTTCCCAAAGCTGCCCAATAAAAGGGAAGAGTTAGAGGGGTATAGTAGGAAATGCACTGGATTTGGTGTCAAAGAACTTGAGTTTGGCCATCTGCACTATTACTGCTACTTACACGACTTCAGACAAACTATTTAACCTTTTAAAATCCTTATTTCCTCCTTTGTGGAATGAAGGGGTTGGGCCAAGTCATCCTCTAAGGTCCTGTCTGGATTATCACCTTTCCTAATATACCACACTCTATACAAAAGAGAGACTAGGTTTTGTATATTTTATATACTTTTTAAATATTTTTGAGGTTTTTTTTTTGTTTACCAAAAGACAAAAATTGTAACCCTCAGGGAATCCAGAGGAAACTACAGATTTAAGAAAAAGTCTAGATGTTTAAAAAGGTATTTTGATAGAATGTTAAAAGTTATGCCAATAGAACCTATATCTATAAATAGGGATGAGAAATTTCTCTACTACATATTTTATCAAACCTGAAGATAGGATCCCTAAAACAATAAGATATAATAATTGATTAATTTGTCAGGTACGACTCCAAAATATATGTTAATGGTCCTCTGAGGTATGCAAACCAAGACCTGTCAAACATTACTGACCACAGGCTAATTTATCTATAAGAGTATTTGACCTCCTAAAGTCACCAAAATAAACTGCAGCTTTTCAGCCTCCATTAAAGAGGCAGGATTGAAACCTGGGTAGACCAGTGTTAAAAAAAAAAAAAAAAAAAAGGTTGTTCATAGTACACAGAACTTTTATATCCTAATACTTGCTTTTCTATATCATAAGAATTGCTTGTTTGAAATACTAGGAATATAGCATTTTTCCCAAAGCAAAGAAAATAAACATATGTATTTGCTGTTTTTGTATTCAAAATATTTGTGATTCCTAATTTAAAAACAGAAGATAGCCAAACATCAATAAACAAAAATCATATTTTTTTTCTTGAAGTCATAAGAATATTCTAATGTGTGACAGGAGACAAAAAAGAGAGATTTTATTCATCTGTAACTGATGTACGAATTTTAATTTCATCCTGGATAGAATACTTTGGATTTTGGTGGATTTCTTATTTCATTCATTTTGACACTCTCTCCTCTTACAAAGATCAAAACTCATTCATATTTTCATCTTGTATGATTATTGTTCACAATTTCCCAAATATCCTCTAGAGAAAATCACCCCACTTGATAGAAGCTATTTTCCGGTTCTTTTTAATACCTCAGCAATGCCAATGTACCCCTTGGTGCATCCATCTGTTACTATTCAGCCTTGATACAGGAATTTTTATCCACTTCTCCTATGAAAATTATTGATTTTAATAGATCACAGTCCCCTTATAGCCAACATATGGTTCTCTATTGCCCTTTAAGACATTTGTGATCATAATTTTCCCTACATTATGATGTTCAGTGATTTAGATGTATACCATAATCAGTACAGTGCTGCTATTGCAAAAACAACAGGATTTTAAGAGTATTAAGTAGGCAGGATTGAGAAAAGTTCCTAAATTTGATTTGTCCCAACCTTCATCTCAATTATAAATGTGACTTGTTGTTCATTTTTAGCACCATCCAAGATATTCATATTAATGAATTAAATCAGTAGGCTGCTATTTAGCTGTAAGTCATAGGCCCCCAGGATGGATGGTTACACTAATCTTCAGTCTGCCATTGAATACCTTTTTAGTATTATGAAATCTTCCTTTTTTTTGAATTTATGCAGGGAATTTTCCATAATATTGATAAATATCTTCTACGAGCTTGTATCTCCTCATTTAACCTTATCCTTTATAGCAATACTGGGATCAATTTAGAAAATTATCTCTTCAGTCAAATCTGTCATGGAGTTTTATAGATTTTTTAATGTATAGTAACAAAATATCTTGGTGGAGAACCTTCAAGATTAAATTTTATTCTCCCAAGTCAATATTTGCTTAAAATCAATAAATAATAAATACAGTGGGGGTAATATAGCATTCATCTTTCAGTCAACTGTGTGAACTGAAAATGCTGTCTGAGATAGAAAAGCATCCAAACAGGCCTTCCTAGAAGTTCCTTCTCATGTTACATCAAGGATACTACTGATTACAGTAAATACTGTAAATCTTTCATAAGTATTTGACAATGATGAGAAAGTTGATATTTGGTCCAGTTATTCTTGATAGCTTTTCATTCACTTTTGCTGTTAGTTGTTAATAAAAAAAAATATTTTCTGATCTTTTCCATCATTTAGAAATTTTCTAACTCTGCATGTTCCTCCAACTCTTATACTACTATTGCTTCACTTTATCTAGAGGACAGAGAGTCAAATTATCATTATCCTTATGAATTATCATAGAAACTCCATTTACAATTTGACTGATTACCCTAAAATAGCTAGTTTAGGGAAGTAAGACAAATTTATTGAATTGGCAGAAGAGTTAAACTGACTCCATTCACCAAACAAAATTCCACTGAGTTAAAAAGTGAAACTTTATCAACTTGTTACTAAATGGATGCTTTTGAAATAAATAACATTTTATTTATTTTTGTTAAAAGAATTTTGGTGTTCTATATCCTGATCATTTGAGTGTATCCTGTCTATCAAACTTCAAAAGACCAGTGTGTGCATATCAACCATAATATATCTAATGGATGTATCAACATAAAAATTAGTACTCTTTGTGTTATGAATCGTTTTCAGTGTTTAATGATAGATTGTACTAGGTCATCTTTCAGATCTCTTCTTAAGCTAAAATCTGAGACCTAAATAATCTCTTTGCTCTTCACTCTGTAAGAAGAACAATACAGTTATTTTCACACCGACTTTTAGATGAGGAACCTAGGAATGAAAATGTTGTGACTTGCTCAGTCATATATTTTTTTAAATGATCAAAAACAAGCTAGAACTTAGATTAATTTACTCATTGTCCATCTAGTTATCTTTCTATTACATGGCACGAATAATTCTATTATCTTAATTTGCACTTGAAAGCATTCCATTAAAATTATTTTTCAAATTTGATTTCAAAATTTAAACTTTATTATAGAGCCTAAAATAAAGGCTAAAGAAGGTGCAGGGAAATTATTTGCCTATACCCTATAAATAATCATGTCCAAATTGGATTTTAACATTTCATCCTGATTGATTTATTTTGATGGATTAGTCATGCTTATATCAATACATAATTTTTCAGTACTACCATTTTTATCTGTGTTCAGAATCTTGAGACTTTTTCTCAAATATCACAAATTCCTTGACATGTTTGACCAAACAAAAGAACAATGAAGACAATATAAGGCAGTCTTAATAATTAATTTTTACAATCCTTTACCTTGGAAAGTTATAATGAAAAGAGATTTAGAAAAAAACATGAATTGATTCAAAAAGACAATAAAGATTTAGTTCAACCCAGGATACCGAAAGTGTCTTTGAAGGAACAGGAAAGAAAATTGGACATTTCAATTAGTAAAATATTTTGTATCTAAGATACATTTCCACTCTATTACAATGAGAAAAGTTATGGTACCAATTATTATTTTTTAAAAAAAATTCTGTTCATAAAGGATTATTACTAGCAAAAATTAAGGAGAAAATGTCCCTTGAAATACTATTCTGCCTAAAATACATAGAAAAGTTAGTTAATTATGAGTTTTGTCAAGTATTTACTATATTAACTTATACGCAGAGATTATTTCAGTGGAATGAGCACTGAATTTGGAGTCAGAAGACATGGGCCTGAATCTTGAATCTGCTCCTTATTCTCTCTGACACCAGATCAGAGACTCTTTGAACATCCTCAAGTCCCTGATTTCTGAAATGAGGCAACTGAACTAAATGACCTGTAAGGTCATCAAGCCGTAAATCTATGATATCATATAATACTTTCAGGTCTATAAAGTACTATCTAACCTATGTAGGTTGTTCAAATCATCTCCATTTTACAAATGAATAAACTGGGGTTTAGAAAATTTAAATAATTCACCAAATATTACACAATTATTAAATACTAGAGCTAGGATTTAAATCCAGGCTTTCTGATTCCAACTCTCTTTCCATAATACTCAGCTGCTTCCAAAATACTTAGGAAATGAACAAAAGAACATTTGCAAGGACCATTTTTTAAACTGTTCATTTTCACTAAGTCCATTTATACTGACTTGTATACTTCTTTTGTTCTGTCTCTTTATGAACTTTATTCATTTAATTAAGGAAATATCTTAGAAATTTCATATTCCCACGTGTTTTCAGTCAGTCTCATTCCATACTTTTTATCTCTCACACACACTGTATCTTATACTGTTTCTGTTGTGAATTTTTCTTTTTCTATCTCTCTCTCCACCTCTACTCTCAGCAAAGTGGAAAAGATTCTATAATCACAAAATCTCTCATATCTTATGCCTCTCTACTCAATATTACAGTGCCCCAACCCTAGATCAGGTTCTCATTTACCTCTTTGTACATACTATTGTAATGGTTTCTAACTGATCTTCCTACTCGCATTCTTTCCAGTCAGTTAGCAAGCATTCATTAAGTACCCACTATGTGCCAGGCACTGTGCCTACCTACCATGAGGTATACAAAAAAATGCGCAAGTAGTTTCGGATCTCAAAAGATCACATTCTAATGGAGGAGACAACATACAAACAATTACGTACAAACATGAAATATATACAACAATTTGAAGGTAATCTCCAAGGAAGGCATCAGCATTTTTCTCTATTATCCAATTTTTAGACTGTTGCCCAAATAATCTTTCTAGAGTAATGGTCTGGTATTAACTCCTCTGCTGGGAAGTCTTTAGTAGTTCCCCCAGTTTTTCCACATGAAAAGATAATTCCTTAGTAGGACATTTAAAGTCTTCCATAATAAATCTTAAACAAGCCATTCCAGGATTGCTGTAACATACACTTCTTGATTTTTTCTGCTCCCTATTCTCAACTTGTCCTTTCCTGTTTCTTTATCTTTGCTCACGAAATGAATAACACTCCTGAATGTGAAATGGTTTCATAGCTTTGGCTGATGAAATCTTCCAATTTCTTTAAGGCTTTGCTCAGGTTATACCTCCATGGAGATTTTCCTGACTTTCTATTTATAAGCCAGCTCTCTCTCCTTGAATTTCTTATGCTACTTTGGACCTTTCCTTCACAGCTATACTATAATTTGTCATACATTTATCTGAACATTTCTCTTATTTTTCTCATTGTTGGCAAGTTCCTTTAGATCAGAGATTGTGCCTTTGCATACTTTATGATAATAGCTGGCATTAATAAAGTACTTACTATGTTCCAGGTGCTACACTAAGTGCTTTACAATTATTATCTCATTTGATTCTTATAATAACCCTGAGAGCTAGATGTTATTATTATCCTCATTTTAGAGGTGAGAAAACTGAAGCAAAGACAGGATAAGTAACTCTCCCAGGGTCACACAGCTAGTAAGTGTTTGAGACTGAATTTGAACTCATATCATCATGACTAGAGACCCTACGCTCTAAATACAGTGTCATCTACCTACCTCTGACATTATGTACTACATCTAGTAGGGTTTCAAATGTTTTGAATCACAAAAAATTAAAACTGGAAATATTCAGTGGCAGGAAACATGCAAAAAGATTAAAGAAGCTTTAAAAACATTTTTTTAAATCACCAAGCCTGCAAAAATTCCTTTTGATTTATAAAGTAACATTAGCTGCACACTTATTTGCTAAAGGCATTTTGTCCTTTCCAAATCAGTGTGCTCTTTCTATTCCGAAACAAAAAGCTCATGCACATATGCCAAGCACTAATGTATGTAAGAATGTCTTCTATAAGACAGAGATGGTATATTTGTAAGATAAAGTACCACCTTCACAGTCTGACATGAAAGATTATCCGCAATCTCCTTTAACCTCTCTATCCAGCCTCACCTGCTTATTACATCACTTCCCATACTCTATGTTTCAGACAGAAGGGACCACCTGCTCCGCTAAGAATTTGAGATACTCTTTCTTAGCGGTGCAGCACCACAGGGTATCTTCTAACTCTCCAATATTCTTCATCTGCTTCTCTAGGAATCCTTATCAGACCTTCAAGGCTCAGTAAGTATCACCTCTTTTAGGTGGCCTTCCTGCTACTGTAAGATCATAGTGTTTTCTCCTTCCTTAAATATTTCTGGAACATTTTCCTTGGATCCTTTTGGTTCATTTTCACTCTTAATCTTTTACTATACTCATCTATGTAAATGTCCTATCCCCTCAATAGAATGGATCCTTGAAGTCTTTCCCCCCCTTTTCTTGTCCCTTCTAACACTGTGCCTTACACATAGCAAGTACTGAATAAATGTTTATTGAATACAATATTAAATTTGTTAGACTTTTTAAAAGTTGTTCATTACGTTCATTGTTCAGATACAAGGCCACATGGTAATTTTCATGGCTACTGCTAAGGCAATTTCAGTGTTGTAGAAAAGAAAACTACTGGCATTGCTGCTTTATTGGATATTTTCTCATTTAGGTGCATTACATATTGGCATGACATCAAAATATAGCATCTCAGAATTATGCAAGATAATTTACCTCCTCTTTTGAGAAAGCTATTAGTCTGTAAACCATGAACTGCTAACTTTTATTACCACTTTTTAAAACATATCTCAAGCTTATTTTGAACTGAGTTTATAATTCCTCATACACATACATGTGTACACTAGTATACATATAAGCATGAACTTAAAAAACAATTGTAACTTTATTTCAAAAGAATTTGTTCCCTTTGTAGTCCAATATGCTTTATTTTATGTATTTAAAAACATTAATCTGAAGAAGGGGCTCTTGGCTAGCCAAAAGGATCACACACACAGACACAGACACAGACACAGACACAGACACACACACACACACACACACACAAGCTTAAGAATCACTGGTCTAAGTACAAAGAGTATCACATTCTAAATGACCTACACACATTTATATTATACATACAAATATAGATATGTATGTACATATATGTATATACATATTTAACAATGCAAATATTTATTAGTGAACTTCAATTATCATTGCTTAAATAAATAACATATTTAAAAATAAATAATGCCATTGAAATTTCAGATCTCAGAAGCATAAATTTTTAATTTAGATTCTTCCATAATAAACAAATTTTATAGAATAAATTATCATAAAAAATCGACCTTAATTAAAAACATAAGATGGAATCATTTTGAAATGACCATATGATTTTCCCGTAGCTAGCATATAATTAAAAATGTACAGTTTTACAGCAACAGAAAAATAGTTGCAAGTGGATTTAGTATCAGTCTTGTCTATCAAAGCAAGGGAAAATTAGTGTGTTCAAGAATTCCAATCTATCTTTCTCCCTGAATTACCTATCTTCTTTATACCTATCTTTATTAAAGAATTATACCCTATGTGGGCAAAAGTTCTGTCCACTTTGGAACACTTATATTGTTAAATATTTGCAAACTTCATCTTTAAAAGGATTAAACGTAGTTCACAGAAACTCAAACTATTGATTAATAATGAAATTGTTTTCCCATCCAATAGATATTACAAATACATATATACATACATATGTATATATATATATATATACATATTACAAATCAATAGGTATTACAAATAGATATATGCTTCAAGTTGAATTTCAAATGGTATGCTAAGTTAAAAATCCTAGGATTACTTTGATAGGAAAACTGATCAGAACTACACGGACTGTAGTTATTATCCAAGGTCTTTCAGAAGTACACACACAGTTAAATAGGAATCATCATTCATTCTTTTATTCTTAATTTTAGTATCTATAAAATAACCTATCACCATATAATAAATGTTTTGGTTTTTTAATGCCCTCTGTGAAGTAAGTTTAAGATGTAAAATACATGGTAACATTTTGAGTAGCAAAAAGGAGAAGAAAAATATTATCTTTTCTCCTTTCCTTTCTTCTTCCCCTACCATCATTGTAAATTCATAGGTCATGTTTAAGGTGCCTACACTTCTAAATTCTATGATCTTTTGATCCTAAGAGTAGATAATTCTTTTCCTGTTCTCCTATAAGAGATTCTTTGTACCTGTTACATGCTGTTTTAAAGCTGTGGAACAAGATTTGAATTTTTATTTTTTCTTATGCCATTTTTTTCAAGACTCAAATTTGTCATACTCAATTCAATAAACACAATTAGGTATATGGTTTAGTGCTATATGCTGAGGATATAAAGATACCCATGAGGAATTACCAAGTCGATAATATATATATTCTATGTATTACATAGACTACATATATTTGTGTGTCTATATTATGCATCCATAAGTGTGTTTTACTTCATAGTCTGTGGTGTTCAAATCAAATAATGATTACCCAGGTTGACTGGTCCTCTCAGGAGATTCAGTCTGTTTTCAGAATAGTATTCAAAGTTCTTCCAGTCTGTAACAATCACCTGTAATCACCTCCTCACCCCTACTCAGAATTGCCATATAAATAGGAACTTGAAATAATGCTTTTGCAAAGAAGCATCTTAGGTCAATATTCTTTTTGATTTGTAAATGACTTTGCCAACAAATGTTGAAATGGCAAGATTTTCAAAGACTATGACATCATTAGAAAAAACTGAGATAGATGGTTTATATAAAGTTAAGAAATATTTCTCAGTAGTTTCGCTTCTGCCATTTTGGATCATACCAAGTATTTTGTATAACCTATAACCCTAAACAGCAATTAGACGGGTTATAGTATTTCATAGAGGTTGGTAAGCCAGATTCTGAGTGAAATGAAACTGAACCTAAGACCTCCATCTGACACGTACTTGCTTTGTTCACTAGCTCTTCTTCATTCCTGGAATTCTCTCCAGATTGAACTCTGCCTCTTGGTCTCCCTTGTTGTTTTTTTAATCTTAGTTAAAATTCCACCTTCTGCAAGAAACTTTTCCCAGTTCCCCTTAATGCTAATGTCTTCCCTCTATGATTATCACTAATTTATCCTGCAATTATTTTGATTGTATATAGTTGCTTGCATGTTGTCTCTCCTATTTGGTTGGGGCCTCATTGAAAGCAGGAACTCTTTTTGCCTTTCTTTGTATGCCCAGAATTTAGGATAGTGCCAGGCATACGTAGTAGGTACTTAAATGCTTGATGACTTGATTTACTTTGCGTCAACAAGGAAGTCACTTAATTTTTCAATGCCACCAGCTGTTTCCTAAAACTCTGAGTTAGAGAAAAACCAACTATTTGCTGGTAGCATATCAATGGCTGTATTTTTCACACTGGGAGTGCAAAAGTGGGAATATGAGAGTTCCCACAACAAATAAATTACAGGTCTGGAACACACTCCTCCCGCCCCTAAAATTCAATTGAACACTAGGTAAAAAATAAATGGAAAAAGAAAAAGAAAAGTGGAAAGGTTGTCAGCAAAAGACCACTGACCAAAAGCAGAACTCAATAGGAGGCTGCTTTTTCAAACTGTTTTTTATTTGAATGGAACCCATTCCTATTTATCTCTCTTAAGTCCCATACCTTCTTTCAGCACAGAAAAGGGGTCTGTGCTGGAGGTGGGGGTGAAAGAGAAGAAGGTAGGAATTGACAGGAAATCTAACATACATTGAATGCATACATTATTTGTACATATGTTTATCCATACATGTGTATATATGTAGGTATATGTATGCATGTATGTGCGTGTTTATATATCTGGAGGGTAACAAACATACACACCTATGTGGGCCTCTTTATGTAGTTTGTTATGCATGTGTGTGGGTATATGTGTGTACATGTATATATATGCACACACACATATACATACATTGCATGTGTTTATATAGATGAACATATATACATATACATATCTCAGGAATGACAAGAGAAACAAATATCTCCAGTTGTACTGGAATTGAATTGTATACAAATAGACAACTATTTTAATTTCTCTTTATGCAAGGAACTCTTTAAAAAGCAAATGCGTACATTAGGTCCTAGGATTCTAAAATTTAGAGCCATAAAGGAACGAAGGAGGAAACTGAGGCTTAAGGAGGCCGTCATTTGCCAAAGGTCACATACAGTTAGCAGAGTCTGGATTTCAAATAAGATCCTCTGAATCAAAATCCAGTGCTCTAACTTTACACTCAGTGATTTAGACCTCCATTTTCCCAGTGCAGTCCCCTCCCCCGCCACAACCTCAAAATTTAGAATTCTGAAATAGTAATAATGAAGTCTCATGAGAAAACTTTATAGTATTGGTCCTATTCACCTTAAAAAAATCAATGTAGGCATGAGTATTAAAAACGGAGAAAGCCCTTCTGTATCAGTTTTTCATTCCACATATCAATTTTGAAAACTACATTAACTAATTTCATTTGTGCATTTTTTTGGCCAAACCCCCTCATTCTATAAACAATTTTGGCATAAGAGTTACCTGAATAACATCCTTGAGTAGAACACTAAAAAGGAGAAAAGAGTTTATTTCATTGATTCACACAGCTTTTATTATTTCATGTAAAGAAAAGAAAAAAAAAATCTGGGTTCCAGAATATACATGCCAGACAAAAACTCTAAATTATAAATTAAAGACAGCTGAAAACTATGTAAACACATCATCTCCTTAACAATGCCGTTATAGAATGATTCTCAATAATTCATGTCATAAAGAAGTTCTTTTTTTTTTTAAATCATCAGGTTCATTATGACAAATATTGAGCTTTCATTTTATTACTAATCAGATTTACAAACTCTAATCAGGTCAATATTTTAAAAAATAATTCTAGTAAAAATCTGGTCTCAGAACAGATATCACATTCCCTGAAGAGAATATTTGGTATGTTTGGTTTTTTAAAAAGACTTTGATACCCCCCCCCCAAAAAAATTCATACTCCATTGTTGGTTTGACTTTGAATTTGCATAAGATCTGAAAAAAAAAAGGAAATTATACCTTCTAAATATAAATGTCATATTAAAGCAGACCTACCCATGCAATGTGTTATTAATGACCCTTGGCATGATAGCATAGATGTTCCTAAGTCACTGTACACTTGTGGACTGTATGTGAAATAGTCATTCATTTGAGTACAAAAGCCATCAGTGCTTACTAAAAGTACAAAGCTATACAAAACTGATTATTTCATCCACTGCTCATAATCTTGACTTGTAATTCTGAAGAAGAGAAAATATATCAAGGAAAATGAAAAGATTGATGGCTTGAGGTCTCAATTTTCTAAAAATTATGCATTATGTTATTATTCTCTGAAGATAATTTGGTAGAAAATTAAGCTATAAATGATGACAGAAAACAAAAATAAGATGTGGATTCACCTTTGCTTGGAATAGAATGAAATCGTTCCTCTTTAAATTTCTTTATTAGCTGTTAACTACTGGAAATATATTTTGAACATGATTTAACCCTTTTTAAGTTAATCAGACCTTCCCTCTCCTTAGTTTTCATCTGTAGCAACTAATGAAGCTTCCTCTTAGACTGGTGTGAAAAACATAGCCTTTTAACCAATCACTTACAAAAACACAATAGCTCATAAGTATATTACAAGTATCTTCTTGTTCAGTTTTTACTCTGATTCAGATAACCTACGAAGGTTAAAGAAGGCTTCAGGCCTAAATTCAGAGAATACATACTGTAGTTGTTCACTGATCCAAAATAAGTTTTTAATCCCAAAACTGTTAAATTCAATTATTCAGTTCTCTTATCATGTTACTTGTCTGAACATCATTATTGCTATTTTCATAGAAGCATTCCTGGCCTCACTTTTTCCAGCTCATTATGCACAAAGAACAGAAATTGTCAGTCTGGTAGCCATGGACTAACTGTGAACTAACTGAATTTATTCATTTACTAAAAAAGTTAAGTCAGAGCAGTATATTTCCTCTCATCCTAGAACTACCTTGATTCATGCTTCTCCATCATGAGTAGCAAATTATTTGTAAATCATGCTTATTGTACATGGAACAACTTCTCTTGTCAACCACTGCATTTCAAGGGGATTAGCATGAAGAAAGTAGACTTATGAATTCATTATCTTTTAGAGTAGATTAAATTACGACAATTTGGAACTATTGATGAATATGGCTTTCCGGTTTTTATTTAGGAACTCAAACCTTTTTTTTCTTTATCTGCTTTTCTTATGAAGAGAGATTCTACCAATGCATTTTGTGTGCCTGTGTGTGTGTGTGTGTGTGCGTGCATGTGTGTGTGGTAGGCTTCTGATTCTAAGGGACACTAATTAGTTTTAAATGGTGTTAAATACCATCCCTGCAGTTGCAAGTGCTTCTCTGGGAATTTTACCAGAGAAAAGAACTCCTGTAATTTAAAATCACTTTGTTTTCTTCATTCACAGTTATTAGTGAAACAACGACCTGTAGAACTCTTAAAAGTCCCCCCTACACATATACACCCCATACTGTCCATTGGTCTGAATGGCTACCAAGCACATGTCCTTCACCAGCTCCATCTCCCTTGGGCAATTCCCATCCCCCAAAGTGCCTCTAGCAGAGGAATAGCTTGAAGCAAGTTCAGCTTTTCCTCTCACAAAGCCTTGGCTGGCCTTAAAGGAAATTCTCTTAACAACGTGTCAATTTTATATTGGCCACAAAGACAACTTCTGTTTGGGGGGAGGGGAGGAAAGAGGGACTGGAGCTTGGCTGTCCCTTTCCACAGACAGGGATCTTTGTGGCAATCAGAAAACATTTCCTGAATAAAAAATCAACACACTCTCCCTTTGCATGGTGGGGGAGCAGGCACAAACATATAACATCACTCCCCTCACAGAGATGAAATTCATCCAGTAACTTCCCAATTGGGAAATCTATTTTCTTCTCTTCTGTCCTTGTGATTCATTCTCCTCCCCCCCCGCCCCCCTCCAAATCACTTGTTAAACATAATCCACAGCTTCAAAATCTCTATGTAGCGCCCCTGGTAGGAACTGGACGAATGCTGTAAATCACTTCTACACTTTATGTCCTCCCTCTGCATTTCCGTTATACTCTGCCTTTCCAAACAGCCCATCTCTGACACTCTCCCTCTTCCTTTGTGCTGATCAACAGGGGACAGAAGCACAGGCAGAAATCCCTTGCAGTAGACCAAATAATATGAGTCTGCTAGTTCTCATACCACAATAATAACCCTTCTAGCCAGAAGTCCAGTGGGGGAGGTAGGGCAATTAATTTGCAAGTGTGGTTTAATTGATCCCCTTCCTCCCACCCATCCCTCTGCTCCCAACATCATGTGACTTCACAGCCATTGCGACACAGTGAGCTTGTGCTTCTAGTGGAGTCCCACGTGGGCCTCTCCTTAAGGATCAGAGAGCATGTGGGGTTTATGATACAAAGCATCTCAGGTAAAACCATAGATTTTTTTTTTTTTTTTGCTTCTCCAGCCTTGATTTTCAAGATGGACAGAGAATTCACTATTGAATTTGTATATTTTGTTATTTTGTTTTATCTTTGTAAGTTTTTTTTCTTTGCCTGTTCTTTGGGGGAAGTTGGGGAGGAAGTGAACCTGAAGTCCAAAAAGAACAGGATCAGAGGATTATTTTTTCCTCTGCAAATATATTTTAAGGGATTCCACATCTTCATTCCTTGCTTCCTCTCTCTACCTACCTCCTCAGTTCCCAGACCAAGATTATCATTTGACTTCCAACCTGTGACTATATCTTGGTCAAGCTGCAAACTCAAGGAAAGGCTCAGAATTGGTACGTGCTCTCCTCTACATGTACAGACACCGACAGATACATCTGGAAGAGCTTGCCAAGCTTGGGCACGTCTCACTGCATTTCAGTCCCCAAATTTCTTCAAAAGTCTCTGTGGGTATGCCTCATTCTGATCAAACTTCTCACCCTCCCAACTCCATATTCCCAGATCTCAAATCAATAACAACCTTTTTCTTGGCATTAGGCTCACATCAGATGAATCTAAATACACCAGAAATACAAGAGGAAGTAAGATGATCTAGGCTTAACATAAAAACCTTTTTTAAGTTTTCTAAGCATCTCCCTTCTTGCTCCATCCCCCTGAACCCCCAAACCCTGTTTCCTCTGTACTTACCTTCTTTCGGTGGGCGTTTGGCTTCCCTGGTAAGATTGCAGACCTGGGTAGTTTGCAGCTCCTGGGTTAGGCAGCCCTCCGTCTGCTCATTGAGGGGAAGCACCACGTTATTTAATAACATCAGGGACTGGTCGTCTATTCCCCATTCCCCCAAATGCTGAGGACAGGTGCATTTTGTGTACATGATCCCACACGACTCCGTTCTCCCATTTTCGGATTTTAAGCAGCTCTCCAGCCAAGTGCACAATACATGGCAACCAAACTGGCTTGGGCTCACCTTGTTCAAAACCAAAAACTCAAAAAAAGATTTTTCATCTTCATCCCCTTTTTTCTGTAATCCTGGAAATTCGATTGGATATACCCGACGTATTTGAATAAAATTTTTATCATACTGTAGAAATACAAAAGCATTCTTGGAATCGCAGAGTTGCATTATAGAATGGTTATTTTTCAAAAGATCCTTTATTTTTTCATGGGAAAAATGATCAAACTGATAAGCCAAGAGAGAAAAGTTAGAGCAGCTGAAGTCCTTTTTGGAAAATTTCAGGTAAATACTATATTTGGTTGGATCTGGATTTTCCAGCGTCCAAGTGCAGTTTGTAAAGTTTTTTGGAAACATTTCACTTACAGAATACGATCCATAAATGACTCCCTTCACCAACGTGGAACACCAGAAGTCTTGGGCAGCATTAAATCCAAACATAACCAGGAAATAGGTGGAAAATATATAAATCAGCAGATTACGAACAGCCTTCATCCTATGTCATTTGGCCTGTAAAAATGCGGATGAAATTACAATGCAAAGGTAATTCTGCACGCATTGAAAAAGAAACTCCTTCCAATATTGTGGCCAGCTGTTTTCAAGATTTCAGTTAAAACCCTTTACAAAAAGAAGGGCAGGTAATTTTTATTTTATAACGCAAGGAAATTGGTCGATGCTGTGGGAACAGCGCCACCACGTGGCCATTCACAATTGTCCAATTCCCTAAATTCAAATTAAAAATAAGATTTAATAGATCATACAATGAATGTTCTTACTCATCTAACATCTATCCCTGTCAGTGAATTATAAAACTAAAAAATTAAAATAAAACTTATAGATTTCACAAAGTGTCACTAAAGGTCAATTTTAAGACATTTCAAAAATCAATTTACATGTTTCTTTCCCCCCGCCTCTCAACTGTGCAGGAAAATATATCATCTCACATAATCTAATCTGAAAATTTAGGAACAGCTGTCATTAAATTATCTCCTTAATATTAAATCTGCAAAGTTATTGCCATGAGTTGCAACCACAATTTTAAAATGCACAAATTATTATTTGTTGCAGATGGAACATTATCTCCCATATGTTCTACATGCTTTTGAAGGACCAAAGGTCTCTGTAATGATAAATTCTTGTGAGACAAAATTAATATCAATGTATTTTCTTAAAATTTTGTAAATATTATCTTGGAAAGGGCATAGATAGGCATATACATAGAAGAAAATTATTTGACATGCCACTGAAAACCAGAATTTAAAGACATTCATTTCAATGTGACATTCTCTCTTGGGATGCATAAAGTGGATCACTGTATTAGTATCTGTATCCAAAGGCGATGTCAATGAAAAATCCCTGAACCACAGTAATTGAACTGGATTGAGGGTTTTAATTGCTTTTTAAAATTAGTGCTTTTATCTAGACTTTTCTACTGTAATTTGAAGATTTGCACGACAGATGAAAGACATTTTAGATTTTCTGTCTTAGCACATTGCAGGTATTGAATGGATCCCTTCCCAGTAATGGTCCCAAACCCCTCCTATTTTGTTGTGGTTGTTGTTTTATCTTGACTTTTCATGATATAATAACCTTGGTTATATTTACCTCTGTATGTTGTTATCCAAAAATAACTTGAATGTCTTCAGCTTTAACCTTTAAGAAGTTTTTGTTGTTGTTGTTTTCCTTAAAAAATGACTGACACTTCCTTTTCCAGTTAATGTCTAGGCTGAGAAAAGTGATGCCAAGTTAATTTTAAAAGTCTTTAGACTGCAGCCTCTTCCGCTGTTCTGTAAACAGAAACAGACAGACACAGAGGCAGTTAGAGTTTTGAATCTTGGCTTTACCTAGGTTCTTCTCTCCCAATCTAAGGAAAAAGGAAGCTTCTTCCTTCCCATTGCATAACACACACCAACGCATACATACACACACACACACACACGGACAGATTGAAGTCCCTGAAGAGATCTCTGAGCTTTCCAGATTATAATTTAAACTCTTAGTCTTGACATGGGTAATACAGCACCAACTCTAAACCTCTTTATAGCTGCAGTTTAAAATAACACCAGAACTGCCACAGCTATCAAAAACACTGGCTCCTCTGTTTCCTACCAAATATATAGCCCAGAGAATAATATATTTTTTCTTGATGAAGGGAAGTTACAGAACATCTAGACGTTTAAAAGAAAGGAAAAAAAAGTTAATGGAAATTCTGAGAATAAACCCCTTCTCTCCATGTTGCACTTTGCAGGCAATGCAGGTCTGCGCAGTATTCTACAGGATAGAGTGTAGGCGTTGAAAGCCAATGTGACAATAAGTGTCTAAATTAGGAATTCCAACCATGAAAAACGATTCATTTTATAATCTGCAACTCAAAAAGAGGTCTTCTTTTTCTTCCAAATGAAACCCCCGGACTTTTTCTTCCACATAATATGCCGGAGTCCATGTCTGCAGTGCTTTGCTCATCTTGAATTAGAAAACCTGGCAAAACAGCCCTGATTTCACTTCAGCGTTTGCTCAAGCGAGCTCCCTGAAAAAAACCGTTCTTGATTTTTAAAAGCCTCAGTACACAAAATCTCATTTTGTCCTTAATGCTAGTAAAAGAATAACTGAGATGGCCTCTAGGAAGGACTGCAGGGTCAATTAAAATACCTGCTTCTCCTCTTTAAGAAATAAGGAAGGAAGGGGGGGGGGGGTGTCGGAGAATCTTGAGATTAGGTCATTTATTTATTTAGTTAGTGATCTCCTGCTGAAAAGCAAACGGGCATTTAGTTGAGCTATGTAAAACTGATTTTCTAGGTGACACTGTAGTTTTGTTGAACATAGACGGCGCCATCACTCCACTCATTTTTCCCCACTGTAAGACCCACTGACTTCCCTTATCTTAACTTCCTATTAACCTAAAATTCCCCCCCTTCATAAAATTACCCCAATCACACACAAACGTCAGATTTTCTCTGTCTCTCTGGAAATGACTCCCAATGAAGCTGATCTCTCGCAAAACACACTTCTCTAACTTTTCAACTGCGGCGTATCAGTAAATGCAGGGATTTTTGGGGGGGAGGGGGAGGATGATTAGGTGAGGGGGCTGTTTTTGTTTGTCTGTTTTCCCCTCACCCCCAGCGTCTTAACCCGTCAGTGAAATGCTCTCCTTTCGCTCCCTCCCTATATTCCAGGCTCCAAAGTCTATGGCAATAATCCCCGGTAATGGGCATAGAGAATGAATACCCCAGACCCCCTTACCTTCCACTCCGAAAGCTGAGGGAGGCTATTTCTCTAAGAGCCTAGCACAGGCACACGTCCCAACAACAGTGATGGAGAGACTCCCCTTCTGGCCGAATCACCGTTGCCCATTTTCCCCGACTCAGGTTCCAAAACCAAGATAAAAAAAAAAAGAAAGAAGGAAAGAAAGAAAAGAAAGAAAGAAAAGCACATTCACAAGAAGGAGCAAAAAAAGGAGGGGGGAAGAGAGGACACCCCCAGCGAGCCCAGAGGTTGGCGCCGTATCCAACTCAATCCAACCTCCCAAACGGAGAACGGAGGGGGTGGGAAAGCCCAAGTCGAGAGACTGCAAGGGGAAAAAAAATGGAACTGGCTTTAGAGCGACGATTTGTTTGACCAAATCTAACCCAACAGCCCGAGTAGCCAAGATGCCAAGGAAACGCCAAGGCGAGAACTCTAAGCGCTGGAGCTGCTGTTTAAGCGGGTTTGTTGGGTTGGTGGGGTTTTACTGGTATAAGATTAACAGGCTTATTCTTGTTCCTCTTTTCTCCCTCCTCCTCTTCCTCCTCCCCCCTCAGGTACTGATGGACGGACAGCGACTAGGAAAAAAAAATCCTTGGCTGATGATGTCGGAAAGCTGTTTGAATGCCGAGTGAGGAGGGAGTCGAGAGAGGGAGAGGGAGAGGGAGAGAGATAGTAAAGCTCTGTCTGTGTGTGCGCGCGCGCTCGAGCTCTCCTCTCCCTCTCTTGTGTGTGTATGAGTGAGTGTGTGTCTGTGTGTGTGTGTGTGTGTGTGTGTGTATGAGTGAGTGTGTGTGTATGTGAGTGCGTGCGTGTGTGTGCTCGCGCGCGCGCACGTGGGCGCTCTCTTTCCTCCAGTGTCTCAGGGTGCGCGCGCGTCCGAGTGCGCTGCGCTCTCCTCTCCAGCATGGGTGCGCTTGGCTGCCCTCCCCGAGCTCGCTGTGCGCTTCCACCAGCGCTGCGCTCTCCCTCTTTAGTGCTGTCTGTGGTGTTTGTGCTTGTGTGTCAGTGAGCTTGTGTGTTCTATACGTGTGAGTGTGTGTGTGTGTGTGTGTGTGTGTGTGTGTGTGTAGAGAGAGAGAGAGAGAGAGAGAGAGAGAGAGAGAGAGAGAGAGAGAGAGAGAGAGAGAGAGAGAGCGGAATGGAGAGAGAGAAACAGAGAGATGGAGACAGAGAGATGGAGAGATGAAACAGGGAGGCGGGAGTGGGGTGCGAAGTGGGGGCGGCAGAGAACGGGGAGGTGGGAAGGCGAGAGAGGGAGGAAGCCAGAAGGACTCCAGTGTGCTCCAACCGGGCCTGCACGTCACGGCTACTCAAAACTGAGCACGTCCATCCTGCAAACGTTAGTTTCTGCGTCTGGGAGGTTTTTCCAGCCTCAGTTCCCACCGAGAGGGACTGGTTGCGACCGACTGTAAGAGAAACTCGGAGATCGGGATTGAAAGAAGGGGGCGGGAAAGGGAGGGCTGAGGAGGGTGCGGGTAGTGGGAGGAGAAATAGAGGAAGGAGGGGGAAGAAGTAAATCGAGCGCTTGATCTCCCTCTCTCTTAGCAAAAACCTGTCGCAGCCCGGAGAGCTGTCAGTTGAGCCCTGAGATACAGATTAATTGATACAGTTTTCTGAGGAGAGTAAGCATAGTAGCTTTCAAACTGCGGTCTATCCCCGGCTGAAACAATAGCAATTTTCTCAGTGAGACTGCAATTAACATCTTATTTGTTCTGGCTGGAAAATGGATTTGTTCTGATCAGGCTTGGGCTCCCCAGCCTTAGACATCCTTGCATTGCTCGCTGCGTGGCTATGGGCTCATAACTTTTTTTTTTTTTTGGATATTTCCTATTTTTCAAGTTACCCTAGTAACCGGTGTGGGGTGGGTAAGGAAGTGGGAGGAAGAAGGGGAGAGAGTATGGTAAATGCATCAAATGTCTCGATTATGCGGGGTGGGCGGGGGAGGTATTTCCGTTGTTTTTTGCCTCTAGTTCAGACTGCTTGCAGAAATATTTGATGGAATAACTCCAAATAGATGCTGCAAAAGGCTATTAGCTTCTTGGTTGTTTCTTTGCCTCCAAATTCAGTTAGTAGTTTCCAAAACAAACGCTAGAATGTCTCAGAGATAGAGCTGGAAGGGGGATTCTTAAAGTGGAAATTAAAAAAAAAAAAATCCTCAGCAGAAGAAAACTCTGTTGCTTCAGGCGGAGTTGAATAAAACAATTTTCATTCATTTCCTCTTTCCTATCCCTTCCCCCCCCCCCTTCTTTTCTTCCTTGATTCTTCCTCTTGTGCAGACTAGGCAACTGGAACAGCTTGTACAAGGCAAAGCGGGGTAAAGGGGGGGGGGGGGGGGATGTCCTGGATCTCCCTCCTAGCAAATTGTTTGAGATATGATAATTTTGGTTTTGCCCCCTAATGAATATTAACATCCCACAGAGCCCCTGCCTTAGAACCAACGTCGATGGAAATTCTGAGTAATTCAGCAAAGGAAAAAAAAATTGTCATTCTCTATGCCAAACAGCTTCAAGATGTGAGAATTATCAATTACTGGATTTAGAAAGTAGATCCTACTGAAAGGTGGTACCCTTCTTGATCGGTATTTTTAATTGAATTTTCAGCTCATTATAAGTACAACTTCTTTACGATCTCTAAATGGAGGAAAAAAAATTTGTTCGGTACTTATTCCAAGACAACATTTCTTAAAGTAAAGACATTTTTCTTCTTTAATTCATTCCTACTTCGACAGAGGTTTGTATTGTATTGTTAACCTTTCACACTTAACAGATTCTGATCAGTAGTTATTGGTCAGCAATTATAATTAAGGAGAAAAGATGCTAGGAGAGGCGTAATTGTTGCTTTTGGATAAATGGGGTTGGAAAGGTCTCCTTTAAAAAGGTGAAAGTTTATGTAATACTTTTGGTTTGTTTTTGGAAGGAAAAAGATGAAAGCTTTGCATAAGCTTTTCCTAAAAAAGAAACAAAGGGATGTTGAATGTGATTATATTTCTCCTTTATTCAGAGCAATTCCTTATATTATTTTTAAATGTGGATGATCTCGATGAAGAATAGAGAAATCTCCAAAATTAAAAAAAAAAATCTTTTCACACTAACAATGATCTCTGCATAACAAACCGAGGGACAGTCTATAAAGTGGTAATACTAATTGCTAAAGCGTGCACATATATTCATTTATATTCAAGTTGGAACATGAGAATAGGTCAGAGAAGAAAACCACCCTTAATAAAGTGTTTCACCCTTCACACTATTTCCCATAACCTTCATAAATTGCAGGCTACTGAGCTAGTCTTATGATGATTGTGGTAAGGTGTATTTATAGCAGATGATATGTGGATAATAAATATGCCCAGTAGGCCATTGTCTCTAGTAACCCCATAGACATTCTGACCCTTTAATTAACTTCTTTAAGGAGGTCAGCATCAAGAACTACTAAAAGGAATTTATGTAGAATATCTGTGTCTGATCTACTGGCTTTGATGATGACAGCACATTCCAAAGGAGAGCAAAAGGGAGAGGTACCAGTGGATTGTTTTTTATTTTTTCAACTTGTATGATTTTAAATGAGAGTGGAATTGAAATAATGCCACTTAAAGAAACAAGAGTAGGAACTGACAAAGTCCTGGGTTTTTGTATCAATCAATTTTTATGATGAATTGTAATGTCTGAATAATTACCTCCCTTGCCCTCCCAAAACTTTCATTCCAAATGACACATAGTAGGTCTGCATTGTTCCCTCCATATTACAGCTGGCACAGGTGAAATCATATAGTGAAAAGTGCTTAGGACTTTAAATAAGATAACTGGGATCCAAAAATATCCTAACAATTCCCTTCAAAGGTGACTTTAGAACAATTGCTTTGTTTCTCTGGCCCTCATTTTTCTCACATGCAGAATGACTTATTTAGATTAGATGACTTTTGAAGTTTCTCCTACCTTTAAATATCTGATTTTGTACTGTTAAATTAGCTTCTACAAGTATTTATTAAACATCTATTATATGCAAGTCAGTGTACAGGAGGGAAGGGAATAAGCATTTATGTAGTATGTGCTATGTGTCAGATATTTTAAATCATGATCTCATTTTATCCTCATATCAGCCCTATGAGGTAAGTTCTATTATTATCCTCATTTTTTATTATTATCCTCAGTTGAAGAAACTGAGGCAAATAGAGGTGAAGTGACTTGTCCCGAGTCACACAGTTAGACTTGGCTATCTGAGGTGACATTTGAACTCAGGTCATACTGACTCCAGGCTTAGCACTCCATCTCCTCTGCCACCTAACTGCCTCACAAATAAGACTACTCATAAATAAGAATGTATACAGATTAAAATTAATTTTAAGGACCAGTAGTACAGCATTAATGATTGGAGTATGTGATTTCAAGAAATTCCTCCTGTAAGATATAGAACCTAAGCTGGGCTAAGGATTCAAAAAGAAGAAGTAAGGATGACATTCCAGGAAAGGGACATATCCTGTGAAAAAATAGAGAAACTAAGACATTAAAAGTTGTATACAAAAAAGTCAGTAAGTGAAGCTTACAGAGATGAAGAGTTTGTGAGAGAAACTAAGGTGAAATAAATCTGAAAAGTAGACTTGATCCTGACTCTGAAGGGCTTTAAATACCAAACAAAGGATTTTAATTTTTTCCCTTCAGAAGAAATAGGCAGTCACTGAAAATTCTTCAGCAGATGAATATCAGCATATGTCCTTAAGGCTATAATACTTGGTAGTTGTTATACAGGGTAGGTTCTTATGAAGAAAGGGGATATACCTAGGTTTAGTGGAAAGAGTATTGTTTCTGAAATTAGAGATATCAGACTTCATGTCCCAGTTTTATTACACACAATACTTGGGTGACCTTTGACATGTTACTAAAAACCACGCTGAGATCTTAATTTTCTTATCTATGAAATTGAGTTAATGCTTATGTACCAAATTCACAGGGAGGACCTCTGAAAACTGCTGTTTAAATGTGGATAGCTATTATTATCATCATCATTATTGTTATTTTGACAGGACCTATGATTTTATTTGGATAGGAAATTCCAGGGAGGAGGAACTTCCTCTACTAATATAAATCTGCAGTTTACAACTCTTGAAAGTTGACCAGGGGCATTATATGGTTAAATGTCTTACCCATGAACAACCAGCCTGTATGCATCAGAGTCAATACTTTAACTCAGGACTTCCAAGTCTTCCTACTCTGAGGCCATCTCTCCAACTTTTTTGCCATACTGAGTCAATAAAACTACACGCATTTTTAGGTGACTATTAAGGGCTAGACACTGTGCAGTGCTAGAGATACAAACATAAAATGAAAGTCCCTGTTTCCAGAAAGCTTATTTTAGAGGTGGAATATTAAAAATAAATGTATATATGTGAGTGCATACAAAATAAGTGCAAGACAATTTGAGATTTATCACTAGCTTCTGCGAGAATCAGTAAAAGCACCATATGGAAGGTGGCTTTTGGGGTATTTTAAAGGATATAAGAGGTAGAAATGGAGAGGGAGTACATTCCAAACATGAAGTGTGTAAATGCACAGAAATGGAAGATGGACTGTGGTGTGTGACAAAAAGAAAGATCTATTTGGCAATTAAGCACAGATCATGGGAAGAAGCATAATGTATAGCAAAGTTGGGGAGATAAGGTGGGACCAAGTTGTAAAGGATATTAATATCCAAACAGAATAGTTTCTATTTAATTTAAAAGGCAATAGAAAGCAATTGGAGTTTACCAAACAGGGCTAACATAGTTAGATCTGTGCTTTAGGAAAATCACTTCAGTCACTGTATGATGGATGGATTGGAAAAAGGAGGGACACAATGCAGAGAGCACAATGAGGAGACTAATGCAATATTCTAGTTGTGAGTATTAAAAAAAAAAAAATTGGAGGAATGTGAGAAGTTAATGACAAGATTTGTAACTGCATAGTGGAGTGAGGGAGAATGAGAAGTTGAGAATAACACTGACCTTTTGACTAGTGACTGGAAGGATGGTAGTTCCTTGACAGAAATAAGTAATTTCAGAAAGGGACTGAAGACATACAAGGTCTCTTAACAAGAAAAGCAAAGAAAGCCAAACAAACATCCTTTCCCTACCCCACTAACTGAACAAAATTTTTCAGGGGGATTGATGTGCCATAGGTAGATCGATTCTTCCTGAATCTTCAGAAAAAGAAAGGAAGGAGCCAAACAAGGTAAGAGCTTTATGACTTCACATTGAAGATGTTTGGTCCTTCAGACATTCACTCAGTACCCTTCCACCAAAATTCATGCTCACACAAACTGACCCGTGCGTTCTGATCTGGGATCCACACACATTTCCTTTCTCCTGCAGAGACTCAATTAAATTCCCATGCTAATTATAAATTCTGAAAGACCTACCAGAGAGATTCCACTTTCTGCTGCATAGACTGTCAGGGATACTATTTTCTGTAGTGAGCCTCAGGCACTGGTTTTGCACAAATGTGTTTGGGAGTGGAAGGGATCTGGGAGGAGAATCAGGTGTGAAAAAAAACAATGTTTTCCACTGTCTGGTGCAATGTCTAGGATAAGGAAACTGAAGGCTGAAAAATCTCTGCCCAGAATGCAAACCTCACTGTCCCCTAAATGCTGTGAAAAATGACAGATCCCAATTATAGAAAGAAAGAAGGTGGAGCTGGTCAAAGGGCCAGTATGCATATTTTCAATAAATCTTAAGAAAAGGAGACTGAAATCTGTGCAGCTCAACCCTGTTCCCAAAGAAATAATTTGGTTTAGGTACCAAGGCTACTAAAAAGTAAATTCTCCAATGAGACTGAGGTGTCTAGTCAAAGGTGTTTATTAATTATGAAAAAGGGAGGAATTAGAAAATCAGTGAAGGGGAAAAATGGCTAAAACCATCAAAGATTTCAAGTTGAAGAAAATTAAATTAAAAATCTGTAGTACAAGCAAATGAATTAAAAAAAAGAGGATACAAAAATTAGAAAGGATGAGTATAACTTGAAAAAAGATTGCAAACACATTTAAATAAATATTTTTAAACAAAGGAAAATAAACCAATGACTAATGAAATAAATATCTGTAGACATTCAATCTTTCATACACTTTTAGATGTCACTGTATTATTAGACTTGTTTAATTATTTTGCTTTCTTATGAGGACTCCATAAAGTGGAAATAATCTGTAAATGCAATTTTAAAAAAATGAATAATAGAAAATAATAGAAACAGGAAGAGAGTTTATAATGCAAGTCCAAGGACATACTTGGGACACTTGAGTTTAATCATCAAAGGAAAAAAATGGATATAATAATAAAAGAGTGATATGTAAGTACTCCTTCAGAAAATGTGCAAACAGATTATTTGACTTGTGAACAACACTCCAAACAACATTATCTAAAGAAGGCAAAGAAATAGAACTGTCTAGAAAAGAATGAATATAGGAAAAGAAAGATTGACCTGTTGGGTTAAAAACAATCATATAATTTTAGGTATGTTAGTTTTGAATATATTAAGCTATGTTATTTTTGTTTGTATTCCTGGTATAAATCCAACTTGGTCATAATGAAAGGTTTCTTGGATGAATCTGGCTTGCTGGACAGAATTTTATTTAAAATCCTTCAAATGATATTCATTAATGGTATTGACTTTTATAGGTCTTCTTTGCATTTTCCATCTCTGGTTTAGGTATTAGGACTACACCTGTCTTATACAATATATTTGATAGCATTCTTTCTCAGTTTTTGAGAATACATTCTGTGATATATGCATTAATTGTTCTTTTAAAATTTGAAAGAAATTTCTTGTAAACCCATTAAGGCATGGCCTTTCTTCCTTTGATAGTTATTTTATAATTAGTTCTATTTCCTTCTCTGAGACTGGATTATTTTTAGTCATCTGTCAATTTGGGTGTTTTTTGTAGTCATAACCTGGGAACAAAAGATAATGCCCATTCATCAGTGAATGGTTAAACCAATTGTGATAAAAGGTAGGATGGAATGGAATGGTGTGTAGTGCTATAAGAAGTGATGAATAAAGGAAAACATGGAAAGACATTTGTACTGATGTAAAACAAAGTAAACAGAATCTTTTTCTTCAGTTTATAACTGGAAAAAATGCTGCTATAATCATTTTTGTATGTATGAGGCATTTGTTTTTGTTATCTCCTTAAGGTATATGCCCATCAGTAAAATCTCTGAATCAGAGTATAGATGTTTTAGCCACTTTCCTTGTACAGTCCCAAATTACAATCCAAATTGGACCAATTTACAGGGTCCTCATCACTGCATTAGTTTACTTGTCTTTTCACAACCATTTCAACATTTTTTATCCCTGTCTTTTCTCACCCTTGACAATTTTGCTAGTATAAGGCAAAACCTAGAGTTGTTTTGATTTGCATTTTTCTTATTATTAACAATCTGGAGGGTTTTTTCTAGTTCTTATCTTTTACTTTGAGAAATATCTGTTCCTGTCTTTTGACTATCAGAAAATAGCATTGAGGCTTATATGGTTTTGATAATTGCCTATACATAATAGCTATTAAACCCTAAGCAAAGATATTTGATTTAAAAAATATTTTCTCAGTGAACTGCTTCCCTTCATATATCACTTTGATTAATTTTGTTCAAGAAAAATATTTTCAGTTTCTTGAAATTCAAACTTTTCACTTTTGTAATCATATTTATCCTTCTTTTGGGTGAAGAAGTCACACCCTAATCATATCTGGGAAAGGTTTCTGAAACATTTCTCAACTAGTTGTATTATTGTATGATCTTTAGTATTGAGGCCATGTATCAATTTTCAGTTTATTGTAGTACATGGTAAAACTTGGTAGTCTAAATCAAAATTCTGCTAATCTACTTTCTTTTCTAGCAATTCCGGGCAAATTGAGAGTTCTTTTCTAGAAAATATATTTTTTGGATTTAATCATATCAAATGGTTTTGAGGACTGACATCTTATAATAGAGTTAAAATTTCGAATTGCTAGCTCTTTCTTCAACTCTACTTTTTCAATTATTTCTTTCGATAGTCTAATTGTTTAATTTCTCTGAAAGAAGTTTGTTGTCATACTGTGTAACTCTATAAAAGCATTTCCTTGTTCAAAATAATTTAAGTAGTTTCATAATTTTTATTACATTAGTATCCTCAGCCATGAGGATTTAAAGGTGTTCCTATAGTTTAAGTTGTTCTTTATTTTTGTAAGAAGCAATTTCTTATTAATACAAGTATTGAGTATGATTTGACAAATTAACTCCCAAATATATTATGCATTTTGTAGTTCATTTGATTAAAACTTTTCTTTCTATTATTCTCTCCTGGATTTTGTCATTGCAAAATAAAAATGTTGTTTGCTTTTATGGGTTTATTTTATAGCATATTGCTCACCAATGTTATTTCCTCTTTGTCTATCTTTATTTCTTTCCACTTCTTTTGGTCTTACTGATATTACTGGTTTTCCTATTAATTGTATCAAATATGAGTAAATAAAAAGGGCACCTTTTCTTTACACTTTACTTTCAAACTTATTGGAAAAGCTTCTATTCATACCTCATTGCATGAAATGTCAGTGAGTTTTTCTGAGTGGGAAGGGAATGGTTTTAGATAGATTTAGATAGATTTTTTAAAAGCCATTAAAATATATCCTTCTACGCTTTTATTTTGTGGATTTTATGATAAATGAATAGTGTACTTTGACAAGGGCATTTTCTAAATACATTGATATAAACATACAGTTCTAGATACATTTGGTTTCAATATGATTTTAGGCTAATTATTTTCCTAAAATAGAATTATTCTTTGCATCTCTAGTATAAATTCAGTCTGATCAGAGTCAATGACTTTTATATAAATTGTTGTTGTCTTTTTCCTAGTATTTCATTTATTTTTAAATAAATATTTATTAATGATATTGTTCTCCAATCCTACCTTTTTCTCTTAACGTTCCCTGGTTAAGTATTAGGATTATAAAGGTCTCCCAAAAGAAGTAAGGAATTATCTCACACTGTTAAATCATATTGCTTTTCTGATTAATCCAGAGATCCCTCCTTCTAAAATTTGAGATATTGATTTTTAAACCTAAATATAATACAATATTTTATCAATGTGAGCATCCAACATAAAATGGAAATATTTCTTGATGTAGAAAAGATTTATCCTTCTGATAGGAGTTAGATTAGCTAACTTCTGAGGTCCCCTCATCTAATTTTTTAAAATCTAACTTCCCTTGTCCACTGAAGAAGGAAAATTGTTTTCCTTTATAACTTATTTTAAAAATTCATGTATTTATTTTTCATTCTCCCTAACCCGTTAAAAAAACAATGAAACACAGCCCCCTTTAACAATTAGACATATTTTTTTTTAACTCAAATATTGTCCATATTCAAATATATATGGCTCTTTTTGGACATTAAAACATTCACACAATTCTTCACAATTTTCTGAATTCACCTTTTTCTTATAGCCAGGTAGTATTCCATTACTTTTCCATTCCATTCCATACATTCCATTACATACCATTTCAATTATTTTCTAATTAATGGGTACCCCCTTTGTCTTCTATTATTTGCCTCTACAAAAAAGTTTGCTATAGATATTTGTGCATATATAGGAACTTCTTTTTTGATATCTTTAGTGCACAGTTTAGTAACTTTCTTGGTATAGTTCCTAATTTCTTTCCAGAACGGCTGGAACAATTCGCGGCTCTGCATGTTGTGTACCTAATTAACAGAGATTAAATTACTTGCATTTTTTTCTCTGTGTGTGTTCTTACCACCTGATGAAGGGTGGATAGAATATGGTTGGAGTTGAGAAGGCCTGAATTCAAATCAGGCCTTAGACTCTTAATAGTGTTGTTACCTTGAGCAAGTAATTTATTCTCTGTTTGCCTGTGTTACTTGAAGTCTAAAATGATAACAGCCACCTATCTTTCAGGGCTATTTCAAGGATCAAATGAATTAATGTTAGACAGAGAGAGAGAGAGAGAGAGAGAGAGAGAGAGAGAGAGAGAGAGAGAGAGAGAGAGAGAGATTAGCATAATGCACATAGTGGGCACTATATTAATACGTACTCCCTTTCTCCCTCTACCACCTTATTAAACACTTGACTGCTAGGTTCATTTGCTCCTGTGTGTTATGTACCTAATTATTACATTGATAGGTATTTCAATTTTTTATCCAATAACAAATATTGATGATTACTGCTTTGTGTTATAGGTTGAGATCTGGTATTGTTGGCCTTCATTCTTTCCTTCCTATTTCCCTCCATTATATCCCTTGAGGTTACTGGCTTCCAGAATTCCATTATTTTTTCTAGTTTTATAAAGCAGTCTTTTGGTAGTTTGATTGATATGGTACTACATAAATAAGTTAATTTACTTAGTAGTATCATTTTATTATATTTCCTCAGTCTACCTATAAACAATTAACATTTCTCCAATTATTGCTTGTATTTCTGTAGACAATATTTTGTAGTTGTAATCATATAGTGTCTGTGTGTTTTAGTAGTAGAATGTATTTTGCACATTTTATTGTTATTTTTCTTTCCATATCTACCTGCTGAGTTTTGTAATCCAAAAATTTGACAAGAATACCTGCTATGGTTTTATACATAACATTGATTTTTTAAAAATCTTAACCATCATGGGACCAATGAAATTAAAATTAGGCAGGAATTTTTCTTAAAAAAAAATCTGGGCTTTTTAGCAGACTATAAAATCAAACTTGGTTAATAGTCTTGTGTATTGTCTAGAAAAGCAAACTCAGTCTTGGGATGATGTAAGAAAGGAGTAGTTTCCACGATCAAGTCGGCAATAGTCCAACTGTACCCCACCTTGGTTAAAACGCATTTGCTATATTGTCCTCCTTTTTAGGTGCCACAATAAATGAAGAACTTTGATTCATTTTAATCACTTTATCAAAACTATTGTAATAGAATGAAAACTATATTTGAAGTCAGAGGACCTTGGGTTTAAATTGCAATTGTATCCCTTGCTTCCTGTTTGATCTTGGTCAAGTTATCTAAAATATCAAGCTCATATCTATCAAATGAGTATGTTGATGTAGATATCCTCTAAGATCCCTTTCACCCCTGAAACTCTCCTGTATGAATAATGATACCATAATTATATGGGCAAGTTTTCAGTTGTACAATTTGGACCTGGAGAATTCATTTAACTTAAAATAGAATTAAAGTGTTTTACTGCTATTTTCTTACTTATTCTCTGTTAATCATACTGGTTCTATATTATACAAAAACTATTCTCTATGATGGAGAAAACAGAAGGAAATTAATAGTTTAGCAGTTTTTTGCTTTCCCTCTGTCATTTGTAAATGGTATAGTGAAGACAGAGAGTATAGAGATTTTTCTTAGAGAAAAAGGAAAGAGAACATTAACTCCATCCAAGCCACTTTAATTCTTGTTGTTCTGATGATCTAAATGGATAATAATTGACATCATGGCAGTTTATGTAAATTAAACAGAGTCAACTCACTCTAATCTTAAGATCTCCAAAAAGGTACATAGCCCCTGGGGTTATGTGCTAAAAGAACTGAAATACCTCTGTTAGAATAATAGAAAATGCCATATAGTAGTGGTAATTCATCAGAAAACCAGAATGTGGCACAACAGAACAGCAGAAGACATGTAGAGAACAGCCCAACTTCAGAGGACCAACAGAAAGAATAGGTCTGAAATGTACCATAACAGCCTACACAACAAAACCATCTCCCAACTTGTCAGTTCACCTCCATTATCTATAGTTAGAGCTGTTAGACCAGGCCTGAACAGCATATGGTCTACAGGCCACTTGTGGTCCACCAAACAATTTCAGGTGACCTGCAAAAAATGTAGAGGATGCAAAAAGAAAGTAAAATGCAACATCCCTCACTTAACCTGCCTTCTACTAGTCACTATTGTGACATCATGTAACTTGGTGGGTGGGTTGCCACTGCACACTCCTATGTGTCACATTACTTGTGGCAACTAACCAATATCAGTCTGTCTGTAGTCTGAGAGGAACAAGAGTCATATGTTTATACTGTGTTTTTGGCCATTACTGGCATGAACAGGGACAAAGTGAGTGCAACTGTCCAGTGCAGCTGACACCCATTCTGCAATGAGCTGCAACAATGCGAGGACTTTTTCATCTCCATTGCTGCACAGCACCATCCAAGTTACAACAGTGTCTGGCATTCTCTCCAAGGTCAGACACTCAGTTCAATATTTCTTTGTATATGAGCAGTTGCTATGGAGATTTTTTTGGTTCTAACATTAAAGTTTTTGGGGTAACTTTGTAAAATGGGTGATAAAAAGAAATGGAAGATCAAATCAGAACATAGAGTGTTAAATCTGGAGTGGACAAAAAATGCTTGTTTACTTACACAAAGGACAAAATATTGTGCCTTGTTTGCAGAGAAGTAATGCCTGTTCTGAAGGAATACAATCTTCGTCGCCATTTCAAATAAAAACATCCTTACTTAAGCAAATTGGACACCAATGAAAAACCAATAAAAGCATCAGAATTGCTGAAAAATCTTAGTGAGGAACAATGGTTTTCAAGAATGTAAACTCAGAAAATAAGGCAGTTACTAAGGTTAACTTACATATTACTGAAGAAATCAATGTTGAATGAGATTCTGGAGTACAATAAACTGATGACAAGAAGTGTAGTACATCCTATTAACTAAATGTAAACAGTAAGAAAATCAGAAAAATGTATTAAAACTTGCACTACTTAGCAAAGTAATTTTTAAACATTAATGTGATTTCATGATTAATAAAAATCTAAGGTAGTAAGTATAATTGATTGGTATTAATTTAAATTTCCCCTTTTTAAGATATGGTTTGTTTGGAAAATAGTTTAATTATTAATTATACTTTTACTTGGAAAATGAGCCACTGAAAACTAGTCTGCAGGTCTGCTTTAGACTTATGTTAAATCTGTCCTATGAATGGTTCTACTGAGTTGCTGTTCTTGGAGCATGCTATTTAATTTTTCACTTCTATGATGCCATCATGGTTCATGCCAAAAGGCTAGATGAAGAAATTTGTCCTCTTTCCTTGCCAATAACAAAGTTACTGCCCTCTCCATACTGCAATCTGCATCATCCTGTGGGCTTATCCTCCCCACCCTTTGTAAAAACAATGAGCATAGCTGAAAATGGCCATTTTGCTGTCCTCCACATGTTTTCCTTCCTTACCAGGTTCTCACATTTTTTTGCCACCTTTTTCATTTCTGCTTGTATGTTTTACCTTCTTTCCACCATTTTTACAAGTTTTTTAAAATATGACCTTATCAGCACATCTCTGCATCCATCATCATCATCATCATTATCATGATCATCATCAGCAGCAGCAGCAGCCGCCGCCTTCCTTCTCCTGCAAGGTGTGTGTCTCCTGAGGCAGAGGGGCCTGGATAGATATCTTCCATCCATGTAGGGAGTCTATCACTTCCTGCTACTGCCTCTGAGCCAGGCTTCTCAGGTTAAAAGACCTTAGACCAAGAATGTAGTAATACCCTGAGATTTCTTTCTCTTGCTGGTTGCTCTATGTCCCTTAAGGAAAGGCTTGTAGGGACCAGGTGGGACATCTGTCTGCCCAAAGCAACCATTTCCATCCATACAAGCACAAAGCACTTTTCACCTCCTGCAAGTGCGATGTGGAGAACCACCACTGTAAAGAAGAGCAACTTTCCTTTGACTTCAGGTCCTTTATTTCCTGATATTTCTGTCCTTTAAAGTTGAGAAATGGTACCATATTCACTCAATGATAAGCAATCTCGTATTTGACCAGACCCTTTACACCCCAGTGATTCTGAACTGTAAATCATCATCTGAACCCCATTCCATTCCCCCTACCACCTTATTTCTCATTTCTCTCCCCCTAACCCTTCCATCCCATAGTTTCATCCTAACTCCAACTACCCTTTCTACTGTACCTTCTGGAAAGCTCCATAGGTGACAATATTACCTTAATGTTAAATCTATTCTTATTGCCCTTGGTTTACTGGTTGAGGCAAGGGAGATGGAATAATCCTTGTTCCCTATTGGAACTTCCAGTTTCTCCCCTTTTAGCAATCACTTAATAACCTCTCTTCCTTTGAGGTTTATGTTACTCATATTGACCACTCAATCAACATCCTGACAGCTGTAATCTAGAGATAGCAACATCACTCCCCTTACTTCCTCAATAAGTTTGATGCCTTTTTTTTCCTCCCCAACTCTTGTTGTCATAGTAGAGGACTTCAACATACATATTAATCCTTCTACAAATACCCTAATCACTCAGTTCCTCAACCTATTCACTTTCCATGAGCTGTTCTTACACTCTACCTCAGTCATACACAGAGATGGTTATAGCTTCTATCTTGCCATTACCCAAATTCAAGAATTTTGAAATTCCCTTATTTGATCAGAATCTATTGCCTTTTCACATCTCCTTCAGCCTTCTCTTACATAACCCTATTTTCCATCAACACTATGACCTCCATTCTGTTGACTCCTCAATTCTCTATCAGTTATCTTCCCTGTTCTAGCTACCATCTCCTTCTCTTTTCTATTTTGATTCCTTGTTGAATCAATTTGACTCCATACTGTCCTCCTTTCTTGAATTCCTAACCCTCTTATCATGTAACCTATTACCCAAACCTCAACTTTGGATCATTCCCAAGTTTCATTCACACTTACACATGTACTGCTAAACAAACATAAAAAAAAAATTCTTGCAACTATTCTTATTGAATTCCACTACACATTTATGTTCTATAACCTCAACTGGGCCCTCGCTGCTGCTAGGCAATCCTACTGTATTTCCCTTATCAATTCACTATCAAGCCATCCATATTGTTCTTCCAAATTTTTTTATGTCTCCTCTTATGACTTTCCCTACCCCAAATCTCTCAGGCAAGACCCTTGCCTCATATTTTATAGAAAAAAATTGAGGCCATTTGCTGTGAACACTCACCTCTCCCCTCTTTTTATCTCCTATTAGTCAGATATCTTCTGCCACTTTCTTCTTCCTGAACCCCATCTCACATGATACAATGGCCTTAATCTTTATTTTTTACTTTTTTAAGTGATCCTGTTTCATCCTCTGTCCTCCAGCAGATTGCCCTCTATGTCATCCTTACACTTTTATTTCTCTTCAATCTATTCTAACCTACTGATTCTTTCCCTAATGCCAACAAATATGGCCATATCTCCCCTATACTGAAAATACTCTCACTTTATCCTTCCATCTCTGCTAATTAACATCTTTTTATTTCTTCTGCCCTTTATAGTAAAACTCCTCCAAAAAACTATCTACATAAGATGTCTTCATTTTCTCTCTTCTCATACTCTTTTTAACTCCTGGCTTCTGACATTATCATTCCACCACAATTGCTTTCTCCAAAGTTACTAATGATCTCTTAATTGTTACATCTAATGCCCTTTTCTCAATCATCATTTTCCTTGACTCTCACACTGTTGATCATTCTCTCCTTTTTGATATTCTCCTCTTTCTAGGTCTTCAGGACACCACTTTCCCTTGGTTTTGCTCCTATTCATCTGACTATTCCTTCTCTTTCTATTTTCCTGGATCCTCCTCCAAATCATACCCACTAATTGTAGGCGTCCCTCAGAGTTATGTCCTGGGTCTTCTTTTTTTTTTTTTTTTTTTTTATTATTATTAATTTTTTTATTTTTTTTAATGTTTAACAATCACTGCCATACAATTGCGATTTTATCCCTCCCCACCCAGCCCCCACTACCTCCCTCCCTCCCCACGACTGCATACAATTCTGTATAGATTCTACATATACTTTCCTATTGAGTATATTTTCACTATCGTCATGCTATGTAGTCAGACTAAGATAAATGAAAGAATCCGTATAACAAATCAGAGCATGATACACAAACAGATACACATACACAAACATGATCTGCTACATTATGTGAGTGACTTCCATATTTCTCTCTCTGAGTGTGGAAGGCTTTTTGCCTTGAGGTCCACCATTGGGATTTTTTTTTTTTTTCAGAAGTTCTTGTGTTATTACAAAAATCTAAGTCTACCAGAAAAAACTCTCACACACTGTGGTTGTTGCTGTGCATAAAGTTCTCCTGGTTCTGCTCCTTTCACTCAGCATCAGGTCATATAAGTCCTTCCAGGCCTCTCTGAAGTCTTCTTGTTCATCATTTCTTATGGCACAATAGTACTCCATTACATTCATATATCATAATTTATTCAGCCATTCCCCAATTGATGGACATCCCCTTGACTTCCAGTTTTTGGCAACTACATAGAGTGCTGCTATAAATATTTTTGTACATGTGGGACCCTTTCCCATTTTTATGATCTCTTGGGGATATAGTCCTAGTAGCGATATTGCTGGGTCAAAGGGTATGCACATTTTTGTAGCCCTTTGGGCATAGTTCCAAATTGCTCTCCAGAATGGTTGGATGCGCTCACAGCTCCACCAACAATGAATTAGTGTTCCAACTCTCCCACATCCTCTCCAGCATTTATCATTTTCTTGTTCTGTCATGTTTGCCAATCTTATAGGTGTGATGTGGTACCTCAGAGTTGTTTTGATTTGCATCTCTCTAACCAATAGTGATTTAGAGCATTTTTTCATATGATTATAGATAGCTTTAATTTCTTCCTCTGAAAATTGCCTGTTCATATCCTTTGACCATTTATCAATTGGGGAATGACTTGTATGATTATACATTTGGGTCAGTTCTCTATATATTCTAGAAATGAGGCCTTTATCCCCGAGCTTAGCTGTAAAAATTTTTTCCCAATTTACTACATCCCTCCGGATTTTGGTTGCATTGGGTTTGGTTGTGCAAAAACTTCTCAGTTTAATGTACTCAAAGTTATCCATTTTGCATTTCATAATGCATTCTATCTCTTCTTTAGTAAAGAATTCTTCCCTTCTCCATAGATCTGATAAATACACTATTCCTTGCTTCTCCAGTTTATTCATGGTATCAATCTTTATACCTAAATCATGTACCCATTTGGACTTTATTCTTGTGTACGGTGTCAGGTATGGGTCTATGCCTAATTTCCGCCACACTGTTATCCAGTTTTCCCAGCAATTTTTGTCAAACAATGAGTTCTTATCCCAGAAGCTGGGGTCCTTGGGTTTATCAAACAGAAGGTTGCTATATTCCTTGCCTACTGCATCTTGAGTGCCAAGTCTATTCCACTTGTCTACCTCTCTGTTTCTTAGCCAATACCAAGTGGTTTTGATAATTGCTGCTTTATAGTACAGTTTAAGGTCTGGTAGCGCTAGGCCACCTTCCCAAGCATTTCTTTTCATTAGTCCCTTTGATATTCTGGACCTTTTGTTTTTCCAAATGAATTTTGATATTATTTTATCCAGCTCTAGAAAGTAATTGTCTGATAGTTTAATTGGTATGGCACTAAATAAGTATATTAATTTGGGTAGAATTGTCATTTTTATTATATTAGCACGGCCTACCCATGAGCAACTAATGTTTTTCCACTTACTTAAATCTGAGTTTATTTGTGCAAAAAGTGTCTTGTAATTGTGTTCATATAGTCCCTGGGTTTGTTTTGGCAGGTAGACTCCTAAGTATTTTATACTGTCTACCCTAACTTTAAATGGGATTTCTCTTTCTATCTCTTGCTGTTGAACTTTGTTGCTAATATATAGGAATGCAGAGGATTTGTGTGGGTTTATTTTGTACCCTGCAACTTTGCCAAAGTTGTTTATTAATTCAAGTAATTTTTTACTTGAATCTCTGGGATTCTCTAGGTAAATCATCATATCATCTGCAAAGAGTGATAACTTAGTTTCTTCTTTGGCTATTCTAATTCCTTGAATATCTTTATCTTGTCTAATTGCTACAGCTAACATTTCTAGTACCATATTGAATAATAGTGGTGATAATGGACAACCTTGTTTCACCCCTGATCTTATTGGGAATGCATCTAGCTTATCCCCATTGCATATAATGCTTGCTGAAGGTTTTAGATAGATACTGCTTATTATTTTATGGAAAGTTCCCTTTATTCCTACATTCTCCAATGTTTTTAGTAGGAATGGATGTTGTATTTTGTCAAAAGCTTTTTCTGCATCTATTGAGATAATCATGTGGTTTTTGTTAGCTTTGTTGTTGATGTGGTCGATAATGCTAATAGTTTTCCTAATATTGAACCAGCCCTGTAGTCCTGGTATGAATCCTACCTGATCATAATGTATTAATCTCGTGATTAGATGCTGTATTCGTTTTGCTAAAATCTTATTTAAAATTTTTGCATCTATATTCATTAGGGAAATTGGTCTATAATTTTCTTTCTCTGTTTTGTCTCTTCCTGGTTTGGGTATCAAAACCATATTTGTATCATAGAAAGAATTTGGGAGGACTCCTTCTTCCCCAATTTTCAAGAATAGTGTATGTAGTATTGGAATTAACTGTTCTTTAAATGTTTGATAGAATTCACTTGTGAATCCATCTGGCCCTGGAGATTTTTTCCTAGGGAGTTCATTGATGGCTTGTTCAATTTCTTTTTCTGAGATGGGGTTGTTTAAGTATTCAACTTCCTCTTCTGTTAATCTGGGCAATCTGTATTTTTTAAAATATTCATCCATCTCGTTTAGATTATCGAATTTGTGGGCATAAAGTTGGGCAAAGTAGTTTCTAATTATTGTTTTAATTTCCTCCTCATTGGAGGTGAGTTCACCCCTTTCATTTTTAATGTTAGTAATTTGGTTTTCTTCTTTCTTTTTTTTGATCAGATTAACCAAAGGTTTATCAATTTTATTAGTTTTTTCATAAAACCAACTATTGGTTTTTTTTATTAATTCAATAGTTTTCTTTATTTCAATTTTATTAATCTCTCCTTTGGTTTTCAATATTTCTAATTTGGTATTTACTTGGGGATTTTCAATTTGTTCTTTTTCTAGCTTTTTCAACTGCAAGCCTAAGTCATTGATCTCCTCTTTCTCTATTTTATTTATGTAAGCATTCAGAGATATAAAACTTCCCCTAATAACTGCTTTTGCAGTGTCCCATAAGTTTTGGTACATTGTCTCACTATTGTCATTCTCTTGAATGAAGTTGTTGATTGTTTCTATGATTTCTTCTTTAACCCAATCCTTCTTTAGAATTAGATTATTTAGTTTCCAATTGATTTTTGGTTTCTCTTTCCATGGCCTTTTATTACATGTAATTTTTAATGCATTATGATCTGAAAAGGATGCATTGATTATCTCTACCTTTCTGCACTGGATTGTGAGATTTTTATGTCCTAGTACATGGTCAATTTTTGTAAATGTTCCATGTACCGCTGAGAAAAAGGTATATTCCTTTCTATTCTCATTTAATTTTCTCCAAAGATCTATCATATCTACCTTATCCAGAGTTTTATTTACGTCCTTAACCTCTTTCTTGTTTATTTTAAGGTTGGATTTATCTAGTTCAGAGAGGGGGAGGTTGAGGTCCCCCACTAGTATAGTTTTGCTATCAATTTCTTCCTTCAACTCCCCCAACCTCTCCTCTAAGAATCTGGATGCTATACCACTTGGAGCATACATGTTTAGTAATGATATTGCTTCATTGTCTATGGTGCCTTTTAGTAGGATATAGTTTCCATCCTTATCCCTTTTGATTAGATCTATTTCTGCTTTTGCTTTGTCTGAGATTAGGATTGCTACTCCTGCCTTTCTTACATGAGCTGAAGCACAATATATTCTGCTCCATCCTTTGACCTTTATCCTATGTGTATCCCCCCGTTTCAAATGTGTTTCTTGTAAGCAGCATATTGTTGGATTATGGCTTTTAATCCATTCTGCTATCCGTCTCCGTTTTATGGGAGAGTTCATCCCATTCACATTCACAGTTATGATTACAATCTGTGTATTTCCCTCCACCCTCTTTCCCACCATTTATGCTTTTAACTCTCCCGTATCCCTTCCCCTCCTCAATAGTATTCACTTTTCTCCCCCTCCTCCTGCAGCCTTTCCCTCCTTCTTTTAGCCCCCCTCCCTTTTGGTCCCCTTTACTCTTATTGCTTCTTTCCTCCCTTTTAGCCACCCTCCCCTTTCTTCCCCCTTCCCCTCCTACTACCTATATAGCTAGTTAGGATTATCTGCTTAAGGTTATTGTTCCCTCCTTTGAACAAATCAGATGAGAGTACCTCTCAAACAATGCTCATCTCCCTCCCCTCCGTCCCTCTACTATGGTTTTGTACTTCTTCCTGTGATATAATTTGCCATTTTCTGCTTCCCCCTTTCCACACCTCCTATTACATTCCCTTCTCATACTTAAATCATATTTTTGCCATGACATCATTTACTTTATGCCCGTTCCCTCTACATATATCCCTTTTATCATAATAGCTGCCCAGTTCTCAAGATTAACAGGTATCATCTTCCCTTACAGGGAGGTAAACAGATTGCCCTAATTGAGTTGCAAGTTTTTGTTTTTGTTTTTTCCCCTCTGTTTACCTTTTTATGATTCTCTGGAGACCTGCATTTGAAGATCAAATTGTCTATTGAGTTCTGGTGTTTTGGTCAGGAAGCTCTGGAAATCCCTTATTTCGTTGAATGACTTTCTCCTTGCCTGAAATGTTATGCTGAACTTTGCTGGGTAGTTGATCCTCGGTTGGAGTCCCAACTCCTTTGCCTTACGGAATATTGGGTTCCAATTCTTTCGATCTTTTAATGTAGAAGCTGCAAGGTCCTGTGTGATCCTGACTGTGTGACCTTGATATTTAAATTGTTTCTTTCTGGCTGCTTGTAGTATTTTCTCCTTCACTTGATAGCTGTGGAATTTGGCAACTATATTTCTTGGGGTTTTGAGTTTGGGATCCCTTTCCGGTGGGGAACGGTGGATTCTTTCGATGACTATTTTGCCCTCTGAGTCTAGTACTTCTGGGCAGTTTTCCTTGATGATTTCCTGGAAGATATTGTCCAGACTCTTTTCTTCATCATGGGTTTCTGGCAGGCCAATAATTCTTAGATTTTCTCTCCTGGATCTATTTTCCAGGTCAGTTGTTTTTCCAATTAAATATTTTAGATTTTCTTCCATCTTTTCATTCTTTAGATTTTGTTTGACTGACTCTTGTTGCCTCATTGAGTCATTAGTTTCTACTTGCCCAATTCTAATCTTGATCGTATTGTTTTCTTCAGTTAGCTTTCGCATCTCCTTTTCCATCTGGCCAATTTTTCCCTTTAAGGAGCTATTTTCTCCATTTAATTTTTGTACTTCTTTTTCCATTCGACCAATTTTCCCAGTTAGGTTTTGGGTTTCCTTTTCCATCTGATCAATTTTCCCTATTAGGTTTTGAGTTTCCTTTTCCGTTTGATTAACTCTTCCTTTTAGGGAATTATTCTCTCCAGTTAATTTTTGAACTTCCTTTTCCATTTCTTCAATTTTCTTTTTCAGATTGATGTTCTCATCAGTGAATTCTTTTTTTATGGTTTTAAAATCATTGGCCAGTTTTTCTTTTATATCCTTCTTCAGACGTTCCAGGTAATCTAGTTGTGCTTGCGAGAAATTCATAGTCCCATCTGAGGTTTCAGATGGAAGTACAGTCTCAGCTCTGACCTCTTTGGTGTTTGTGTTTTGGTCCTTATCCCCATAGAAAGATTCTATGGTTTTTTCACTTTTCGTCTGCTTTTTCCAATTCATGATGTTGGCTGAGTGTTGTAGCTTTTGGTTCTTTCAGTCAGAAGATACAGATCTTTTAAGTTGAGTTGATGTTTGTCTAGGCTAAAAGCAGGCTTTTTTTTTGTTGTTGTTGTTGTTTCCCAGATCAACCCTGGGTTTAGCTTGATAGGTGTGTGGGAGGTGTGGTCTGGTCTCAGGCTATCTCCTCAGCTGGCCTGAGGCAAAGGCAAGGTCCAGGGGGATGGTGATCCCAGCTTCCCTATTGTCTTCCCTTTTCCCCTGGAGGGCTGGGGCACGCCTAGAGGCTAATGCGTGTTCCCGCCCCTCCCGGGGCTCGTCTCCCGGGCTGAGGCTTGCTTGGGTCTCAGTGCGAATTTTTCTCTGCCCTGGGTCGTCTGTCCCTCCAGACAGCCTCCACCACGGTAGGAAGAATCCCCCTTTGCCACCTCTCCAGCCTCTGGTGTTACGAGACCACTCGCCCCTTTCTGCTGCTCCCACTGTTCCAGAATCAATCTGGGGAAGAATTTTATGGTTCCCTCACGGTCATCGGCGGGGAGGGGAGAGCACTTACTGATCACTCCGGCATCCCAGCTTCTGGATGTTCAAGTAGTGAGCCACTGAAGTCCCGTCTTTAGGCTGAAGATTTCAAAGGCTGTTGCGCTGATATCGTTGGCTCGGCCTGGCTTATCTCCTGCTCCGCTGGTCTCGCCCGCCACTCTCGGGCCCCTCGGGTCGCCTCCGCCCTGCCGCGCCGACCGCGCTGCGCTGTGCGCCGGGCTCTTACCCCCGCGGAACAGATCCCTCCCGTGGACCTTCCAGTCCAGCCTGGGCTCCGAATCTGTCAAAGTCCGTCTCCCACTGGATTCTACACCTCCAAAGTCTGGTCAGACTCTCCCCCCAGAAATATCCAAAGGAGTTTTTCCAGGAGCTTAGGTGAGTCGTTGCTTTCACTCCACCATCTTGGCTCCGCCTCCCCCTGGGTCTTCTTTTTTCTTCCTGTACACTACTTCACTTAATGATCTCATTAGCTTCCATGTATTTAATTACTATTTCTATGCTGATGATTCTCAAATCTTCTTTTCTGTCCCAATCTCTCTGTTGACCTCCAGTCTTGCATCTACAAGTGCCTTTCAGATATCTCAAGCTAGATGTCCAGTAGACATCTTAAACTCCATATGTATAAACCAAAACTTATCTTTTCCCCTCCTTCCACCTCCTCCCACCTTCTCCATTACTAGGCAACATCATCTTCCCAGTCATTCAGGCTCATGACCTGGGAGTAATTCTAAATTCCTCACTAACTCTCATCCCCACATCCAATCTGTTGCGAAGGCTTGTTGATTGTGCCTTTGTAGTATCTCTTCCATATTCCCTCTTGTCTGTACTCTTATTGTCAACACTTTAATATGGGTCCTCATCACCTCACACTTTGGTTACTGAAATAACTTACTGCTTGGTCTGCCTGACTCAAATCTCTCCCCATTCTTCCCTTCTACATTCAGTCACTAAAGTGATTTTCCTAATATGCAGGTCCAATCTTATCACCCTCCTAGTCAATATATTCCATTGACTTACTATTCAAAGCCCTTCACAATCAGCCCTCTCCTATCTTTCCAGTTTTCTTATATCTTACTCCCAATATGCTCTCTTTGATCAGTGACACTGGCCTCTTGTCTTTTCCAGGGACAAAACACTTCATCTTTTGACTCAGAATTTTCTCTGGCTGTCCCTCCTCCCTGGAATGTTCTCTATCCTCATCTTCAACTGCCAACTTCCCTTGCTTAATTTAAATCTCAACTAAAATCTCACCTCCTACAAGAAACCTTCCTCCATTCATCTTAATTCAAATGCTTTTTTGTTTATTTTTAAAATTATTTCTTATTTATCCTTTATGTAGCTTGCTTTGTATACATTTGTTTACATATTGCCTTACCCATTGGATTGTAAGCTCCTTGAGGGCAGGGACTGTTTTGTGCCTCTTTTGTATCCCTAGTACTTAGCACAGTGCCTGGCACACAGTCAATGCTTTTTAAATGTTTATTGACTGATTCATCATCATTAATATTTATATAGCATTTTAAAGTTTCCAAAATGCTTTATATATGTTATCTCATTTGATCTTTGCAACAACACTCTGGGGGAGGTGATATTATTATCCCATTTTATAGATAGGAAAATGGAGAAAAGCAGAAATTAAATGGCTTATCCACAGCCTCATAGCTAATAAAATCCTGCTCATGCCTTCCTAACTTTGCTTGATTAGCAAATGTTAAATGAATGCTCCCTTATATGAATAATGGAAATTCCTTAAAATAGCTGAGAGATAAAAATCATTCCTTTGTCTGTCTAACTTATTATAGGCTTAAAGGACTTATAACTATAATGGACATCAGTGGTGATCTAATCTAACCTTTTTATTCTTAAGAAGAAGAAAAAAAAGAAGAATCTGATGCTTACTTAGGTTAAATGATTTACCCTAGGTCATAAAAGTTAACGATCATTATTGTTGAGAATTTAACTCAGGCTCACTGACTCCCAAAACGAGGTCTTTGAACCAATAATAACTGACATGAATAATGCTTTATAATGGACAAAAGAGTAAAATTAATTATATAGAATATATCATATAGCTATTACATGACATATTACATAATTTATTACATGTGATATCTAATACATATCTTATATAATAGATATTACTCATTTGAATGTGACAGCTTTCTGAGGTATGAAATACAGGTATTAATGACTCCATTTCATGGATGAGAAAATTGATGTGCAATATGGGTTGCCATGATCAAAAGACTTATTCATGACAGCACAGTCAAGTATGGGCTCTACAATCTGAATCTATACCTTTTTGGTTCCTTGGAAGTTTTCTATACACTAGACCACAGTGTTTCCATAGTTATAATTTGCATATTTCTGGCTATGAGGGTGAGTCATTCATACGTACTAGTGATGTGATCATGGGTAAGTCATTTCATATCTGGGAATCCCAAGCAATTCTCTTAAGACTCTAACTTACAGAGGAATGTCTGGTCTGCATTGGTGGTGGGAGTTTCCACATAGGAAGTTACCCACGTGGTAATAATAAAGAGCCTGGGGTTCTTCCTCACCCACCCACCCCCATTACACACAGAAAATGGCCAGAGTCTAAAAATTGCATTGCATGCATTTTGTTCATTTTAAATGGGCACATTTGATTCCTCAAATTTCAAATCCTTTGATAACTGACAGTAATATCTTATAGACTCAAGTTACAACAGGTCATTTTCTGTACTTCTTTTATTAGTAATTTAATTAACAAGTATTTATTAAGCACATGTCATAGGCACCACTCTAGGTATTAGTGATACAAAGACAAAAAAGGAAACAGTTCCTATGTCAAGGAACTTATATTTTATCAGGGGAAATTACATGTATAAATAAATTTAAAATATATTTAAAGTAATTTATGATAAAGGGAACACTAGCAATGGGAAAGGGGGAAGAGAAGTCTATATGCCCACTAGAAGAAGTCATATTTGAACTGAGTTTTATAAATATGCATTCTACATTCCAGTCACTTAGATATAGACAGGGCATTTATTAAATACTTACTATGTGTCAGGCATTGCATTAAGTTATGAATACAAATACTGACAAAAAAGACAGTTGCTGCTATCAAGAAGCCTACATTCTAACATGGGAAAACATAAAGGGGACTGGAAAAGAAAAAGCAGAGGGAGGGAGGAAAGGTACTATTAAGAGGTCAAGGATACTGACAGAGGTGAAGAATGAAAAGACTGAGTAGAGCTATGAGTGAATTTATCTGAAATGGAAGTCCAAGCAAGGGAGTCACCTGTTAGGAGCCTGGGATTTGGGGCAAACACCTCTTCTGGACAGGAAGCCACCAGTGAGGAGGTAGAAAAGCCTAAAGAGATATTTTCTATCACTAGGTGTCCTGCCTTAGATGGTATAGAGGCTGAACAGTGGTCCTCTATTTTAGTCCTTTTCTCCTTTGCCCAACGTTAAGGTTTAACTTTCTCTGAAATAACCATATCTAGCCTAAGGAATTAATAGATACCCTCTTTCCAAAGACACAATGGATGAAAGGGGAGATAGTAATCACAAATTTCTCACAAACAAGTTGATTATAATTACTGATAAATTTCATAAAAAGCATCTCTGAGATCTTCATATAAAGCAAAGGCCATATTTAATGACAGTAAGACAATATGGATAAAGCCTGAACCTCTCACTGTATCAATTTTTTTTGTGTTATTTAGACTGAAGAGTAGAATTTTTTTTTTAATCCAATATTCTTAGAAAAAATTTTAAACATGGACATGTACACACAGAGAGAAATGTTAACCTATTTTAACATCTAATTCTATGATTTCAAAGTTAATATTCTTTATTTCAATAATTTTAGCTAGTTATGATTTTCATCTAATAAAGATTGCAATAAAATATAAGGAAGAATTTAATTGGTTTTTAAGGAAAGGATAACATTTGTATAAAACTGAGGTGGTTCCTTCAGAATTTGAATGGTTATTATGCAAATATTAAATATGCTTAAATGTTGTTAAAATGCATATTATTTGTATAATGAAAAGAACCTCATTTTAAATTATTAGAGGAGGAGGAGCCAAGATGTCAGAGTAGAAGCATGGACCTGATACAGCTCTCCCCCCAAGCCCCTCAAAAAAGCTGTAAAAATGACTAAACAAATTCTAGAGAAGCAGAAGTCACAAAATGTCAGACTGAAGCAAATTTCCAACCCAAGATAATCTGGAAGGTGAACAGAAAGGGTCTATTGCACCAGGGTGGGAGTGGAGCACAAATTGACGTGGTCCACAGCAGTACAGAGTGAGTGGGACCATGCCTTAGGGGACTGAATCGCTGGCAGTTGACATGGATTCCCGACTTCTCAACACACAAACACTAAAGACAGTTACAAAGATCAGTGGGAAGGGTCTCTCACCTGGCTGAGAGGGGAGCATGGTCTGCCCTCAGTCCCAGCCCCAGGGCAGCTGTCACCACTACTGAAGCAGAGTCTCCACTCAACAAAGCTCAAAAGTCAAGTAATTGACTATGAAAATGAGCAAATGGGGGAAAGAGAAACAGACTATAGATTCTTATTTTCTTATGTCTGGTGGTGAGGAAGATCAAAACATGCAGTCAGAAGAAGACATCAAAGCCAAAACTCCTGCATCCAAAGTTTCTAAGAAAAATATGAATTGTTCTCAGGCCATGAAAGAGCTCAAAAAGTATTTCTAATATCAAGTAAGAGAAATAGAGGAAAAATTGGAAAGAGAAATGAGAGTGATGCAAGAAAGTTATGAAAAATGAACCAACAGCTTGATAAAGGAAACCCCTCAAATGCTGAAGAAATAACACTACTAAAATTAGACTAACACTAATGGAAAAAGAGATCCAAAAAGTCAGTGAGGAGAAGAATGCCTTAAAAAGCAGAATGAGCCAAATGGAAAAAGAGGTTGAAAAGCTCACTGAAAAAAAATAATTCTTTTTTTCCAAATTTATTAATTTGTTTGTTTTCAGTTTTCAACAATCACTTCCATAAGTTCTGAATTTTCTTACCCTCCCTTCTTCTCCCTTCGTAAGATGGCATGCAATCTTATATGGGCCCTATATATAGATTCCTATTAAACTCATTTTCACAATAGTCATATTGCATAGAAGAATTAAAATGAATGGGAGAAACCATGGGAAAACAAAACAAAACATAACAAAAGAGAAATAGTCTTCTTCATTCTATGTCCCAACTCCATAGTTCTTTCTCTGGATGTGGATGGCATTTTGCATCATGTGTTCTTTTTTGGGGGGGTAGAAAATAATTCTTTAAAAATTAGAGTGGAACAAATGGAAGCTAATGACTTTATGAGAGATCAAGAAATTATAAAACAAAATCAGAAGAAGGAAAAAATAGAAGACAGTGTGAAGTATCTCATTGGAAAAACAATGGACCTGGAAAATTGATCCAGGAGAGATAATTTTAAAATTGTTGGACTTCCTAAAGCCATGACCAAAAAAGAGCCAAGACATTATTTTTCAAGAAACTATTAAGGAAAACTCCCCTGATATTCTAGAGCCAGAGGATAAAATAGAAATGGAAAGAAGCCACTGATCACCTCCTGAAAGAGATCCTAAAAGGAAAACTCCTAGGAATGTTGTAGCCAAATTCTAGAGTTCCCAAGTCAAGGAGAAAATATTACAAGCAGCCAGAAAGAAACAATTCAAGTATTGTGGAAACACAATCAGGCTAACACAGGATTTGGCAGTTTCTACACTAAGGAATTGAAGGGCTTGGAATATGATATTCCAGAGGTCAAAGGAGTTAGGATTAAAACCAACAGTCATCTACCTGGCAAAACTGAGTATAATACTTCAGGGGAAAAATGGAACTCCAATGAAATAGAGGACTTCTAAGCATTTTTTGCTGAAAAGACCACAGCTGAATTGAAAATTTGCCTTTCAGATACAAGAATCAAGAGAAGCCTGAAAAGGTAAACAGGAAAGAAAACCATAAGGGACTTATTTAAGTTGAACTGTTTACACTCCTACATGAAATGATATTTGCAGCTCATGAGACCTTTCTCAGTATTAGGATAGTTGAAGGGAATATATTTATGTATATGTGCATGTATATATATATATATACATATATATATACATACATATATATACACACACATATATATATATATATGGGTGTGTGTGTGTATATATATATATACACATACATATATATATATATATATATATAGAGAGAGAGAGAGAGAGAGAGAGAGAGAGAGAGAGAGAAAGACAGAAAGAGAAACACAGACAGAGACAGACAGACAGACAGACAGAGGCAGACAGAGAGTGCACATAGTGAACTGAATATGAAGGGATGATATTTTTAAAAGAAAATTAAGGTTTGAAAGGAACGTACTAAGAGAAAGAAAAAGGGAGAAATAGAATGAACTAAATCATCTCACATAAGAGAGACAAAAAAAATCTTTTACAAAGGAGGTAAAGAAGGGTAAGGTGACAGGGAATAAGTGAGTCTTCCTTTAATTGGATTTGGCTTCAGGAGGGGATAAGATACTTACTTAGTTGGGTATGAAAGTTTATCTTACGCTACAGGAAAGCAGAGGGGAAGGGAATAGGAGAGAGGGGATAATAGAAGGGACAACAGATTGGGGGAAAGGGTAATTAGAAGGAAACACTTTTGTAGAGGGATATGTCAAAGGATACAATTGAATAAATGGAGGGTGGGATAGGATAAAGGGAAATATATTTAGTCTTTCACATTGTCACTGTTATGGAGGTGTTTTGCATGACCACATATGTATAACCTTTATTGAATTGCCTTCTCAATGAGGATGGATGGGGAGAGGGGGAAAGAGAGAATGTGGAACATGCAACTAGGAAATAAGATATTAATCACTGCAGTATAGAAATCTATCTTACCCTACAGGAAAATAGAAGGGAAGGGGATAAGGGTGTGGGGGGAGAGGTGATAGGAAGGAGGGCAGATTGGAGGAAAGCGCAATCAGAATACATGCTGTCCTAAGGTAGGCAGAGGGGGGAAATGGGGAGATAATTTGAAATTCAAAATTTTGTGGAAGTTAATGTTGAAAACTGAAAATAAATAAATTTATATGGAAAAATATGGTTTTGGTTGAGTTTGGGGGAGATATAGAATTGTTTCATAGCAGGGCTGAGTATATATATTGATCTAACATCATAGCCAATGGTTCTTTCTCCTAGATGGTATGAAGTTAGTGCAAAGTGGTAACAAACATATAATAGGTAAAAGAATAAGGCCATTCTACAGGAATAGTATACTAACACTGGAGCAACATGTAATTCTGTCAGAAAGAGCACAGAACTTAAAATCAAGAAACCTAGGTTTGAATCCAGGTTCTGACACTACCTGTGTGATTACAGGCAAATCATTTACCATCTCGGAGTCTAACTTATTTTATCTGTAAGATGAGGACAATAGTACTTATAATACACATCCAATGACAGGGGTTAGGAGGAAAGCATTTATGAAATTTCAAATGTGATACAAATGATATTGTTCACAACAAATAGGCCACCTTGTGTTGGAGGTGAAAAGAGATTTTAACTACACAATCAGTTCAGTCAGTCTTCCTTCATATGCCATTATGCACATGCCAGTATTGTGAGGGTCAACTTTGTTCATCTTAAAGCAGTTTAAATGTGAGGCATGTTGATGATAATTTGAAGCTGTTTCATCTACCTGGTCAGTTTTCTGTGGATGTGTATAAGTTATAAATGGCTCTATTAAGGCACAGTGACCCAGAACCCAGCAGAATACTTCTCTTATAGTCTGAGCAGGATGGCATACAGGTTGTTACTTCCATTGTTATGAACGCTATGCTTTTAATGTGGTTTAAGATTGCATTCTTTTCCTTGAAGGAAGTGATGCTGAGTGAAGTAAGCATAACCAGGAGAACATTGTTTACAGTAATAACCACAATGCACAATGACTGACTTTGATAGACGTTTCTTCTTAGTAATACAAGGATCCAAGACAACTCCAATGTACTCATGTTGGAAAATGCTGCCCACATTCAGAAAAAGGACCATGGAATCTCAATGCAGATTGAAGCATATTATTTGCTTTCTTTTTTTCTTTTTTTTGTTTGTTTCTTCTTTCTTGTGTTTTATCACATTGGTTGTAATTCTTCTTTACAACATAGCTAGTTTGAAAATAGGTTCAATATGAATGTGTATGTAGAGCCTATTTCAAATTACGTGCTGGTGGGGGGAGAGGAGAGATGGGGAGAAAATTTGGAATTCAAAATCTTATGGAAATGAGTGTTGAAGACAAAGTAAATAAATTTTTAAAAAAAGAAAAAAATAAATAATTAGAGCTTGTCATTGAAAAATTGGACATATTTGTAAATTTAACATTCAAATCTTTATGACAGTGGAAAGAACGTGGGGAATCATTAGACCTTATTTGTAGTTCTAGGTCAGACAATAACTCAGCTAACTAACTTATGAAAGTCATTACTCTTCCTGGGCCTCAGTTTTTTCATTTATAAAATGAAAGTTTTGATTAAGTAGCCTGTTAGGCCCTTTCCAACTTTATGATTTATTGATTACCACCAATCTCTTCATAACTCACTTGGCTAACTCCTTTGGAATTCTCCATCATGACCCTAGAACTTCATCAGCACAAACCTCATTATCCTTCAAGACCTCATCAGCCTTGGTACTCACACCTCATCAATAACTCTCTGCTCTTGTGACCCCACTAATTGGAAAGCAGGTTGAAATCTCTTCCCAAAATCTCCATTAAAATAAGGTGCCCAAAAGTGCCAACAAATCTTTATTCCTGACTGTGCTATACTCTTTTGGACTTCTCTATCATGCCCAATGTCAAATATCTTCCCTTCACTCTTCCTCCCCATCTCTGTCTCAGTTTTTCAGTTTCTGTGTTTTGTCTTCCCTGATTATACTATAAGCTTCTTGAGAGCAAGGGATATTTATTTCACATGCATATGTCTAACACTTATTACAGTACCTGACAAAAAGTAGGCACATAATAAATGTTTATTGACTGAATGACTGATTGACTATGTTAAGCAACATTTTTTCTTCAGGTTATATGCAGACTCTTTCAACATCTGTAGTGATGGTAACAAAATATTAGAAAGTAAGGGATATATTCAGAATCAAACAGTTCTCAAATGACTAGAAAAAGTAATTTCACTTTCAATATTCAATTTGTGAAATCCTAATCCTATGACCATTGTGTGACTACTATGGAATAAAATTGAAGGAGGTCTAGCTTGACATTCTTGCTATAAATGCAACCAGAAGACAGAAGGAGGTTGTAGCTAAATGGAAGGATGGCTTACAGTTTCTCCTTGGAAAGATAAAGAAAGGAGTTGGTAGGGTCAGAGACAATACAAAACAACATTTCATGAAGCATTTGGTCACTTAATATTGATTTACTCATAATAAGCATCTGAAAATTCATTATCATGAAGCTATCACCATACTGGTATAGAGTATATTCACCAAATAACATTTGCTGCTGGGGATGAAGAGGGAGAAAATTCTCTAAAGGATTAGATAAGACCCTCTAAATCAAAAAATTACACAGCAGAGTATTCCAAATATCAGTGCAATTTAAGTTATTAAAGTTTAAAACTGCACTAATACTTTTGAAGTACTCAATATTTTAAAATTCAGTTACATCAAGGCAAAGGTGGGATATAGGTGGTGACAGCAGAAAAAAACCTTGAAATTGTGTCTGAAATAAGCACAAGACAATCCAAAGGCTTGTAGACAGCATAGGAATCTTATGCCAACATGTCATGAATATTTTATTTAAAAAAAAATCTGGAAGGGCTAGCCATGATGCTGACTAAATAACATAAAATGAAATGATGATTATATTTTATCTGAC